>NC_137099.1:66929506-67359506 GCF_949357685.1 Gobio gobio
TTATGATATGATTTTTATTTGTTTATTTTATTTTTTCTGTTTTAGTTATTTTTGTACATCAAGTTAAACTAAATGAAAATGAGAAATGTTGACTTAGCAACTAGACAAAATGTAATGCGTATTTTTATATTAGCTTACATTTTTATGTTTTGGTTAACATTCATTTTATTTCAAGCAACGAAAATGTTTGTTTGTAGATTTAGTTAATTATAATAACCCTGAAATAGACATTTATATTTTAACAATTTCTTGATTCTGTAATTCTATTATAGTATTTTTCATACAAATAAAGAAATAATTAAAAACATGGGTAAAAAAAAAGGAATTGACCAACACTATAGCAATCTGGTAAGATCTGGCAATCATATTTTCTCAAATAAAGACCCAGGTAATGCTAATTTTACAGACATTACACAGTGAAAACTATGAAAATATGACTTGAATATGACAAACTGGATATAGCGTAGCATAGTTTTACATTCTTACAATATTAGCGCAGTCAAAATAAAAGTCCCACCACTGTCAAAATGAAAGCTGCTTCTGACAAACTTAGAACTTATCAGTCAATACTGATAATTTAAAAATACCAAATTTCTACCAATATCAATAGCACTTGGTGATACTGTATATATCAGTTGACCACTGATTCAGAACTATAAGTATGGCATGAATTGGACTGTTCCGTGATACTTTTTGGTGGTCACCATTCCCTGCATTATGTAGATGAGCACAAGCAGGATTTTCTTTATTGTTCCTTTTGTGGTCTGAGAAACAAACAAGGGCAAATTAACAACACCAGGGTGACTAAACAAAGTCTGAATTTTGAGTTTAGGTGAACTGTCACTTTAAAAGTCCAGCAAGATGTGACTCAAAGTCTAAAAAAAAAAAACTTTTACCAAACCTTTGTGTTCTTAAACCAACACCATTGTGTTCAGGTCAATTGATCATGTGTTTTGTGCTGTCATGGTGTGTGTAAGTACCGGTTTGGACAGCAGGCAGTGCATGATGAAGATGAGCGCCCCCTGGAGGCTGTTGAAGATGGTGAAGAGATACAACATGACTTCAGTCCCGTTCTCCTGGAAGAGGAAGAAGCCAAAGACCCACGTCCCCCCGAGAACACACAACTGAGCCACTGCGGTCATGGTAAATCTCCTACAGAGAAACACACCGAATATAATTAATCAGAAACATTAAGATAAAACTAAATTAAAGACTTTTATCCGAGGGATGCAGGAGGCGGGGCTTGATGTTGTGGGTGGTGCCACAGTGGCTCCCTCAAGATTTTTCTATAAAGTTTTTCAATATAAAATAAAGCCAGTGGTAAACATAACCTGATAATACTTTGACGTTTTGTTCTACAACATAAATTACACACACCAATGGCAAAAAAACTTGAATTTTGAAGCAGTTACTTTTTTGTTTTGAGTGTTGTAGACCAAAATGTCAAAGTATTATCAAGTTGTGTTTACCACAGACTTTATTTTACTTGTAAATTGAAAAACCCCATAGGAAAATCTTGAGGGAACCAGGGGTGAACAAGTCTTCGGGTTCTGCCGTCATCCCTGCATGCCCCCAAAAAACACTTATAGATGAACATACAAATGAATGAGGATGAGTTATATATGTGAACAGATATACACTATATTGCCAAAAGTTTGGGCCACCCCTCCAAATCACTGAGTTCAGGTGTTCAATCCCTTCATGGCCACAGGTGTATAAATCAAGCACTAGGCCTGCAGACGCTTCTACACACATTAGTGACACCCCTTTTCCACCAAGGCAGTGCTAGAGCTAGTTCAGAGCCAGGGCTAGTCCCAGTTCATAGTTGGTTCGACTGAGGAGCCTTCTAAGAACCGTTTGCTTTTCCACATGCTGAGAGCCGCCACAGAGCCAGGTCTTACGTCACTGTATACGTCTCATCTTTCTCAGCAATGCTAGCGAGGCAGCGGCAGTGTTGCCAAGTCCGCGGGCTACTTCATCACTGTTGCCGCGGGCTTTTTCTCATGTCCGCGGTTTGAAGCGACCCCAATTATGTGATATTTAGCTCCGGGAATGCGAATTTTAGTAGGCAACCATGCCAAAAAAACACATATTTTACCCCCAAATGTGATTTTTACCGGGGAAGCCCCCCTGGAACGCAATTGGATGGGTTTTGTTGTGAAAACCTGGTAACCCTGGGCAGCGGGAAACACACACACACCAGGCTTGTTCAAGATGCATCGGCGCTGCGCAGAACGATCCATGTATGATGTTAAAAAAAAACGCATGAGTGAATCAAAAGCATAAGGAGTCGTATGCTCTCGCTGGACTGGTTATCATACGGCGATCGGTCTCTGCACAGCACCGCTGCAAACAAGCCTTCCATCAACAATGCAAACGTTGCGTTACTATTCATTCACATGGCTTTACGATCCTACATCGGCATCAAAACACAACGAAAACACAGCGAATCCAACGCATTCATACAGTTCGTAATTTGTATAGACGAGATTACAAACGAGCAGCAGCTGTTAGCTCCATTAGCTGCTATTTCAAACATGGCGGATCTCAAGTTTGTGTTGGTCTTGTTGACCCCGCCCCCAGCGCCTGACGGAATCGGTTCTTACTTCTAGCCCTGTTCTAGCCCAGCAATGTTTTGGTGCTACTTAAGAACCACTTTTCCTGGCTCGGAGCTGGGGCTTTGGGTGTGGAAACACAAAGAACCGATTTGAAACTAGGCTCTGGCTCCGATCTAGCTCTAGCTCTGCTTTGGTGGAAAAGGGGTATGAGAGAATGGGTCGCTCTCAGGAGCTCAGAGAACTCAAGCGTGGTACCGTGATCGGTGGCCACCTGTGCAATAAGTCCATTCGGGACATTTCCTCACTACTAAATATTCCACGCTCAACTGTTAGTGGTGTTATAACAAAGAGGAAGGGATTGGGAACAACAGCAATTCAGCCACGAAGTGAAATCACAGAGCAGGGGTCAGCGCATGCTGAGGGTCACAGAAGTCGACAACTTTCTGCAGAGTCAAGAGCTCCAGACCTCCAAACTTCTGTGGCCTTCAGATGAGCTCAAGAACAGTGTGTAGAGCTTCTTGGAATGGGTTTCCATGGCCGAGCAGCTCATCCAAGCCTTACATCACCAAGTGCAATGCAAAGCGTGGGATGCAGTGGGGTAAAGCGCGCCGCCACTGGACTCTAGATGTAACAATATATACACATTTATAAACAGTTGCTGCTGAGAACCTTGTTTTCAGACATAATTCTTGCAATTGGATATTTAGACATTATTAAAGACTACTTTTCGGGAAAGTTGACATTTAAATGTTGATTTGAAGTGTCAGTTTTTGCATTATTATTGCAGGCAAATCTGGTCTGTGGTCGAGTCATGTGTCTTCCTCCAATTTGAAAAGCTCTGCATCGCAATTCAAGCATCTTTATTAGCACAGTAAAAAGGCTTTACATTGCCAAAGCATTGACGGCACTCTGAACCAATGGAGTTGATCAGGCTAAAAGCGTTCGGATTCAAAAGTCACAAACCACATTTGACAACATATAAAAACAAAATTATCTTTAAAGTAATTTTAAGAATAAAGGTGTAAAATTAAAAAACATGTTGCAAATCAAAACTTAATTTCCAACGCAGTGAAACAGGCCCTCAGAACCCCTAGATCCTGCGGCCATGACTGTAAAAGTGTATGAATGATAGTAAAATAACACACACCTGATCTTTTTGAGTTTGGAGAGGTCTGGATTGAGACTGGAGAATTTTGCTGCCAGTTTCCACACAGTGATGATGAAGAAGAAACAGTTGAGGATGACGATGATGCAGACGGGTATGAAAAAACTCAAGATAAAATAACGGTCAAGAGAGAGCCAACAGCTGAAACACATGATAGGATGACAAATCAGTCACATGGTAAGTCACACACATACGCACACACACATTCATCTTTCTTTCTCTTTCATATTCCCTTTGACTCTATTCAAGCTTGTTCCATTCATCCAGTGTTATTTAAATTATGAGTGATGAACTATTATAGTTTTACCAATTTGAATTTGTTTTTATTTTAACATTTTCCATTTTAACTTTAGTTAAGTTTTAGTCATTTTGTGTTTTAATTTAGTACCTCCAGCTAAACCAAATAAAAATAAATTTTGCCTTTACCAACTAGAAAATAAAACAAGTTTATTTTAAATATTTTATTTTATTTCAAGAATCGAAAGTGTTTTTAGGATTTTAGTTTTTTGTTGTATATATCTATAGAGTTTTTTTTAATTAATTTCTATTTCAGTTTTACTTGTTTAAGTACTTCAAGTTAAACTAAATAAAATGTGAAATTTTGCCTTGGAAACTAGCTAAAATTTTCATATTTTATTTGAAGCATTAAAAATTGAAATGTTTAGTCGTTTTTATTAGTTTTAAAAAAATATGTCTATAAAGTTTTTATTCATTTTATTTAACTTTTATTTCAGTTTCAATTTATTTCAAGTATCAACTTTGTATGGCTTTAGTTTTAGTGAATGATAATAACCCTACTGGGCTTGTTTGCTCTTGCACAGAAAGTACAGTCAGACTGCGGGTCTAATAATATATCTGATAAATCCTGATAGGCGCAGTTAAGGCTATGATAATAACATGTTGAGACTGGAACATTATTACTGTATGTTATCAGAGACTCTGTGAATGATTAATCTGGATTTACAGCTTCTGAGTGAGTTGATGATTGAACAAGAAGTAGCCTAAGGAGTGTTTCTAAAGCCTAACAATGAATTATCAATACAAAAGGTGGTTGTTCTTAGATTTTGCTTTGGTTTTACCATTTTGGGGCATCACATATTGAAAAATTCCCAAAAATATTTAAAACTTTTTAATCTATGTGAATTTAATTGATTTGCATGATTGGTTTGCAGAATAGCATAATAAAATGACAAAAGCACATGATGAAATGACTAAAAATGTAACTAAAATATAAAAATAAAAGCTAATAAAAAAAAAAGAAATAAAATAATAAATGCTGCACACACGGCTACAGTGGATTCAGAAACTCACTGGCTATCGGTGCCGTATCCCTGCGAATAAGAGATGGCAGAGATGATGACGATGACGAGAGGGACTCCGTATCCCACCGCATACATGTAGAGATGTTTTAATGTGGTGTGAAACACCAGCACAACCATCCGGTAGAGCTGAACGCCCTCCAGCAACATCCAGCAGAACGCAGACAAGAAGAAAAAGTGAAGCAGCCCGGCCACGATCCCACATGCCACCTGAGACGAACCCACAGAAAACACACGTAATTGCTCGTGATTCTCAACCTTTTAGACTTCAAAGCTCCCATGTACAGAAGATATAAGACACACACCCTGTTGTGAGTGCTGGAGATCCCACAGAGGAAGACGAGGTCTGCGATGAAGAGGCACACGCTCAGATGAAGATGAATGCTGTTTCGGGTTCCTTGGATTGAGCGGCAGAACTGGAACGTCAGGATACAGAGGAATAAACAGACCAGAGACAGAACTAAACCCACACGCGTGATCAACACCAACTCAAACGAGTCCTTAAGGAGAGGAAGAGGGAAAAAATCAGCATCAATTAATCTAAAATCTGAATTAAATATGTGAAATCTCTGTTTTTTTTTGGTTCACATATGTACCTTTATGGGATAAAGGGCCATGAGCACAGCGAAACTACTGAGATGATTGCAGGAACACACTGTATGAGTGCTGTTAGATGACACCCTCTTACAGCCACGCCCAGACCACGCCCCCTCAGCATCATTCCAGTACATACACGTGTAAGCCATGTCCTCAGACTCCGCCCTCTCCTGAAAAATTGAGAAGAGGAGTTTAGGAAACGAGGAACACTAGTTAGTGGTGGGTTGGTTAACCCCATCGAGTCTGTGGTGGCGCCGGCGCATCCGGCTCTCTTTTTTTCTTATCAGTGCCAAAGAGACTCAAATAACTCTGTCGTTTTTGTATCATTCAGGCAAGTGTTATACATCATTATAATCTGTTAAGTTTCTATTTTTTGTGTACAGTCACAATAAAAACAAAATGTTATGCTTTTTGCAAAATAAAGAAAACAAACATGAAGCGCGATCTGCAGCCTCTCTGTCAAAGACATTAATTCAGATAGTCTTCAGAAAAGGAGCTCTAGCTTAGTGAATACTTGTCTCACAAACATGTGACATATGTCTAAAGAAACGTTGAAATGTCAGGTCGAAACCAAACCAAATCGAAAACAAAGATGCTGTGTTTATGTCATCTGTTCGAAAAGAGAGTGATGTCAGTCACCCGTGAGCCACTTCATTATCCGCTAATGTGACCACGCCCACGGATCGCGCACTCTTTCAGATTCAAATACTGACGATCCACGTGTCAACGCCCACACATCAACTCATACAAACATCTAGTGAAGCGCTGTAACATTACTTCAGCTACATCGTTTTGAGACTATGAGGAATAATTCACCTCATGAAAAGCTGTTCATGTTCTGTTCAGACTGAGAAAAGGATTCAGGGCTGATTGTAAGGTAGGCTATAAGTTTATTCTGTTAGTATCTGTGATTATTAAACGCAAAAAGACCGTTTAAATATGAATCCTGCTGCAATATAAACTGTCATACACGCAAGACTGTTTAGACAAGATTTATTTGGCCTGTTTTGGACAGATTGTAACGCGTTTATTGTAAAAGGGCCTAGTGTCACATCAATAAAGCTTTTATTTGCAAATGTCTGCTCAGATGCTATAAATATAATACCAGTCAAACGTATTTTTCTTCATATTGATGTTTAAATATTATAGCCTAATGTTATTTTTTAAATTTAATATAAAAGTTTGTTTTGTCGAGTTAATATCGAGTTTTGTTTTGTAGAAAGTTAGTTTTTTTGTTTTGTATAAATTGTATCTTAATTTTAATTATTTATTATAAAAATTTTTAGCATGAGATTACTTTAAAAAAAAAAATAGTAGAAAAAATACTCTTAGTAATTTCTGTCTTGTTTCTAGTCTAAATACTTAAACATTCTTAAATCAAAATGCATTTACTAGATAAGTACAATATATAAAATATGCCCTTTGTCCTGTTGCTCTCGGTCACATTCCTGAAGCTCATTCACTATGCAGCTCATTATGCAGGCTATTATGTTATTTAGTCCTCTCAGGTGATATTCATCATTATTCATTAGATATCAAACCTCCTCACATACGGGCTTTGTTTTGTTTTATGTGAATGAGTAGGCTCAATGATTCTCACATCAGTTTGAAGCAAAAACTCTAGGCAAATACACCCATTAGTCAAAAGTCTTGTGGAAACATATATTGTGTGTTTTGAGGCCTTAATTTAAAAACTTTTTTTTTTTTTTTAAACCATGCATACACATTTTTCTCTCAAAAATACAAGCATGTACATACATGTTGCTCACATATTATGGTAGCCCAGTTTGTGCTGAATACAGTGTAATGACACTTTTGCCATTAATGTGTTTATAAGCAACTGCAAAACTTCTAAAGGGCCCCAAAACAGCTCAGACACCTAGGGGTTAAGTCAGTGAGTTGTGCTGTTTGGCATCTTCACCTGCTCGTGTGTAAAGATGAGCGTCACCGGCTCAGAAAGATGTTTGGTTTCTGGATTACTGACGACGGCCGTCACCACCTTCGAGTTGAACTGATAAGTGATGTCTCTCTCTACATCGTCTGATCTCTCTCTGATAATCTTGTGCATCAGATCGCTGGATGAGTTCAGATCTTTATAACTGACCAGAGCCACAAATGCAAAACCTAAAAGGACAACAACATTCACATCTGGTCATGAATGCGCTGATGCTTTCATAAATACATATACACCGATCAGGCATAACATTATGACAGGTGAAGCAAATAACACTGATGATCTCTTCATCTCCTGTTAGTGGGTGGGATATATTAAGCAGCAAGTGAACATTTTGTCCTCAGGAACACATGGCACCAGGTGCACTATGGGAAGAAGGCGTGGCGGCGGAGGCAGTGATGCTTTGGGCAATGTTCTGCTGGGAAACCTTGGGTCCTCCATCATGTGGATGTGACTTTGACACGTCCCACCTACCTCAGCATTGTTGAGACCATGTCCAGCCTTTCATGGAAACGGTATTCCCTGGTGGCTGTGGCTCTTTCAGCAGATAATGCGCCGCCACAAAGCACAAATGCTTCAGGAATGGTTTGAGGAGCACAACAACGAGTTTGAGGTGTTGACTTGGCCTCCAAATTCCCCAGATCTCAATCCAATCGAGCATCTGTGGGATGAGCTGAACAAACAAGTCCGATCCATGGAGGCCCCACCTCGCAACTTACAGGACTTAAAGAATCTGCTGCTAACATTTTGGTGCCAGATACCACAAGACACCTTCAGGGGTCTAGTGGAGTCCATGCCAGCAAAAGGGGGACCAACACAATATTAGGAAGGTGGTCAAAATGTCGTGCCTGATCGGTGTGTATGTGGGTGTGTGTGTTTGTACCTGGATATGATTCCCCTACTACCGTTTTCCAGCTGGTGTTGAAGAGGGCGGAGTCTGTGCTCAGAGAGACACTCCCACTGGGCGGAGTCTGATTCCGTGTGACCGCAACCTCAGCGTCTGTGATTCACATGAGCACACAGAACAACTGCTTTCAGTATCTCTTTCATTTCAGCAGTATTTCCATTCAGTAACACAGTGAGATGATGTTTGTGTCTCACAGGTGTTGTGCGTCTCCATCCTGGTCACCGGCTCTTTAAGCTGAGGTCCGATCAGGCGCATGCTGTTCTCCACCGCGTCCAGAAACTGACTCAACGCCTCGCCGTCAGCGAGGTTTCCATCCGACAGCAGATCATCGGTGGAGGTGAACAAGGTCTGTGAAATTATTCATTCAGTCACTGTGCAAGTACCATGTACACAAACTACTATGAGAATAAATCATAAATAAATCATGCAGTGTGTGTTTGACCTCCAGTAACGTCTCGCCAGTGACATGTTCTCCCTGTGTATCATTCAGAGACTCACAGCTGTTCTTCAACAGAGACATCAAATGCTTCAACTGAAAGAAGACACAGAAATCAGAGTCTATTAGTCTTTGTGGGAACAGTGACTTGCAGGGTTTCTAAACCATTAAGTTGTACCACCAAAGTTTTACTATCGTGATTAGAACATAATTTAAATATTCTCCTAGACTTATTTGTAGTCAACATAACATGTTTGACGGTTTGTTTTAGTAATATTCAAAGAATTTTAACGCCAACACTTCAGCAAATATAAATAACATCATAAGGGATTTCATTCTATGTTAATCAAGTACAAATAACACAAGTACGTTCCCAGAATTTGCATAACCTTTACAAATCATGTTGGCCTGGCATCTAATAATTATAATAATCATAATAAGCAGAAGTACACATTATACCTTCTCCGGCGTGTGCTCAGGTTCAAAATGATCACAGTTCATTTCTGGGCACAACAAGAGGAAAGTAATAAACCAATAGCTGACACTCACTAACGTCTATAAGTAAGTAAGTAAGTAAGTAAAATTTATTTGTATAGCACATTTCACAGATAAAAATCACAAAGTGCTTCACAACAGTACAGTACCTAATCAAACAAGTAACAAAAACAATAAATAGATAAGAAAAATAAACAGAAATGCACAAAAGACCGACCTAACCCACCATACAGACTAGGTGAAAGCCTCTTTAAATAGAAGAGTTTTCAACTGTGTTTTAAAATGTTCCACTGAGTCGAGGCAGCGTAAGGAAGGAGGCAATGCATTCCACAGCCTAGGTGCCATAGCTTGAAATGAACGGTCCCCTCTAGTTGTAAAATGCGTGTGGGGGGCCACTAAAAATCTTTAAGATTCTCATTAGCTGCTGCATTATGAACAGAACAACCTAAAACTGGATCAGTGCATCTAAAATTAAGGGAATAATAGTTTGCCCCGCTGCTATAGCACTCACCGATGCATTTTGACTGGTTGTTGCCGTAGTTACTGTAACCCTGGTGACATCTGCAGCTGTAGCCGCCTGGATGATTGTAGCAGTCGGCGTTTGTGCCGCAAACATCTGGATCTGAACACTCATTGATGTCTGAGAGAGAGAGAGAGAGAGAGAGAGAGAGAGAGAGAGAGAGAGAGAGAGAGACTGTCAGTCGCAAAAATTAGGTACTTGACAACTGGATTATATTGCGTTTTAAAATTCCAGTTACATTTTTATTGCTTACATGATTCATATTGACTGTCCCCAAATCTTCCTTTATATCTTTTGAATGTTCTTTTCTAAAAAAGCCCATCGCTTATATATGTTCATTAAGTATTCTCGACTGGTGAACACCAGCCACTAGTCACTGTAAAACTTGATTAGTTGACTCAACTTAAAAAAACGTGAGGAAATCCGTTAGCTTAAAATTATTAAGTAAATGTGTAATTAAAAAAATTATGTGGAATTTTCACTTTTTTAAGTTAAGCCAACTGATCTGCAGACCCTGTACGGGTCCAGAATGACATCAAGTATATACTTTAAATGTTAAATGTTTGTGGAGGAGCTCTGACCTCTGACCTCAAATGTGGGTCCATTTGAAAGCTTAGAGTCTCTACTTTCTGGAGATGTGCATCACTTTGGCATTTGTTTTACACAAAGTAACTTATTTACACTAAATTACTCTGGAACCATTTCCGCCTGGATTCTACCCAAATTGAAAAGCTTCCCATGCACACATACAGTGTATATCTCAGGCTCTGTGTGCTCTAGCACCCTGCAGACAGTTTAAAAGGTGATCAGTCGTTTGCTTAAAATTATTAACCTCTTAAACTCTGGGACCATTTTTTGGAATTTCCGCCTGGATTTGGCTAACCCAAATTGAAAAGCTTCCCATACACACATACAGTGGGTCTCTAAATACACAATACTGCTGTCATTTTAAAGGAAACCCTTTGAAGATTCATAAAACACTGCTAAAAGTTATAAACATGCAAATATATGTTGTCTAAGCTGTAAAAACGGCGCTTTTAGATTTTTTGGTTATAAATTCAGTTTTGAAAGTGTGTAACTCAGGCCCTGTGTGCTCTAGCACCCTGCAGACAGTTTAGGCCGTTTCCAAAATACTGGAAAACAGATTAGACAGTCATTTCAGGGTTTTCTGTAAAATGACACAGGGATATTGCATATATACCACTGTATATTGGTCTGGGGGGGGGGGGTGTCCTCCCTTCAGATCCATTTGAATAAACCTGGCATACAACATGATACAGACATAAATCTTTTTTCCAGTATTTTTTGGAATTTAGTGGAAACAGCCCAAACTGTCTGCAGGGTGCTAGAGCACACAGGGCCTGAGTTACACACTTTCAAAACTTAATTTATAACCAAACAAAGCGTCTTTTTTGGGGGGTGATTATTACAGCTCAGACAACATATACTTCCCTTTTAACAGCAGTTTAAGAAACTTCAAAGGGTTTCCTGTAAAATGACAGCAGTATTGTGTATTTAGAGACACTGTATGTGTGTATGGGAAGCTTTTCAATTTGGGTCAGCCAAATCCAGGCGGAAATGGTCCCAGAGCCATTTAGTGTAAACAAGTTACTTTGTGTAAAACAAATGCCAAAGTGATGCATATCTCCAGAAATTAAAGACTCTAAGCTTTCAAATGGTCAGAACTCCTCCACAGATATTTAACATAGAAAATATATACCCCTGTACAGGGGCCGCAGAGTTAAGCAAATAAACTTCATGTATAATTGAAAAAATTGTGTGGAATTGTCACTTTTTTAAGTTAAGTCAACTGATCACTTTTTTACAGTGTATAATCAAATTGAGAGGCAACAGCGTTTGCCCACTGAGTTTACAGAAGTCCTTTGATGTTTTCTCAATATTGCTTATCTACTCAACATTTTAATTATTATTCTAATTATCACCCAGTGAGTCTTTTAACCATTTATGTCCTTGGAAGCCATTTGTCTTTCTATCACATTAAAATGCATGTTGTTTCATATTTGCACGTTATTCTCAAAACATTTTGACCTAATATATTTTAATAATTAAGTCAATAATTTAATAACACACTTACAGTTCTCTGGTGTCGATTAATGGTCACATGACATGCAGGTAAACATCTGAAATGTTATCTTTTTTAGTATGTGTTGATATGTTTTTACCTTTGTTTTTAATTTGACATTTTGTATGATTTATCTAATTATTAGCTTTTCATGAACCAGTTTGGGAAACAAACCCTGACATAATGTAACATTTAATCAACATTTCTCTTTGTATTTTCATATCAAAATGGCATCAATGAGATTGTCCTGTTTAAATCATTTTGATAAATGAGTTAGGTCAAAAGTAATCAAAAAGTAGTCAGAATACATTACCTAAAATGTGTAATGCAACAAAACATGACTTTAATAACTACAATTTAGCACTGTATGTGTGTGTGCTGGTGATCATGACAGTGGGCATGTTACGATGTTGATGTGATCAGCGCTTAAACACACTTAAACACAGTTTTCCTGCAGAATTGGGCTACTTTTAAAAAGTTGCCGGGGTTTGTTTTTTTTATTTGTTTTGCTTTGTTTTGTATTGTTGAATTTGTGAAAACGGTGATGTCATGTGCATGTGTGTGTATTACGTGTTCAGTCTGTAGTGTTTCTTTACAAAGTGACATCGCCATCTACTGGCCTGGCCTACAGTGTTTTTAGTAGTTTTCACGTATCCGTGTGAACAGGGAACGTTTTGACAACGTTGTCGTCTGTACATGAAACTTTTCAAAAACGCATGTTCATCGTGCATGTAAACGCACCCTTAGAGGATAAATGAACCATACCTGCATGCAACGAAGTTCTATAGAAACGCACTGTTAAATTACACACAAAATTTATCAGGATCTTGGATGGTACAATCAGGCTCCTGAAAACAGCCAGGCTTTGGGGCAAAAATGCCAACAAAAGTTACAAAAAAGCTCCCAAATTTGAAAATAAAATGCATTTCATCTATCTAATAATGAATATATTTTATAATATTCTATAGGCCTGTTTATTTATGGTTTTAAACACTATAAATGTAAGTATAAATATAAAAAGCCAAAATGATTTATAGAAAACAAATATGGACCTTAACAATCAAATGAATGAAAAGCAATATGAGTGAGGCGGCTCACCTTCACATGCTGAGTCTGGTCTTGATTCACGATATCCTTCAGGACACAAACATCTGTAGGAGCCAATGGTGTTCACACACTTCTTTTCACCTGAGCATGGAAATGTCTTATCTAAACACTCATTGATATCTGTTGGAGGAAACAGTTGGTACTAATTATAATGTTTGAATCATATCATAGTAGTGGATTGTTTTATCCCATATCCCTTACTATATATTTTTCATCAATATGCTTTAAATATATTGAAAAATATATGGAATAATATATTGCGTTAATATATTACAATATATTGAATAATCCATAAGGAGTTTTCATATATAATGTGAAATATGTAAGATATGTGAATATATTTACTATATTATTCTAATGTGTATTCACGTGAGTTACTTTCACTCAATTGAGTTATGTTTCTGCTGCACAAAGTATTTGAGTTGTGTTGGGATTACTCAAAGATGCATGTTAAAAACATGTAAAGTCTAATTGGTCAAATAGTTTGGCAAATAGTTCCCTCAATTATTTTTGAGTTAAACCAAAGCAATGTTTTTACATTGAAACCTTACATTTCTCAAGCATGTTTTACTCAGAGTTGTAAGTTACAAAGAAGTGTTGGGACAATAATGGGCCATTTCGTTTGAAGTCACCATTATGGTGATCAGTATGATCTTCAGTTGGCTGACTTGACTTTTAATGTTAGTTTTTCTCTGGCCGCTGCTGTGTGTGTGTATGTGTAGGGCACATTTGCTATGGCAAGGGACGCCAAGAGAAAATTCTGGGGTTGATCTGTTGGTTATTTAGTGATGATGTCATCATATAGCCTAATTCTCAGATCTCATACCAAGGTTTATCGCTGATCAAAAGCGTGAATATTCATTGAATAGTTTTAAATATTGCTACGGTAATTTCTTGATGTTCTTTGGTTTACTCAGGAGAGTAAATGCAGAACTGAAGTGTTATTTTGTGTGTTTTTGCACATATTGATAGTGGAGATCTGTTAGTGTTTAATGTTCTGTTGGGATTTAAAGGGTTTCTGTTGTCAGAGTTTTGAAGGTCACCATTGTCCTGAAGAGTAGAGCCTGTACTTTTATTTTAAGAAGCATTCTTTTTTGTGGACTCAAATTAAATGTATTATTCAGTATTATTATATTAACACACTGTACAGATTACAGTAAAAACTGCAGCTCGTGTTTTGATGTTTTTACAGTTGTGATGTATTTTAAGTTTAACTTGATGATTTACAGTACTCTTGTTCATTTGAAGGTTACTGTAAATGTTTCAGTATTTTTTTACAGTGTTGTAGTGGACTATTTTATCCCATAATAATCCCCTCTCGTACCCACACACTGTCCTTCTGTTGCTATGAAATTGGCTGGATTTGATTGAAATCCTTCATCACAGGTGCAGTAGTAACTTCCAGGTGTATTGAAACACTGAGCGTTTTCACCACACAGACTCTGCGTCACACACTCATCTACATCTGTAAGAGAGGCAGACATACGAGTGTAATCAGGAAGGAAACGTCATTGCAAAGTTAATAGACTACAACAGTTACACAAATTCCCTCTTTTGAGTCACACACAGAGCCTTGTATTACACTCATTATGACAAAACACATTGTATTAAAACAAGTGCTCATTACCAACACAGGACTTGAATCCAAATAAACATTCATGCGACAGCAGGAAAAGACCTGTTGAAATATATAAAATACAGACATTTATATTGTTACAAAATATTTATATTTTAAATAAATGCTGTTCTTTTTAACTTTCAATTCATCAAAGAATCCTGAAAAATAAAATGTTGTTGTTTGACTTGAAAATGTGTGACTTTCTCATTTAGGGTCATGTAAATGCTTGCAAAGTGTCTAACTAATTACACCCTGAAGGCATTGTTAACGATTTCACATCTAAGTGGCATACTCAAAAGTAATGGTTTATAAAATAACTCTACAACAAAAACAAGGTATCATTACATGGTCTCATTTGATTGAAAACCTTTTAAGTTTGGAGACACTTTTTACGGGACAACTCTGCTGAGAAAACCTAAGAAAAAGCAATGCAATTTATTAATTTACTCTGTTATTATTCATAACTGACATGATGACTATTAGAAAATATGTCATAAAATCACGTTTGGCCTTCTTCACAATCAAATCATCTGCATTTAGGCCAAATTTTGTGATGATATCTCAAAGCAACCAAAAGTTATTGCAATTAGAACCATGGTAGCCTTCTTATCAAAAGTCCAAAAACCTCTCAAAACAACTGATTTACTGAACATAAGAACACCACAACAAAACACAAAAATATTTATAATTGCATTGAATGAGTAACAAGTAATAAAATCTTGGTTGATGAGTGATCTTCCAGCAATGTTTCAGCTGTGGTTCCTAGTGTATAGCGCACAGTAAATCAAGACCTGTCGATCTGACCGATTGGTCCAATTCAAGCACGGTCCAGCTGTAAAACAGCGTCCGATTGGTCTTGATACATCGTCCCTACACAATATTAAATGATGACTGAGCATTACTGATGAATCACTGAAGGACAGAGAAACACATGAACTACAACTGACTTCAGCCACAGCCTTAGATGAAATCAACTGAAGATAAAAGAAGACATTAAATCTCTGAAGATCTCAGCAGAGGAGGATTAAACAACTCCACAAACAGCATTACCAGCTTCACACATTACTAACCAGACTGACTTTATTTCTGTCAGACGTCTACAGAAGCTCTTATTGAGAATTAACAGGCTTAGATGTTGATGTTTTATTGAAACTGTTTGATTCCCATCATGGTAATCAGTGTTTCCAGTTTGACTCTTGAATTTTTATGTGAGTTTGTGGTAGGGATGTCCCGATCCGATCATGTGATCGGAAATCGGGCCCGATCACGTGGTTTGAGACTCGATCGGAATAGGACGTTACCTCCCGATCAGGACTCGGGTGTATATATGTACAGGGCTGGATTAACATAAGGGCAACAAAGTGTTAATATGTGTTAAATGTAATAAATGTTGCGAAATAATTGCCTAATAGAGTATTAACACTACTTTAGTGCTGCAAGGATATATTCTTGTCTGAGCTGCCCTGCCTGCGGTCTGTCACCGTCACCGCTCATCAATATCAAAATATTTGAGATGACCAATCAAATTAAAGTAGGCAGACTTTATACGCAGAAGCTGCTGTGCGAGTAACACGCTTCAGTAAACGGTGCGAGATGCAAGTAGCCAAACTTAACATTTCATATTTGACAGCTGTTTTAATATATAAAATGTTAAACAATGAAAAGACTATCAGCCAGAGCTCAGCTTTAGGAGGGGAAGAGACAGGGCAAGAGAAGGAGACAAAAAGAAAGAGTTATGTAAATGAGGAGGCTTATAGAAATGAGAGAATGATAAAAAAAGGAGAGAGGAGGTATGACAGATAATCTACTGCCCACTAACATATAGAAGTATATACTTATATTATAAAAGTATCGGATCGGGACTCTGTATCGGTAGATCCTCAAAATCAAATGACTCGGACTCGAGGGCCAAAAAACCTGATCGGGACATCCCTAGTTTGTGGTCTTTGTAGTGTTTACCAAAACACATATTTTGTTGCAAAGAAAGCCAAAAACAAAGATGATCAGGTGATTTAGTTTTCAGCATCATAAAGTAGAATAATTCACTAATCTTATCACCGATCAAAAGTGGCTATTTATTATTAATAGATCATTTCTTGCAACAGATCACACATTGCTATTTTGCTTGTTAACTTCAGGTGTTCATCACAAATGCTCAATCATCACTTAATTATCTCATTGACTTCAACACCGATTCAGAGTCACGTAACACTCTGTAGTGTGAGACCAAATGTGCTCTGAGCAGAGTAAATTTTGCTGCATACCCATACTCGAGATCCAGTTTCCATTGGTTTAACTTTTAAAAGACATTAGAAAACAATGCATCATGATCGCAAAGTGATCGGATCCGGAAGTCCTATATCTTTAGCAAAGCATGTCAATGTCAGGTCTACGCATCAGGTTATGTTGTGTGTGGGCTCACTTTTTACGGTTTTACGTCATTAAATTGTGATCGGTTTATGAGTTCAGCCAAATTTAGTGACTACAGATCAAATCAAAGAATGTGATTCCGATCAATTGGAGCATCCCTAGTTGGGATTTGTGTCGTTATTAGCCTCAGGATACCAGGATACCGGCTCGCACCTTCACAAGGGGCGTTCTCACGTTTATGAAACCCTGGAGAACAGGTGCAGAAGAAACTGCCAGGTGTGTTAGTGCAACTGTAGTGAACTCCACACACGGAGGACAAACACTCATCCACATCTGCTGCACACACACACACACACACACACACACACACACACACACACACACACACACACACACACACACACACGTTTCATGCAGATGCAAGCAATGCTGTGGTGTTCATGTACCAACATCAGTGAGAAGTACCAGGGATGTTCACAGGGGCTCGTTACTGATGGTCCTGTAGATTCATTGATTATTTTGATGAAACCCTAAACTAATTTGAATGGACTGTTTATGATGCTCAATCAGTGCAAAAGAAAATAAGACAACCTGCAGCGCTCACCTTCACATTTTGCGTTGCTCGTCTGCTGGTAACCAAGTGCACAAATGCACGTGTAAGAGCCTAATGAATTCACACACTTCATATGATCTGAGCAGGGAGATTCATCCCGGAGACACTCGTCTATATCTGACAGGAGGGAAAGACAGCATTTGGCATGCATTACAATTTTAGTACTAATTATATAATTATAAATTATATAGATTAAGTCAGCATGATGAATTGCTTTTTACAAAGTTTTCCAAGTCACTTTGGTTAAACCGCTAAATGAATAATTAGTAAATGTAGACATGTAAATAAGGTGGACTCCTCAATCCCACAATCCTCTCTCATACCATAACATGGCCCTGATTAAGATTATTCCGAACCCATGATTACAGGTGCAGGCGTAACTACCATCAGAATTTAAACACTTGTAGTGTTTGCCACACACACACACACTCGGAAACCTCACACTAGATCTAGACTAGATCACAACAATTACACAAATTGCACTGCCATACAGACATTAACTCATTACAATCACAATTCTGCACTATTCAATTGAAACCACAAGTTCATAATTACCAACACATATGCTTTTAACAAATTTATATCCAATGGCACATCCACTACATGACGGCAAAAGGAGACCTGGGAAGAGAAAGAAAAAAAATACTCATATAATCTATATAACTCACACACATTGCTAGCTACATAAAGATGAACACCATTAAATGTGTATGCGCAGCTAAACCACATTGAGATCATAAATGGCAGCGGCTGTTTGCACTAATTGCTATTTAAAAAATAGCATATTTTCTTTGTAATAGGCTAAATAGTTATGCTATTAATTCTTATGAATAGTGGCATATACTATTTGCACCTGTAGTTGTACATTAAACAATATGCAATAACAGAGTGCAAATGATTATTAAAATATGCATATATATTTTTATTTTAATATATTGATTTTCAAAATTATTAAATGTATTCCCCCTTATTGGGACAATAAAGCCCTCCTACACCTACCCCCTAATCGATAAAATCTTTATTATTAAACTAACATTAGACACTTTATATTCACTTTTTAAATATTTTCTGTTGTTGTTATTGAAAATAAATGCATTTTCGATCTAATACATGATTGGAAAAGGCAGCAGAGAGAGTTGAGCAAAAGACGGAATCAAACTCCGGTCGATTTGCATCAAAACGTTATACCACACACCTCACCCCTACACTATTGCCAACAGTGTCAATCAAGCATCATCCATGGGTGGAGTTATGCTGCCTTCAGTGCTATCGGAAATTTGATAATTCCCACTTCTGAACTCGTGATTACGACCTCATCGAAATGGCAGGGCTTTCAAGAGCAATTTTTACCTAGGAAACTAGTATTTGCGATAATTCCAGGAGCACTTGAAGGCAGCATTAGAGTAAATAGCCTCTACCAATCTGCACAGTGTAAATATGCTGCGTTCGAGTCCTCCTGGGAAGTTCGTATTTACGAGGTGGGAAGTGGTGTTTATGACGTCATATGTGTCACTTTCGTCGGAGTAAGATGGCGGAGTACTTTCTCTTAATTAATTACACAGAAATACAGTAAGGGTCTTAAAATCTACTTCCAGAACATGAACAAGGAATTGTGCATCAGGTGTGTTTTGCTTTTTTATGTTTTTAATTAATTTATGAAGCCATTGTAAACTGTATTGCTATATATTATATTGTTAGATTATAATGCTATCATAGTTATCATATACTATCGTTGTAAATAGAAAAGCATGATAATATCACTGCTAAATACCTTTAAGAATTGTGGTATTCCGCCATGTTTCTCATTGACACACCCCCAACTCATAAAGATCGGGGCTTAAAGAAAATCCAGAGCTTCCCACTGGTATTTACGACTTTATGGTTGCGTTCTTCTGTAAGGTGACTCATTGCTGCCACAAATTTTTATTCCACTCAATTATGTCATAATAACTAGATATGTCGTTGTAATGACATATTTTCTCCTAATAAGGACATGTGTTGTATAGTGATGTGTACAAAATATGCCTTTATCCACATTAGAGAATGTATAGCTCATGGCAATTTGTCACACTTCCATATTTGAAAAGCAGAAGGAAGCTCAGTGTAAAATAGGCTCTTCTGCTGCCTGTATCAGTGGAAGTGCCCATAGCATGAAATTATTGTAATTTATTGATGTAGCTTACAGTTCATAACAGATAGCCATCATCTAAATAAAAATTTCACAAGCTTTTTGGGGCCATGGACAGCTCATGCGTAGTCTCAGTGGCATAACTTTAACCTAGTAATGACGGACACCTGTGCAGCCACAAATATCATAACTATCCATAATATTTTATGGAGGGAAAGAATCCAATACGTTTATAACATGCATACAACAGCATTATTACAACTGAAAGCAGATGTATTCCTAAATAAATGGTCATCCATTGCCCAACATTTTCATTTGATATTGATATGCAGTCTCATTTTCTTTTCTGAATATCATATATTTTCTTTACTTTTCCTACCATTTTATTTATTTATTTTAATGCATTAGTCATTTGCAATGTGAAAATTACGGTATTACCTACCAAATGTTGTAGGTATGTGGTATTGCGGAGATAAGGATCTTACCTCACATGTATTATGGTTAGGATGAAAGATATCTATGG
This sequence comes from Gobio gobio, assembly GCF_949357685.1. Taxonomy (NCBI): domain Eukaryota; kingdom Metazoa; phylum Chordata; class Actinopteri; order Cypriniformes; family Gobionidae; genus Gobio; species Gobio gobio. Next base: position 66,949,900 of record NC_137099.1, read on the forward strand.
ACTGCTATTCTGTTTGTAGACTTACCCGTGACACCTTATTGTACCATCAAAAAGTTAATTTTACTGTATGACTGCACTTGATAAAATTAAATAACAAAAACAAAAAAACATGATAGGCCTATCTTTTTATTACAAGTAAAGATGTCATTAAAACAACACATCTCGTTATTACGACATAATTGAGTGGAAAAATAATATGTATGTGGCAGCAATACATGAAGTGAATTTCGTTTTCTATAAATTGTATTTTAATTTTGATCAACTAATTGCCTGTATATTTAATAAATAAGAAGCAAGCAAAAACGGCGGGAATGGATTGATGTGTAACGAACCCACTGGCCATATTTTCTTTGACTACTCATGTTACTCCTACACCTTACTCGTGTTCTTTGAGTAAGGCTGAAACTATAGCGTCTTTCTGTTTTTAATCCATTTCTTGAATATATGTCTTAATTACAGTAGGCCTATGAAAGATAGTTATGATATTTGTGGCCGCACCGGGGTCCATCATAGGCTACTAGGTTTAGGTTAAAGTCACGCCACTGAGGCTAATCATGAGCGGTTCATGGCACCTGTTACCCATGGCTTTCTGTTATGAACTGTAAGCTACATAAATAATTTACAATAATTTCGTGCTATGGGCACTGTCACTGATACAGGCAGTGGAAGAGCCTATTTTACACAGAGCTTCTGCCTTTCAAACATGGAAGTGTGACAAAGGCACATATGCTATATAAATTATTTAATGTGGATACAGGCATATTTTTGTAAACATCACTATACAACACATGTCCTTATTAGGAGAAAAAATATATATAAAACAATTGAGTGGAAAAAAATTATATGTGGCATCAATGCACAATGCATTTCATCTGTTTAGTTGAGTTTTTTGGTAACACTTTAGAATAACGGTCATTAGTTAACATTAGTTAATGTATTAACTAACATGAACTAACCATGAGCAGTTCATTTGTTACTGTATTTGTTCATCTTTGTTAACGTTAGTTAATATAAATACAGCTGTTCATGGTTTGTTCATGTTAGTTCACACTGCATTAACTAATGTTAACAAGATTTTAATAATGCATTAGTAAATGTTGAAATTAACATTAACAAAGATTAATAAAAAAGTGCAGTTCATTATTAGTTAATGTTAAGTAATGTAGTTAACTAATGACCATTACTTTAAAGTGTTACCAGTTTTTTTTATGGAGTGGCGCTTTGACAAAACTCTTCTGTTCTTTCATACCTGTATGAGGGCAAACAAAAACGTTAACCTTTAAACCTATAATAATAAACGATCATGCATATGCTTCTAAATTGCTTTTCCGTGCTAATCTAAGGCATAAATAAACTCTTGTTTAAAAACAAGCAGATAAATAAATACAATTATTTTCAGAAATAATCGACGACAGATCTAATATCCCCAACTCCTGAGGGACATTTCCACACCCTGGTCTAAAGATAGTCCTGAAAACATAGAACTGAAAGTTGGCAGAGAGTTCGACATGAAGGAAAATCTTTGAAAATGGGAAATCATGCAGGCAGATCGGTATAGGTGTGCTTTAACATGTTCTGGATTTGTGTGGGTACTTCAGACGTCTTAGGATATTATTTCACAACTATTTCCTCACTCATCGTTATCGGTCTTTATATCACTGATTTATAGGTCGTTGTTGGTGCAAAACAAAAAGGCATTTTCCACGGCTCTCCGGTTTCAGATGTCCAACAACCATCGTCGAGTTTAAATAAATCTGTTTATATATTTTCTTACCGTCTCTAGCACAGCAGTTGACCGCTAATCCAACAAATTCACCACACACACACACACACACACGTGAAGAGTAAAACGATTAACTTACCCAAAAGAAGTACCCATTTTAGCTCCATGTTAAGAAGCACCGAGCTTTTAATGTTAGTGATATGAACTTCTCGAAGAAAATCAGATGACTCCAGCTGACTATTACTTATTCCTCCTCATGTCCTTCTGTCTTGGCCTCTGACTGTATTACCACCAGGTGTCCCTCTTTCCCAAATACAAATGATTAATCTGATTTAAGAATGAGTAATAGCTGTAAAAAATTATAAACAGCATGACAATCAAATGATTGAAATATTGTACATCCCTTTTATTTAGCATACGTATGGTCATCCAAATGAATGTAATTACCATTACAAAACATTAAACACAAAGTTGCTCTTAATTTGCTCTTGTGAATGTGAGGCATGGTACTAGAAATCCAACCCTCTCCCTCTCTCTCTATATATATATATATATTAGTGCTGTCAATCAATTCAAAAAAGGAATCACACATTTTTCTGTAATTAATCATGATTAATCACACCTAAAATGTAAGTTTTTAATATAATCTTCAAATTACTGTAGAAACAAAGACAGTAGCCTATATTTTAAGTATTTGTTTAATGACATCTTTTTATGAAAGGCGGCGAGGATCTCCGAGACCAAAACTGCTTCTCATGTCTCTATGAAATAGATTTTTTCCCCACAAGTTTAGCTATTAATTATAGCCATTCATCATTAAAGTATAAGTGAAAGCTATACATTTTTTACATTTATTAGGCTTTTAAAAATATAACTTAAGTGAACTTAAAACAATCTTCACATAAACGTCACATTTACCTGTCCTTCTATATATCAGGGCTCAATTTTTGTCTATTGGCCCAGTTCAGATTTTTACTTGCCCAATCAAAATTCGCAAAAAAGTTATTGTTTTGGTAGTTTTTGACCCATGCAACCTTGTAAAGAGTGCTTTAAGACAGGTATAGCAGGTAGGATACAGAAATTGAATAAAGTTATCAAACACTTCATTTGAATGGTTCAAAAGCATTTGCATGAATAAGAGCGTGATCATATAATGTAACGCTAGCCAAAGGATGACGGGAAAAAATTAATTCTGCGTCAAATATTTGTATCACTTCAAACTGGAAAAATGTATTGCATGCGTTAACGCATTAATTTTGACAGCACTAATATATATATATTGGAATTCCGTAATTATGTCGTTAACAGATTCAATTTTGCCATAGAAAAATGGGGAAAAGATAAATCTGGTAAAAGTTAACATGTTAATGCATGCATGTTTATTACATTTACCAATGATTTCCTTTTTTCCCCCACAATTTCCTCCATAATGCATATCTAGGATGTCTTGCACATCCATTGGCAGTCCAAATCATCTCAATGGCAGTTGCTCAGCTAGTGTATGTTCCCGTGGGCAAACATCTGCAATAATAGTGTAAAATATGTTGGATTACATGTTGCTTGCAAAGAAATATGTCAAAATATAGCTACATCTAGTTTTGAATAGGTTCTTTTTACAGCATCTTCCACCAGGTACTAACTATAAATCAGATCATCGCAATTGTCCTGCTCTATCAAACATGACTACAATCATTTCATTCAACATTCAATTCATCTCTACTCACGGCTGACATACAAGAACAATGCGACTCTGCCCCCTACTGGCAGTTAGAACTAAATGTACATTTTTAGGATCAGTTGAGGGATTAAACTGATTCTGGAGCGGTTTGTTCTTTAGCGTGTTTGTTCTGGTGGGTCTGAAAACCCCCTAAATAAGCGAATCTCTCGCCGCAGATGGAGCAGCGGTAAGGTTTCTCTCCTGTATGAACTCGCTCATGGATCTTCAGGACGTCCGATCGAGCAAACATCTTGTCACAGTGTGAGCACTTGAAGGGTCTTTCTCCGGTATGAATCCGCTGGTGCTTCAGTAAGTTGGTGTTTTGACGGAAACTCTTCCCACAAATGCTACATCGGTACGGTCTTTCTCCCGTGTGAACTCTCTGATGAACTCTGAAATGAGCCGGATCGGAAAAGCTCTTCCCGCAGTGAAAGCACAGGTAGGGTCTCTCTCCAGAGTGCATTCTCTCGTGCCGCTTCAGCTGAGATATCTGACGGAAACGTTTGTCACAGTGCGAGCATCGGTGCAGTTTTTCCGAATGTATTTTCTGGTGAGATATTAGACAGATCGGCTGCTTGAAGGTTTTCCCACATTCGCTGCACTGGTACGGCCTCTCGCTGGCGTGCGAACGCATGTGCGTCTTGAAATGGGACCCGTCTCTAAATCTCTTGTCACATTGAGGGCACTTGTATGGCTTTTCCCCCGTGTGGATTCGCTTGTGAACAATAAGAGATTGTTTGGTGGTGAAATACTTGTCGCACTCGCTGCAGTGATGAGGCTTTTCGCCCGTGTGTGTCTTCATGTGAATCTTCAGATTGCCAGAAGTGAACGAAACCTTCCCGCACTGTTCGCAGCGAAACTCTTTCTTCACACTGTGCTCTTTTGAATGACGTCTCCTCTCTTCTGAGGTAGGAAAGCTGATGTTGCATCTCTTGCAGGTGAAGTCTTTCTGTTCTGTGTGTTTTCTCTCATGTCTCGCTAAGTTTCCCTGTTTTCTGAATGTTTTTCCACAGGTAGCGCAGGAGAAACTCTTGGCCGCTGGCTGATCTTTTGAAGTTGAGGCTGTTTCTTCATCAGATGATGAAGCGCCGTTCTCATCTGAAAGGAGCAAAATAGTACATCTATTGACTTGCATGTCCCCAAGTTACAAACACATGAAGACACATATCAATTTCTGAAAATATATTAAAGTGTATTGGGCAGGGGCGTAGATTGAGGGGGTGGTAACCCCTCCAATAACCAACAAAAGCAAGTAAGCCCCCCCCCCATATTTATAACCTACAATGGTTAATGGAAGAGCTTTTATAAGAACTACACTGTGCAGAATTATTAGGCACGTTGATTTTCTGATCATATTTTTTTCCCAGGCACATTTTACCAATTCCAAACCACATTGGACTTAATAAATACTATTTTTTTTGTATTTAATCATTTATAAGTGATATATAATTGTTCACAAAGGCTGGAAATGAAATAAACCTTATATTCAGGTGTGCAGAATTATTAGGCATGTTTTCTTTTACAGATAAAATGAGCCAAAAAAAAAGAGATTTAACTAAAAAAAAAATTATTAAATGCCCATGAGAATCCAATACTAATGCAATACTAGACATTGCAGTTAAGGCATGACCATTGGACAGTGAAATGCTCGTTGGGTCAGCAGGGTCAGATAAAAACTGGTGGTGAAGAAAAGATACATGTGTTAACCGCAAAAGAATGAAGAATTAAGGTGAAGAATTAAGGGTGAACCCATCAGGAACCCTTTAGTCTCCAGCGCCACCATTTTCCAAAGCTGCAACCTTAACCTAGGGTGCTTCTCAATTCTTATTTGCGCATCCTCGTTTCCTTTCCTAGCTTCCTTTCCTCGCGTCTCATCTCCACCCCTTCAGGATGCGAGGGAAGGACACAAGGAAAAAACGCCAGGAAGGAGGAATTTAATCAAGTGAAATTATATATCCTCGCTCCCTTTAGCGTCACTTCAAAGCGTAAAATCAAATAATGACTGTACATCGCTGGATTTAGTTTGCACATCAGGATTCTTGAAGATTTGAGATAACTATTTATATTGTAATAGTTTCAACCCCTACAAAATACCACATTTGTCCAGATTTTATTTAATATTACCAGTTATTAATAACAACAATTTATTCCCACTTTAACTGCTTTTTATTTGTTGTTTATAGTATTACAGTTTGCAGACCTGCAAACTCCTCAAGAGTAAAAAAGGTGACGGGGGGGGGGGGGGGGGGGCAGTTTGGTGTTGCACGGGCATCAGCTCCATATTGTTTGTTCTGAGAGAGGAACTGTTCAGAGATGACATCGACTTCAGATAGCTAAGTTTCCACAAATTCAGAATAATTTTATTTTTCATTTGTATTTTAGTGCGTTTATTAATTATGAATAGACCCGTATCAGGGCTCACTAACTTTTTTCACCAGGAGCACAGTGGCCCCCAACTGAAAATTTTAGGGGCACAACCAGAAAATTTAGGGGCGCACACCGTAAATCAACATGCTAACCAAATCTACTCATTTCCAATTTTTAATTTCTAATTTCGGTTCTTTTATTATACTTTACCGTTATATATTTTTTTTTTTTAAGAAAAAAAAAACATAATTAAGAACATAATTAACATGGCTTTATAATCTGAAAAGTAAAATATCTATAGCAAAAGAAACAGCAATGTTTGAACAAAAATATAAAACATCTATTTGTAAATGGACCAGTGTGCAGGCATTCGGAAGGTCTGCTAACATTATTATTACTTAGAAAGAACAAGCCTACAATAAAGTAATGAACTGTAAAATAACACTGCATAGTTTTCACTGTATAAAATGATAGATTAATGCTTATAAAAGCTAAAGTTATTCATTCAAGAGATGTGAATATTTTCTATTTGCCTTTTGTTCGATTCGAATTAATGACTCAATCGTCAGCAGGTTTATTAGACGCTGCCCCTTTAAAGGGTAACTAAACCCTAAACCAACTTTTTTTAGTTAATGATCTGTAATACTGGGGCTTTATTAATGCTGTTCATTGATTCGAGTAAATGTTTTGACATTTGAGTATAAAGTGTTTTAATTCTATAAAATATGGTGTAAAACCGCCAAAGTGCTGCCCTCTTAAGGTTGAACGGTGGCTACTGCAGTTGAATTTTCCTATTGGACGTTGTGGTACATCGTGACGTAGGGATGGTACTTCCAACGGCTCACTATCCGCGCCCCTAGCATGAGCTCACCACGCCCTCAGAAATGTTTCCCCCAATCACATGATGAGAATGGCTTCACTCCAGTATGAACTGTCATATTACATGAAGTGGAAACATTATGAATGAAACTGACATGACACTTGCTTTAACATTGTATTGAAGAAAATACGGTTAAATAATAAAGTTGTCAGTACACGTCAGGCTTTTCTTGCGATATTATTGCCGCCCGTCATGTGTACAGATAATTTTCATACATGAGACGCGCTTTCAAACCCTGACACGCAAGTGGTTGCCGCGGACGCAGTAACGGACAACAATACCGTCCGAACAACAATACCGGCGTATATAGTCTAACTTATTTGAGTAAATCTGTTTATAATAGGCTTTTAGGTCTGAACTTATTGGTCCTGCGCTGCTGCGCTGATTCAGTGAATTTGAATGAAAATCGTATGTATATCAGATATCTGATCTATTTTTAGTGGCATTCAGTGTAAGGATTTGACTGTTCATAGATTAGGTCAGTTCTCTTGCGCTGCTGCTTCACTGGCATCGTCGGCATCGGGAGTTAACGCAGTTTGAGCAGCGGCTCTCATTGATAAGGCTCTGCGTCTGTGTCTACAGACAATCCACCCTCCTCCACTTCAGGTGAAGGTGGGGGAGAAATGACCGCTCTGTTGCAAAGCTGGCGTCACTCCAGTCATTCTCCATCTTTGCGACTCGCGAGTCAGACAGCTGTCAATCAACCCGTTACTGCGGGTCTCAGGTGCACGCCCTCCGCTCAGCCCCGCCCTCGGTTCGGCCCCTCTGTCTCTGCTGGGCTCTGCCCACTTTTACAGAATTTTTCTAAATTTGCCAGTGGGTGGAGTTAAGCTCTGAGCAGGGGTTTAGTTACCCTTTAAGACCGAACGCTGAACTAATAATATCATTGTTACGTGTATCTGTGCTTATACCGTTTTGGAGTCCATAGGTGGCGGGGGAATCCCCAACTTGTGACAACGATATACCGGATAAAAGGGCGTTGGCGGCGACATGGAAGTTCTCATCTCGTGTCCTGTTGACATCACGGCTGCCGCTCTCCTCGCCTCTTAGGAGCATTTCCGTTCTCCTTTCTTTATTTGGTTAATTGGTGTTTCTTTGTGGTTTTGTTGAGTATAACTATTTGTTTAGACTTAGCATTATTTACTCACTTCTCCCTAAGTTCAGTAACTGGTAGGAATTATTTCATTAGTTCACTTTATGGTTATTTAGAAAGAGTATGGAGGTAAGCAGAGGCCCGGAAGATTCACTCGTCTTTGTTTTGTCGGAAGCCAGGTAAGAACTGCTGAGTACAGACTAGGGATGGCTCGATACCACAATTTTGGCTTCGGTACGGTACCACAATCTAATACCGAAGTACCGATATTAAATCGATACCATACAGGGTCTGAATTTTGATGCAGGTATTGCGCATAATTTTACTCACTCTCGCAAGTTTTGGGTTTATGAAGCGGGAAATTACCGCAAATGTTTATTATTAAATTAATCAACAAAGATTATCACATTAATCAGTCATTTGGAAACTTTTTTGTAAGTAATTTCAGCATTACTGCGCGTCTCCATTCTCTCAAAATGAGCAAATTGCTTCTGGCTTCAAAAGACATCATGCATGTATAAAACTATACTATAACTATACTATACTATGACTATAAAAGCAGTCTGCACGCTCAGATTCAACACTTTCGCTTCCGTTGCAGGACAGCTGACGGAAATCACTGCCCACGTCTTTTTAAACCTCGCCAATTTGAACATGCAAGCGATTTTAGAGCATTTCGTAATACATATGGGATGAGAGCTCTTTGAGAGGGAGCTTTCTTTGCGCTCATGCCAACAACAAACACACAAACACACACACACACACACACACACACACACACACACACACACACACACACACACACACACACACACACACACACACACACACACACACACACACACACACACAGGCCTAAAGAGCTCGCGCATTCCAAATTAAATTGTTTTTCCACAGTCAAATACACACAAAATTATGTCAAATGTCCATCTTTAGTGAGTCGTCACATAAACAGAGTTGGGTATGTCTTTCACGGATGTAAATAGTGCAATAGTATGCGTGCAAATATTAGGTCTAAAGTAACGTCACTGGTTGAAACGAACGCTGGAGATTTCTTTATATTTAAACGATACGATCTTATGTATGTGCGTTAATCAGTGTTAAAAGAAAAATGTCTAAATTAGATCGTTAGAATTATGCACTCACCTGTCGATCTCATAATGTCTTACAAGTCAGGAATTAAGTGACGATGCTTGGCAAGGTTTGATGGTTCTTCAGCAGTTTTATAAGCAAAGTAATTCCAAGTTTCACGTCTACTCCTCTCTTTTTTTAATGAGTTTTGTGCGTGTTGAGTGAGATTCAACTGCTGTATTCATCTTGTTCTGTTGCCACATTTGCCGGTTTCACGTCAGTTTGGGTAGCGCGCTGCCACCTAGCGGTGTACTTCGGAACAGCAGCATATACCGAAATGAGCAAAATCATGATATCGTACCGTTTGAAAGAAAATATATACCGGTATTTTTCCAGTACCGGTATACCGCGCATCCCTAGTACAGACGTAGGCAGGTGTTCTCTGTTTGCTTTCTTAGTTGTCCTACCAGTTTACTGTTGTTTATTACTTGCTTGGTTTATGTTTGTTAATAGTTTATGACCTGTTTTGTATTCTGATTTGTATTCTCTTTTGGGTTGTGTAAATTTGTTCATTTCTATAGTAAAAGAAGGCGTACATGGCGTCTTGAAGCGTTACCTTGTGTCTGTGATTGACTCATGTGTTCATTCCGAATCAGCTGTTTAAGTTCATTTGATTAATGAGCCTTATTTGCTGGTTATGGCCGTAACAATCATATTCTCCAAACTATTTACGCCCATTTAAGATATAAACTGTTAAAGTAACTACTCTCCAATCGGGTCATTCTGACACAGGCTATTTGTTGTGTATTTGATGGTTTAGACGCGCACACAAAGCCTAAAATATAAAGCGCAAATCGGTCCATTTCGCAGCACACACACATAAGCCGCCTTGAAGTTGGAAACAGCGTCTCTTGCGCGGATTATTGTGCATTTAATATCTCTTTATTATCAAACACATCCCGCAGTTTAGCCACAGTAGAGACTGCAGTTTACAACAATCACTGATTCTGACGTTTAGTTTAGGTTTAGGGAGAAATGACAGCGCAAGGCTGTGAAGGGAAGGATGAGCTCGACGGAACATAGTTTTACCTCATATCTTCTTTTTATAATTCTTGGAATAAAATAAAATTAATATCACAGCACATCCCTAAAGTTTAAGCAGACTAAACTTTTGTGTAGTTCTCTTAGCCATCGTCACTCATTAAGCTGACTGTGGTGTTGTGAGCTCGATCGCTTTCTCTCTCTTCTGGATTGCGAATAGCAAAAATGCATCATGGACAAATGGTTTAATATTATCTCATATAGAAACGGCTGGCAAAGATAGAATTTGCCACATATAACGTCTATCAATTATAAATAGTAAGTGTATTTTATTAATTTCTCCAGTACCGACAGCAGACACATTTAATGGTCGCACATGTGCGACTGGATGTAAAATTCAGTCGCACACTCTCAAATTTTAGTCGCAAAATGCGACCATTTGGTCGCAGTCTGGAGCCCTGCGTATAGTAGTTCTTTGAGGTCATTTGCCATCTCCCTGTGGTCTTGTTTGGCATGACAGTTTGACTTTTGTTTATTTATACTTATTGTACTGTATAACTGAGCAGAGTAAGTACTTCTAAGTTGTAAAGAATGTCTGCAAAGTATGTTTGCAAAAAAGAACACAATGTTAATATATCGTGATTTCTTTTTGTTTGTTTTTTTTAAATAACATTGGCGGGGGTCGGTGGGCCTTGCAGTATTTATTCGGAGAGGAGGGGGGCCTTTGAATAAAAAAGGTTGGTAACCACTGCTATAGTTAAACAATTACGAGAATTCATAAGGACAGGTACAAGTTATAACCAAGGGCTTTAAAGTCTGAACCTTCTTGAATTATTGACTAAACAATTGGTTCTCCATGTGTAAAATGTGTTCTGCAAATAATTACAGATATTAGAGAAAACCTGGCGTTCGGTAATCCAAGAGATGACTTAACATTTTCAATGCAAGACCTACCATGGCACTTTGATTTAGAAAATTCAGTTACACTTAATTTGTCCGTGTTGCAGTGTAAATATACATTTAAGTACTGAGTAATAATAATTTAGTACACGTACTTAATATATAGGGTTAGGGTTTGATTTAAGGTTAGTTGCCTATAATTATTACTACAGTAACTACATGTAACGTGAGTAACAAAAATAAGGTGTTACTGAAATTCTGTCAAACTGATAAGGTGCTGAAATAAAATACATTATATCCAATGTAAACAAGAAATTGTTAACTAGGCTATCACTTTATTGCAGTTATGTTATCAACGCATGTGTGGATGATACCACAAATGACCATTTTGCAACAAACAAACAAATAATTAAACCTCATGAGTGAGCATGCCCGCTAAACAACTTTACACTTCAACCCCCCCGAATGTTCAAACCTCTGCCCTTCATATTGGGTCAACATATAATGTAATAAACATACAAGAAGCCTTAAACCATGTAACAGGTAGTTGAGATAAAATGTTAAAGTTAGAAACACACTTACCTGAGGGAATAAAGTCATCATCATCACAATGATCATCATTATCATCGCCGTCATTATCATCGCCATCACCATCATCATCATCATCATTGCTCTGTACTTTCTCTGCAGTGGTTTCTTCTCTCGTCTCCTTTGAGCCCCTGCAGTCCACCAGTTTAATGGAGCACATCTTCAGTGGCTTCTGCTGTTCTCCAGCGTTACAGTCAGATCCCATAGGCTCTGCGGAGGCTTGATCAGCGGATCCATGACTGTCACACACGCTCTCCTGAGTGTCAGTATAACAGAGCAAACTGAGGCTGATCTCTGAGTCCTGTGTGTCTCCGGATCTCTCTTCAGGCTCTCTGGCGCTCCAGACTGAATCCTGAGAGTGCCAAACACAAGATATATGCTGAATCTGTCATTGTGCTTGTACATTTGAAATAGCCCATGATTTACTCACTCTCAATTCATCCTAAATGTATATGACATTATTCTTTCAGACGAATACAATTGGAGTTATAGTAAAAAAATGTCCTGGGTGTTTCAAGCTTTATAATGGCAGTGAATGGCTCTTTCTGTTTTGAAGTCCACAAAAGTGCATCAATCAATAATAAAAGTGCATCCATCCATCAAAAAAGGGCATCCATCCATCAACAAAAGTGCATCCATCCATCAAAAAAGTGCATCCATCCATCCATCCATCAAAAAAGTGCATCCATTCATCCATCAAAAAAGTGCATCCATCCATTATAAAAGTGCATCTATCATCATAAAATTGCATCTATCCATTATAAAAGTGCATCAATCAATAATAAAAGTGCATCCATTCATCATAAAAATGCATCTATGCATTATAAAAGTGCATCAATCAATATTAAAAGTGCATCCATCGATCATAAAAGTGCATCTATCCATCATAAAATTGCATCTATCCATCATAAAAGTGCATCTATCCATCATAAAAGTGCATCCATCCATCATAAAAGTGCATCAATCATTAATAAAAGTGCATCCATCCATCATAAAACTGCATCTATCCATCATAAAAGTGCATCTATCCATCATAAAAGTGCATCTATCCATCATATAAGTGCATCTATCCATCAAAAAAGTGCATCCATCCATCATAAAACTGCATCTATCCATCATAAAACTGTCAATCTATCGAATATATCGATAAAAGTGCTCCACACTGCTCTGGGGGTTAATAAAGGCATTTGTGTAAGAAATATCCATATATAAAAACTTTACAAACTGTTCTCTAACTTCTGCTAACGGTCGTATGCGTGTTCACGAGAGCGTAAAACGTAGGACGCCCCCGTGAGAATATATGCTAGTTCTCGCGAGAACCAAGTTTTGTTTTGCTCGATCCTCTGCACTTTTCCATGTTCATCACCAGAACATACGCTACGCCTGCATCCCACGTCATACGCTGGAACACCAGTCTCTCGTGAACACGCAGACAACAGTTAGCGGAAGTTAGAGATTACAGTTTGTAAAGTATTAATTAAGGATATTTTTCTCACACAAACACACCACTTCGCTTCAGAAGGCCTTTATTAACCCCCTGGAGCCGTGTGGAGGACTTTTATGATTGATAGATGCACATTTATGGACTTCAAAACAGAAACAACCATACACTGTCATTATAAAGCTTGAAAGAGCCAGAACTTTTTTAATATAACTCTGATTGTATTAATCTGAAAGAATATACACATAGGATGGCTTGTGGGTGAGTAATCAAGTTGTAATTTTCATTTTTGGGTGAACTAACCCTTTGATTACAGGTTAAAAGACACATTTTTACTGGACAAATAGACAGTGATTGAGCTGAAGGATGAAATGATGAGCCGCTCAAACCTCTCTGTTGGGTTTGTCTCCTCTTTCTCTCAGCTTTGCCTCCAGTGACGCCACCTCTTTCTTCAGCTGACAGATTTCACTGATGAAATCCTCAATATCCAGCATGGACAGATCAGTTCCTACTGATTTACAGCAGATCACATCCATCTGCGCTTTCATGGTCAACATCTGAAGACAAGCACATCATCATTACTATAAAAAGACACATGAACTGACACAAATCAAACTATTATGAAGGAGAGCAGTTGATATATTAGTAAATAGGACTTGATATGTTTAGTTTCATTTTTGCGACAGCGTTGAGCAGAAATGTTGTGATCACCATTTCACGCATTATTCTGTCGCTAGAATCAATCAACACATTTAGCATTCGGGAAAAATAACGAGAAACGGCGAGAGAGAGAAAATCTTCATTTACGATCATCAAAACACTAAACAAAATCAAACATTACATAAACAGATAAATTATACTATTCTAAATAAACGTGAATATAAATGTAGTAAAACATATTTAACACGCACCGGCTGAGTGTCCAAACTGTAAGCTCTTCTGTCTTTCGTTCTGGTTTGTTTCACTGCCGGATTGAAGAGCTTCATAGCGCCTCCTATGGCGCTGGAGTGAGAATAGCTGACTAGAATTATCCTGTTCAGTTCAAATGGTGTTCCAATGAACAATGAGTTTGACAACGATAATGCTATTATCATGATGCTCATGAAAAGTAATATGTGAGGGCAATAGCGCACTGATTGATTTAATTTAGCTTTTTTTTATTAGGTTGCTTACCGTCATAATGTCATAAGCATTGGAAATAAGCATTAAGTGCAAATAACATTAAGCAATGGAAATATCTTTGAGTATTAAGTGTCCGTTTGTGTCATTTATGTGAGTAAACTGATAATTTGATGGTATTTGTATCTATTTCAGAGATGTTTTTGAGAGAACGACGAAAATACGTCAGCATCACTACTGCGCGCGCTTTCTCCTGTCTTCCACAGAAAGCCGCGAACTCGCGTAATTCAAAAATTAACGGTCATTTCGATTTACCGGCTGGCTGACTAACGGTCGTTAAATATTTAATAAACAAGATATGATACTATTCGTCACTGAAAAACACTAATAAGAGAAGTTATGTTTGGTTAAGCCTCTACTCTTTTACACCATCGCTCGTTCAATAGGAGGCGCTAGAAGATGGCGGTAATGCACCTACTACGCTGGTTGCGAGCCGCCGTTAAAACCATGAAGAAGAGGAAGTAGGAGGCGCTAACGCTCTTGAAGAAAGAAAGAAGGTTGGAGTACAGACGGTGTGTGAATGTGTTTTACTTAATTACTGCTTTTTAGTTGTTAATATGCTCATTGATTTTCTGTCTTAAAGCTTTTTGATGAATAAAGCCTTTCCTCGCTGCATGAAAATTAACCATGGCTTACTACTGTAGTTCAATGTTATTTAATAAAACCACAGTAACCACAAACCTGCTATTGTTGTACTACAGTTTTTTAATTTCTAACATATGAGTTTACTAATTCCAGCAGCTTTTTGTGTTAAAAATGGTATGGATCTGTTTTGTGTTATCTGGCAGTATTCCTGTTCAGTGATGCTAACACATTTATCTTAAATAATATTTCTCACTATTCTCAGAAATTATAGTTATTTAATTGTGTAGATCTGTGCTCGTTCATATTTTTAAATAATACTTTTGAATTTGATTAGGCCATAAATGTGTCTTGTAATGATGATGTGTTTGTCTTCAGATGGAAGTGATCTGCTGTAAGTCAGTAGGAACTGATCTGTCCATGCTGGATATTGAGGATTTCATCAGTGAAATCTGTCAGCTGAAGAAAGAGGTGGCGTCACTGGAGACAAAGCTGAGAGAAAGAGGAGACAAACCCAACAGAGAGGTTTGAGCGGCTCATCATTTCATCCTTCAGCTCAATCAAACCAAAGTTTTGTTAGCTTCTCACTTCTTATGCACATCTCAAATTAAGCCAGCAGCAAAATATGCCATCAAATCCCCAATATAACCTCTAGAGATAACAGCTGAGTAATGAGGCTAATATCAACAGGTTGATCTTTATTTGTGTTTATCTTTGATTGTGTTTGTCAGGATCTGGAGAAGGTTTCAGTGTGTGTGACTGATGGGACAGAAGCTCAGGATTCAGTCTGGAGATCCAGAGACACACAGGACTCAGAGCTCAGCCTCACTTTACTATGTTATACTGACGCTCAGGATCATGGATCCGCTGATCAAACCTCTGACTGTAACGCTGGAGAACAGCAGATGCCGCTCAAACTGGAGGACTGTAGGAACCTGATAGAGAGCAGAGGAGACGAAACTACCACAGACGAACAACAACAGAGCCATGAGGAGGAAGATGATGAGTTTATTCCTGCAGGTGTGTTTCTTTCCTCTTCTGATGGAGATGAAGAAACAGCCTTGATATCAAAAGATCAGCCGAAGGTCAAGAGATTTTCCTGCGTCACCTGTGGAAAAACATTGAGCTCACATGGACATTTAGCGAGACATGAGCGAAAACACGCAGAACAGAAAGACTTCACCTGCAAGAGATGCGACATCAGCTTTTCTACCTCAGAAGAGAGGAAACTTCATTCAAAAGAGCACAGCGTGAAAGAGTTTCACTGCGAACAGTGCGGGAAGGATTTTTTCACCACTCCTTATAATATGAGAGCTCATATAAAGACGCACACAGGAGAAAAGTCTTTCCACTGCGGCGAGTGTGACAAGTATTTCAGCACCAAAGGGAATCTTGATGCTCACAAGCGAATCCACACGGGCGAAAAGCTGTACAAGTGCCCTCAATGCGGGAAGAGTTACAATCACAAACCCCATCTAAAGAGACATGTGCGTGTTCACACCAATGAGAGGCCGTACCAGTGCAGCGAATGTGGGAAAACCTTTACAAACACAAGCTGTCTAAAGTCACACCAAAGAATACACTCTGAGGAGAAACCATATCAGTGCAAACACTGTGATAAACGATTCCGTCAAAAATCGAATTTGATTTGTCATGAAAGGACACACACTGGAGCGAAACCGTACCTTTGCTCCGTCTGCGGGAAGAGCTTTTCTGATCCGACTCAATTTGGACTTCATCTGAGTTCACACTGGAGAAAGACCGTATCACTGTAGCGTTTGTGGGAAGAGTTTCAGTAAACATAATACTTTAAAAAACACAAGAGGATTCATACAGGAGAAAGACCATACAAGTGTTCTCAGTGTGACAAGACATTTGCTCGATTAGACGTCCTGAGGATCCATAAGCGAGTTCATACAGGAGAGAAACCTTACCGCTGCTCCATCTGCGGCGAGAGATTCGCTTATTTAGAGGGTTTTGAGACCCATCAGAAGAAACACGCTAAAGAACAAACTGCTCCAGAATCATCATAATGTGTGTTCATCAGTAAATCTGGATAAAAGACTCATTGAGCTCATCCTGAAACTTGAGCTCTTTCTGCCAGTAGGGGGCAGTGACACATTGATCTTTCATGTGGTTTGTTAGTAGAGATGGATTGAACCGAGTGCAGTGGAGTCATGATTAACAGAGCAGAACATGATTGTATATTAAACTGGATATATTGAACAATCTATTAAAAACCTAAAAATAAAATAGTATGAATGATATGAGCAGCTGGTAGACATGTTTTATGTGTTTGAAAGTGGCTCAAGGATGATCGTAAGGTAGTTTCACCCTTTTTCCATTATTGGATGGTTTTCATTTAATCAAAGGAAGCACCATGGGTTTTTTTTCACACAGTGTTACTAATTTTCCATCTGTCTCCCCAGAGCATTTGTGTCACAATGTAAGGTAAAATATTTACCCCATTGGAAAGAATCCTCTTAAAAACGAGTTTTTTTTGGTGGCAGTTACTTTACTGTACATTTGCAGATCAGTGTGATAGATTTATATGTTTAGGGGATATTTACCATATTGGTCTCTAAACACAAAACTCAGCCACAGCTTCTTTTAGCAGTAATACTAACTGAAAAACATGGCAGTACCACATCAGGGCAGTGACCGTTATTTACCTCAGGTCATGTTACAGAGCTGAACTGATTCAGACGCGGGAATACTGTAAGGAAATCAAGTAATGGTTCAGTGAACAAGATAAATCACGTAGAAAAATAACAGCTTAAACTTACATCTTGTTCGTCATTTGAACAATTTAACTTTTACCATAGAAAACCCATAAATAGGGGGGTTTCTAGCTGACAGGTTTGGCGGCATTTTCACGTTAATTTCCAATCTTCGCGCCACTGGAAGTCAAGTTTATTTTTGATTGAGAAAACGCCGGAGAGAGTTTGCTGTGTAAGATATAGTGTTTGTTAAGGGAACCCGTAGGAGGCGCTGTGACGCTCTTCAGTCCGCCGGTAAAACCACTGAAGAAAGCTAATCCTGGCGTTCTGAGACTGAGGTATGTGTTTAACTTTTTATGTGATTTGTTGATTTACTGTCTTTAGTGTTTTAATGAGCTTAAATGAAGCGTTTCCTCGCCATATATCCTTAAAAAACAAAATAACCATGGTAACTGCAATCATAGTTTAACTTATTAGTAAAAATGCCCACAGGAGCAGTAACATACATAGTTTACTACAGCAAACGTGTTAACCATGATACTTATAGTAAAACAGTTAGACTACTAACCTTGTATAATTCTCGATGCAGGACACTTTTAAAATATGCTTATTAAGTATCACAATGTCATGTTTAACTACGAAATCTGAGTTTATTCATTCTAGCAGCTACATTTAAGTGTTAAATATATATCAGATACTCAATAATAAAAGTAAACACAAACAATACACATATTTATCTCTTAACACATATTTATCTCTGAAGTTAATTTATTTATTGACAGATTATTTCTGTTTAATGTATCTGTCGTTCATCATATGTAAACAATTATTTTGAGTTTGATCAGTCCAAATGTGTCTTTATCCACCTGTTTCTGGGGGGCACTACTGTAAAAAAAAGAATGTGGGTACAACTTCCCGTTAGGCGGCGGAAGTAGTATACCAATGGTATTTTGTGTGCTAGTTCGTGAAGAGGCTAAGTGTTTTTCGGATCATTGGCTAGGTTTCAAAATGACCGTTTTTACTTTTTGTTTAATCAGATGGTGCCGCAAGGGTTAAGTGAAGGTTACTGTGAAGCAACATTTGCAACATGAATGACACACACTAAACATTTCAGTTCAGTACATTTATTAGTTAATTAATAATATCGCAATACAATTTCCATGCCCTTAATTGTCCTTACTTTACTGACCTTCCACTAGGGCTGCACGATAAGGGCCAAAATGATAATCACGATTATTTTGATCAATATTGAGATCACGATTAATTATCACGATTATTTGTTGATTTTAACCAAAACAATTTTATTGTCACACAAGCTAATTACATTTACTGCCTTCACATCCATATTGTGCAACATTCCTGCTAATGTACTGATATGTGCATCAAAATAAAATAGGTCTCTTATTCACCAAAATTCAGTGAATCTCCTTAAAGAATAAATAAAAATAAATTAAAACAATAAAGAAAATGTAGCAAAACTTCAACAGGGCACTATTTTACATTTTACAATGTGTAAATATATTTTAGGAAGCAAAATATAAACTTAAGTTTTACCTGCATAATGGATGTGAATAAAACTAAAAATAAAATATACAATCAATAAGAAACAAATATTCCATAACAGAATGTAACCAAATAAGAACATTTCAAGGCAGAAGAACTATGGCCAAAAGAATATTGGCAAGATCACGCTCTATTTCCCCTCTGCGTTTTCTGTACATCGCAGGTAGTGCCACCTTTGAAAAATAATTACGCGAGGGGATCACGTATCGTTGTTTATCCAGAGTGTTGACCAAGAATTTGAAGCCTTCGTTTGTCACCGTGTTTATTGAGCACATGTCTTTAGCCAAATGAAATGCGACTGCATTTGTTATTTCACTGTGTCTTTGAGAGGTGGATGGGTATGGTGATGCGCTAAAGAGGCTCGCTTCGATGGATGTCTGAGATGTTGTGGGATGATTAGTCTTTGCAACGCATTTCTTGGCCCTCATACATTCATCGTATTGAAC
Source organism: Gobio gobio (assembly GCF_949357685.1). NCBI lineage: Eukaryota > Metazoa > Chordata > Actinopteri > Cypriniformes > Gobionidae > Gobio > Gobio gobio. Next base: position 66,969,211 of record NC_137099.1, read on the forward strand.
TTTATGGTGTTTTTTTAAGTGGTTAAAGAGGTTCGTTGTGTTGCTTTGTGGTGCCAAAACAACTTTATGGCACTCTTTGCATATGACCTGTTCTTGTTTTGTGTCACTTGCCTGAAACCCAAAATGTTTCCACACAATGGATGACGATCCGATTCTCGGGACAAGCCCCTCGGCCGCTCCCTCTGCTACGTTAGACATTTTTTCTTTGTTAAGATAGATTATAGCCTGCTATCTGTTGTGGTATTTTCCTCACGCTACTCTGTCTTCTGTCTGTGACTGTCTACATCTGGAAACTGACTGAGCTGCTGCGCGGTGCAGGGAACAACTCTGATTGGTGCATGGACGCACGTGATCAGACAGCGGCTTTACAGCGCGCTAGACTGGCTTTGAAAAAAAAAAAAAAAAAAAACTTTAATACAAAGCGTGAATGAATAACGCATTTTAAATATCGCTCGATCACGCGAATTTGATCGTGGGAAGCCAAAATCGTGATCGTGATTAAAATTCGATTAATTGTGCAGCCCTACCTTCCACAAAAGTGCTGCTGCATGACTACAACAGCGTCCTGGCCCTAATACATGAACAACCCGCTGTCTGTACTTCACCTGTCACTGATGCTAGCACCCATGCCTTGTGATGGGATACGTGTAGGCTCAGGCCCGGCTCTACTTTTAGATCGTTTCCGACAGACACTGATACACTTCTGAGCTTTTCAAATTGCTCATCGCCTTACCATCACAGGCTACTGAATCTAGAAAATAGCTAAAAATGCTACCGTACGTGATACGAGGCCACTTATTCACGTCATCCTCCCAACCAACTACCGCGGAGGGTAAAGGTACTGTTGTTTCTCCCTTTTGAAAGTTTGTTGAGGTTGTGTTGCCACATCGTTAGCAAATTTGGACAGCTTGAATGACTGTCAACTGTTGAATGTCAATAAGCTATGTTTCCATCCACCTATTTTTATGCGCATTTTGGGATATCGTATCAAAAAATGCTGAATGGAAACGCCATGTGCTCGTTTGAGTCGGATAAATTGTCTATCCGATACGAAAACGTGCGCATAAACTACAATGGAAATGCATAAAGTTCCGCTTGTTTACTTCCCACTTTTGACGTAAGGCTTCATGGGACGTAGGAAACTTGTGGATAGTAATGATGATGTTTGTCTTCAGATGTTGACCATGAAAGCGCAGATGGATGTGATCTGCTGTAAATCAGTAGGAACTGATCTGTCCATGCTGGATATTGAGGATTTCATCAGTGAAATCTGTCAGCTGAAGAAAGAGGTGGCGTCACTGGAGGCAAAGCTGAGAGAAAGAGGAGACAAACCCAACAGAGAGGTTTGAGCGGCTCATCATTTCATCCTTCAGCTCACCAAAGTTTCTCACTTCTTATGCACATCTCAAATTAAAGGGATAGTTCACCCCAAAACAAAAATGTTATGTTTATCTGCTTACCCCCAAGGCATCCAAGATGTAGGTGTCTTTGTTTCTTCAGTAGAAGACAAATTAAGATATTTAACTCCAACCGTTGCCGTCTGTCAGTCGTATAATGCATGTGAATGTGGTCCAATTCTATTAGAGTAAAAAAAAAACATGCACAGACAACTTCAAATTAAACCCTGCGGCTCGTGACGACACATTGATGTAAAGCAGAAAAACATCACATTTTCGTTTATGGGTGAACTATCCCTTTAAGCCAGCAGCGAAATATGCCATCAAATCACAATATAACCTCTAGAGATAACTGAGTAATGAGGCTAATATCAACAGGTTGATCTTTATTTGTGTTTATCTGTGATGTGTTTGTCAGGATCTGGAGAAGGTTTCAGTGTGTGTGACTGATGGGACAGAAGCTCAGGATTCAGTCTGGAGATCCAGAGACACACAGGACTCAGAGCTCAGCCTCACTTTACTGTGTTATACTGACGCTCAGGATCATGGATCCGCTGATCAAACCTCTGACTGTAACGCTGGAGAACAGCAGATGCTGCAGACGCCACTGAAGATGTGCTCCGTCAAACTGGAGGACTGCAGGAACCTGATAGAGAGCAGAGGAGACGAAACCACAGCAGACGAACAACAACACAGCCATGAGGAGGAGGAGGAGGAGGAGGATGATGGGATTAATGACTATAATGAGGATGATGATGGATATGATGTTGAGGATGAAGAGAATGGGAATAATAGAAATGAAGAGGAGGAGGATTTTATTCCTTCAGGTTTGTTTCTTCCTTTTATAATCTTATGTAATGGCAAATTATAGTAGGGCTGAACAATTTGGGTAAAAATGTACAGTGTATCCGGAAAGTATTCACTGCGCTTCACTTTTTCCACATTTTGTTATGTTACAGCCTTATTCCTAAATGGATTCAATCCATTATTTCCCTCAAAATTCTACAAACAATACCCCATAATGACAAACTGAAATATGTTTGAAATCTTTGCAAATGTATTATAAATAAAAAACGATTAACAGCCTTTGCTTAATTCTTTGTTGAAGCATCTTTGGCTCACCTATTTTTGGGCAGTTTCTCCCATTCTTCTGTGCAGGATCTCAAGCTCCATCAGGTTGGATGGGGAGCGTCGGTGCACAGCCATTTTCAGATCTCTACAGAGATGGTCAATCGGGTTCAAGTATGGGATATGGCTGGGCCACTCAAGGACATTCACAGAGCTGTCCCATAGCCACTCCTTTGTTATCTTGGCTGTGTGCTTAGGGTCGTTGTCCTGTTGGAAGATGAACCTTCGCCCTAGCCTGAGGTCCAGGGCGCTCTGGAGCAGGTTTTCATCAAGGATGTCTCTGTACATTGCTGCATTCATCTTTCCCTTGATCCTGTCTAGTCTCCCAGTTCCTGCCACTGAAATACTGAAATATCCCCACAGCATGATGCTGCCACCACCATGCTTCACTGTAGGGATGGGATTGGCCAGGTGATGAGTGGTGCCTGGTCTCCTACAGACATGACGCCATTGCCATTCAGGCCAAAGAGTTCAATCTTTGTTTCTTCAGACCAGAGAATTTTGTTTCTCATGTTCTGAGAGTCCTTCAGGTGCCTTTTGGCAAAGTCCAGGCAGTCTTTTACTGAGGAGTGGCTTCCGTCTGGCCACTCTACCATACAGGCCTGATTGGTGGAGAGCTGCAGAGATGGTTGTTCTTCTGGAAGGTTCTCCTCTCTGCACAGAGAAATGCTGGGGCTCTGTCAGATTGACCATAGGATTCTTGGTCACCTCCCTGACTAAGACCCTTCTCCCCCGATTGCTCAGTTTGGCCGGATGGCAGCTCTAGGAAGAGTCCTGATAGTTCCAAACGTCTTCATTGACGGTAGAGGTCTTCACGGGTCCAAAAATTCATACCCGAACCCGAAGAGACCCGTAATGTGCTTAACGGAACCGACCCAGACCCGTCTATTATTTCAAAAGCTGGACCCGGACCCGTGCAGATCCGAGAAATGCCAAAAATGTAGTACCCAGAACCGACCTGGACCCGTCTATTATTTAAAAGCTGGAACCGAACCCGGCGCGAAGACACAGACCCGACTGGATCCGATTGTCACATATTCCACAATAACTGATATTAACAAGTCAAAAAACAAATTATGAAAAATAAAACTTTTTGTTTTACCTATAGCCGTCGTCTCCCTTGTAACGTTACTTGATTGTGATACAATCCTTGCCAAAAAGTTAAATCCATGTTATTCCTCTCTTGTTATTCCAAGCATGCTTAATTCACTCATCATTTCAGCTTTAAAAGTCCCCTTTATATCACGGTGACAGATGAAAAACGGGGGCAGTCGTGGCCTAAAGGCCAATTTATACTTCTGCGTCGAGAGCACGCAGAAGGTACGGCGTACCCTACGCAGACGCGTTGGATACGCCGTACCCTGACGCGCACCTCTCCAAAAATGTAACAACGCGTCAATTCTACGCGGACCGCAAGCGCTGTGATTGGTCTGCCAGAACCCCTCCCTCAGGTCAATAAATGAATAAAAAATCTGCGATAGGAGTGTGTGTGTGTGTCCAGAAATTGGATGATAGTTCCTTACGTCTGCTATAACACAATATTTTGCAGTCCAGCGATTCTTTATGGTAGTAAATAAATACATAGATCCGCTGAGTATAGTTTATTTATTTTCTCATTAAAACCAAAGATGTTAATCAGTAATTGTATATCAAGAACAGGGACACATTAGGGTATATTTCGTGAATGAAGTCTCCGCAACAGCAATCGATTGCTCGAGCCACCGCTACTGAAAACAGCGGCCACGAGCTCCCATTGATTTCACAAATTTTTCACAGCGCCAGATCGCCTTATTTAACTTTACTAATCAACTAGAGATGCTTAATTTGTATTAGATACAACAACTCAAGCTGCAAGAAAAGCCGCTCTCTCACTGCTGCTGATATTCCGACATGAATGTACACATTCTACACAACAAGCTGCTTCTTCTTCGGCTGTTGTCTTGATTACACCAACATGCCCGAGGACACTGCCTACTAGCGTCTGCATATGTAATTGCACATTGACGCAGACAACAGCGCAGAAGTATAAATGCTCACGACGGCGTCGGCTACGCGTGTAGCCTACGGCGTACACTTGACGCAGAAGTATAAATTGGCCTTAATGGTTAGAGAGTCGGACTTGCAACCCAAAGGCAAGGCACCAAACCCCCAACTGCTCCGCAGCAATATGGCTGCCCACTGCTCCGGGTGTGTGTTCACTACGGTGTGTGTGCACTTGGATGGGTTAAATGCAGAGCACAAATTCCAATAATGGGTCACCATACTTGGCCACACGTCACTTCACTTCACTTCTAATGCGTCTTTGCAGATTTGCATTTCGCCAAGTTAACTCGCATAATAACTTTGACTGTTTGCTTTTTTAACTATAATAACGATTGCTCGTTCAGTGGCCGCTGACGTCAGCATTATTTATTTGCTATCATCTCTGTGAGCCGAGTCTGACCACCAAAACTTTAAGATTAAACAAGACGGTTCATTCATATTATTATTATTATTAAAGTCAATCACAGCGGAAGCTCAGGTTGCCATAGAAACATGACAAGCGCTTGAGACTGCACATGCGCGGTGGCTGGAGCAACCTGAATTATGAGCTTTTTTACGCAATTTGAGCATCATAGAAAACATTTGTGACAGTTCACCTGAGATTTTGTTGCTGATTTGAAATATATTATTTAAATATAAGTTCAAATTAAACTTCAACAGTGTGTCACACGTAATACTAATACATTTGACAGCACTTACTTTTTTCTCATGTTTGTACACAATATGCATGAAGGATGCCCAGACAGAAGAGGTGCCCGTGGGTTTATCTTCTTTATATTCGTTGTTTTTTTTAGCTTTTTTCGCACATCACTCATGAAGGTAACCATTATTATTACCGTGGGCTTGCAGAGCGAGCGAGAGAGAGAGAGAGAGAGAGAGCGCGTGAGGCGAGCGAGCAAGAGAGAGAGATCACTCGTGTTTTTCTTCTTTCTTTTTTTTTAAACTTTATTTCTAATTTTACAAGTTGCAAGTTACAAAAAACACACAAGCAGTGCTGACTGACTCTGATCACCGACAGTGTTCTCAGAGTCCCGATCGACTCAGGTAATACACACAATGTTAAACAGACCCGGGACCCGAAGTAATAGATTAGGACCCGACCCGGACCCGGCTGATCATTTAAAATATAGACACGAACCCGTACGGGTCCCCGGTCCATGGGTCTTGGGGGCTCCGTGAAGACCTCTAATTTACGGATGATGGAGGCCACTGTGCTCATTGGGACCTTCAATGCTGCAGAAATGTTTCTGAACCCTTCCCCAGATCTGTGCCTCGATACAATCCTGTCTCAGAGGTGTACAGACAATTCCTAGGACTTCATGGCTTGGTTTGTGCTCTGACATGCACTGTTAAATGTAGGACCTTATATAGACAGGTGTGTGCCTTTCCAAATCACGTCCAATCAACTGAATTTACCACAGGTGGACTCAAGTCAAGCTTAGAAACATCTCAAGGATGATCAGGGGAAACAGGAGCACCTGAGCTCAATCTTGAGTGTCATGGCAAAGACTGTGAATACTTATGAACATGTGATTTTTAAAAAAATTGTTTGTAGAATTTTGAGGAAAATAATTAATTTAATCCATTTTGGAATAAGCTGTAACATAATAAAATGTGGAAAAGTAAAGCGCTGTAAAGGCTTTCCGGTGCTGTAGTTGTGTTCCTAAATCAGCAGGTGCAGACATTAGTTACTGTAAACCGACGTGTTGAAAACACTGTATCATGAGCATGTGTTATGATAATTTTTAAAGGTCCCCTTCTTCGCGATTCCATTGTTCAAACTTTAGTTAGTGTGTAATGTTGCTGTTAGAGCATAAATAATACCTGTAAAATTATAAAGCTCAAAGTTCCATGCCAAGCGAGATATTTTATTTAACAGAAGTTCCCTTTCAAAGCCTACAGCGAACGGCTGGCTTGGACTACATCCTGGTACTTCCTTCTTTAATTACGTCAGTAGAGCAGTAGAACAGACTAACCTCCGCCCACAAAGAAAAAGGGGGCGCGGTCTTGTTGCTGTCCCACGTGGAGAAGCGGACGGTCGCGTGGAGAAAAGGAACTGTTGCGTTGAGTGTGTTTATCGCCATGTCATCGAGACGCTGTTATTTTCTTCCAGGAGTCAAATCACCTTTGTTTGGCTTTCCCAGGGACGCTGTAGAGATTATTGAACGCATACATCTCTCCGTTAAGAGGCGTGACCTTTCCAACGTGCGCTAAGCTGCTGTCCAATTACAACACAGGAACCGCTTTCACATGCGCTAAGCTGTGGTCGAATCACAGCACAGGAACTGCTAGCACAATCAGAACTCGTTACGTGTTTCTGAAGGAGGGACTTCATAGCACAAGGAAATCACCAGCCGTTTTTAGGACAGTGGAAACAGCGGTATACAGATAAGTAAATAGTGTGAAAAATACTGTGTTTTTTTACACGCGAAACATGAACACATGTTATATTGCACACTGTAAACACAATCAAAGCTTCAAAAAAACACGAAGAACGGGACCTTTAAGTTATAAGCAAATATAGTCAGATATTATAGACTTTCTATATGATGGTAAGTGGACGATTCGTTAAATCTATGTGTTCGTTTTAAGCTAGACATTTAAATACCTTTTTTTTCTTTCCAGATGCAAATGACTGTTCATCTGATGAAGAAACGACCTCAAAATCAAAAGATCAGCTGAAGGTCAAGAGATTTTCCTGCACCACCTGTGGGAAAACATTGAGCTCAAAGGGAACCTTAACGAGACATGAGAGAAAACACACAAAACAGAAAGACTTCACCTGCAAGAGCTGCGGCCGCAGCTTTCCTAACTCAGAAGAGAGGGAACTTCATGCAAAAGAGCACAGCGTGAAGAAGCAGTTTCACTGCGAACAGTGCGGGAAGGATTTTTTCACCACTCCTTCTAATATGAGAGCTCACATGAAGACACACAGCGAAAAGACTTTCCACTGCGGCGAGTGTGACAAGTATTTCAGCACCAAAGGGAATCTTGATGTTCATAAGCGAATCCACACGGGCGAAAGGCCGTTCAAGTGCCCTCACTGTGAGAAAAGATTCATATACTCATCCCATCTGAAGAAACATGTGCGTGTTCACACCAATGAGAGGCCGTACCAGTGCAGCGAATGTGGGAAAACCTTTACACACTCAAGTTCTCTAAAGTCACACCAAAGAATACACTCTGAGGAGAAACCATATCAGTGCAAACACTGTGATAGACGATTCCGTCACAAATCTTATTTGGTTTGTCATGAGAGGATTCACACTGGAGAGAAACCGTACCTTTGCTCCGTCTGCGGGAAGAGCTTTTATAATCCAACTCAATTTTTATTTCATCAGAGAGTTCACACTGGAGAAAGACCGTATCACTGTAGCGTTTGTGGGACGAGTTTCAGTAAACATAATACTTTACAAAAACACAAGAGGATTCATACAGGAGAAAGACCATACAAGTGTTCTCAGTGTGACAAGACATTTGCTCGATTAGATGTCCTGAAGACTCATAAGCGAGTTCATACAGGAGAGAAACCTTACCGCTGCTCCATCTGCGGCGAGAGATTCACTTATTTAGGTAGTTTTCAGACCCACCAGAAGAAACACGCTAAAGAACAAACTGCTCCAGAATCATCATAATGTGTGTTCATCAGTAAATCTGGATAAAAGACTCATTGAGCTCATCCTGAAACTTGAGCTCTTTCTGCCAGTAGGGGGCAGTGTCACATTGAGCTTTCATGTGGTTTGAGAGTAGAGATGGATTGAAACGAATGCAGTGGAGTCATGATTAACAGAGCAGAACAATAATTGTATATTAAACTTGATAGATTGAACTTAAAACACGTCAAAATAAAATAGTATGAATAATATGAGCAGCTGGTAAACATGTTTAATGTGTTTGAAAGTGGCTCAAGGATGATCGCAAGGCAATTGTACCCTTTTTTCCATTATTGGATGGTTTTCATTTAATCAAGAAAGCGCCATGGCTTTTTAACTTTACATCTCTAGGCCTTTACAGAAACTCGCAATATTTTCTAAAAGTAGATAAAAAGCTAATGTGAAATGACAGCGTTTCCATTAACCGCTCTTATGCCACTAAAATGTTTTTTTTCCTTCTTCTTGCGATAAGTCATTCCAAAAATGATGCCACAGGTGTTGGTAGGTTTATGTATATCCCACCCATCGCACTAGCCATTATTTTTATTTGGAGACGTAGGTGTGTTATCCAAGCATTAATGACAAGGAAAGCACCTTACACTTGTGAGCATATGGGGTGTTTGAGAGTGTTTCTTCATCATATCTACTTCAAGGTCTTCATGGTAATGTGGCATTTCTTTAAGAATCCAGTATTCCTGTAATTCTATTGTCTTTTATGAGTTTTATAAAGAACTCTGTCTCGTCTTGTCCTTCTGTCCGTGTCATCTGTATAGATTGTTTCCATTGCAGTTTTGCAAAAATCTCCTTTTTAGAATTGCCTGAAAAACCACCTAATGCGAGCGTAAAAACGACCGTTTTTAAAAAAATGACCGTTATTTACCTCTGGTCATGTTACAGAGCTGAACTGATTCAGACGCAGAAATACTCACGACTGTAATGAAATCAAGTAATGGTTCAGTGAACAAGACTAATAAAGTAGAAAAATAACAGCTTAAAGGGGTGGTTCCGTGTTTTTTTTCTAGGCTTGGTTGTGTTGTTGGTTGCTCTTAAACATCGGTTCACTTAAAAACAAATCATTTCTAGTCAACGACTTAATATCTCCTAGAAGTGGTAAACTCCTCACTTCTTTCTGGGACTTTTCCAAACTCCCTAAAAACCGCAGTAGTAAAGCCTCTCCTTAAAAAGAGAAATCTGGATAACTCCATACTGAGCAACTACAGATCAATCTCAAATCTCCCCTTCATAGGCAAGATCATTGAAAAAGTTGTTTTCAGTCAGCTGATACTTTGACAATTTTCAATCTGGTTTCCGACCGCATCACAGCACAGAGACAGCGCTCATTAAGATAAATGATATTCGCCTCAATACAGATACAGGCAAAACATCAATTCTGGTACTACTGGACCTCTGTGCTCCATTCGACACTGTTGACCACAACATACTTCTTGACAGGCTAGAAAATTGGGTTGGGCTTTCTGGAATGGACCTCAAATGGTTCAGGTCATACTTAGAAGGGAGAGGTTATTATGTGAGTATAGGTGACCATAAGTCTGAGTGGACATCCATGACATGCGGAGTCCCACAAGGGTCAATTCTTGCACCACTCCTTTTCAATCTGTATATGCTGCCACTCAGCCAAATAATGAAAAATAACAAAATGGCTTACCACAGCTATGCTGACGACACCCAGATCTACTTAGCCCTATCACCTAATGACTACAGCCCCATTGACTCTCTATGTAAATGCATTGATGAAGTTAACAGTTGGATGTGCCAAAACCTTCTTCAGTTAAACAAAGACAAAACTGAAATTTCTACATTAGGAAACAAAGATGAAATTCTCAAGGTGAACGCATATCTTGAGGCTAAAGGTCTGAAATAAAAAAATCAAGTCAGGAATCTTGGTGTGATTTTGGAGTCAGACCTGAGTTTCAATAGTCATGTCAAAGCAATAACTAAATCAGCTTACTATCATCTCAAAAATATATAAAGAATTAGGCTTTGTTTCCAGGCAAGACTTAGATAAACTCGTTCATGCTTTTATTACCACGAGGGTGGACTATTGTAATGGTCTCCTCACCGGCCTTCCCAAAAAGACCATTAGACAGCTGCAGCTCATACAGAACGCTGCTGCCAGGATCCTGAGCAGAACCAGAAAATATGACCATATCACACCAGTCCTCAGGTCTTTACACTGGCTTCCAATTAGGACCTCAATACATTGCAGATATGCTGATTAAATACAAACCCAACAGATCACTCAGATCATCAGGATCAAGTCAGTTAGAAATACCTAGGGCTCACTCAAAGCAAGGAGAGTCTGCTTTTTTGTGCCAGCCGTAGCTGGAACCAGCTTCCTGAACAGATCAGATGTGCTCCAACAGTAGCCACTTTCAAATCCAGACTCAAAACACATCTGATAAGCTGTGCATTTTCTGAATGAGCACTGTGCCACTGTACGTGCTTTGTCCGACCTGCTTGCATTTTAATTTATATGTTTAAATTTAACCCTGTTTTTATTTTTAATTATACTCTTTATTTTTATCTTTCAATATTTTCTTTATTTTTTATTTCTTTTCATTCCTATTTTTTATTTCTTTTCATTCCTATTATAACTGTTTTAATTATCTTACGAATATTTTTATTTCATTTCTGTGTAAAGCACTTTGAACTGCCACTGTGTATGAAATGTGCTATACAAATAAACTTGCCTTGCCTTGCCTTCTTTTTTTTAAAAACGCCATATTTTTCTTATATTTTACCCTTATTCCACAACGCTGTCTCCACTGTCCTTTGAACGGCTCTTTTGCTTCCTGCTTCTGTGAAGCCCATCCCTCCGAAAAACGCAATGGTCTTAGATTGGTTAGATGGCCAAATGTAGTTTGTAGTTCTGCAACAGCTCTCTCTCTTTCGTAATGACTGTGACGTGGCCTCGCCCACTTTGTTGTGTGTTTGCGGGGGCAGTGTTAATGTTAATAGCAAGGGTTTATGATGTAACCAACCCAGGAAGAAGCTTGTTGTAGTCCAAACCGGACGTTTTTGTAGGCAATAAACTGCCATAACTTTAAAAGACAATATCTCCGTTTGCATTTCAGCAACTAAAGTTAAAAAAGTGAAATCGCATGCAACCACCCCTTTAAACTTGCATTGTGTTCATCATTTGAACAATTTAACTTTTACCATAGAAAACGAGTCGGGTGTTCTAGCTGAGGGTTTTGGCTGCATTTTCACGTTCGCAGCTTCGCGCCACTGGAATTGAAGCTTATTTTTGATTGAGGAAAAAGCCGGCGAGAATTTGCTGTGACTGATGTGTTTAACCGTTTTTAATAGAGTTGCAAAATGAGCTTGATAACATGTGCAGAACGTGCCTTCCTACGTACTTCCGCTCGATTTTCATTTTCCTTCAGTACTCCGTCTGGGACTGCAGTATATTCTTAGGTTTTCTCCAAACAAATTTTAAGCAGTCCAATCAGCGAACAGAGGGAGTGACTGAGAACGATGGCATTGATGTCGTGCGCTAGTTTGAGTTGTAGTTCAGTAATGGCGGTGGAGAAAGATGCGAGTGAAGCCATTCGTTCCGTTGTGGCACCGCTGCCAAATATCCAGAAGTTAAAGCCGGAGCAAAAACAATCTTTGCTGAGTTTTGTTGGTGGCCATGATGTTGTGTCCTGGGAAAAGTTGATTTTCCAGCTCGCTCCGTTAGTGGTGAAGGAGTTGCTGAAGCCCCGGTAATTGTTTCTCGTGGGGTCGGAAGGTATTGTCATCATTTACAGGGGCTAGTCAGTGATTTTATTGCCGTCCACCCACGTAAAAATCCAGGGCCGAATTACAGACTGTATTAGACAAACATCAGGGTCGTGTGGTAATTTAATTGCTATCTGAATCCACATCTCTGAGTTTTCAAGAATATATCTCTTCAAAATTCACTGTTTATATTCTTTCTGACCCCTGCAGCGCACCGTTCAGTTGCGCTTCACTGTAATTTGGATGCATTTCTAGACTTGTATTTCTTTAAATGCTGGGAAGTATTTACAAGAGCAATATATTTCATCCCCGCTCAAAAAATAAAAATAAGAAAAGCCCGTAAACATTTGAATTGGGACGTTATTTACATCAGCATTTATTCTTATCATACCGAGCATATGACATTTTATTCACAGCAATCATGTTACGGACCACGTGAGCAGTGCGTTCCCGATCACAAAACTCTCCCCTCCACTTTGAAAAAATCACAATCCGAATGCACAAGTTTTAGGTTTTATCACTGAGGTAGCGTACACAATCTGCACAGTTATTTTAATGGACTTCCATGTTAGAAACCGAGGCGAACAGCGCATGACATACTGTACGTCACGACCAAATGTTAGCGATTGGTTATGGCAGATCCAGAGTGGCTCTTGGCAGATCCAATAATTTAAACTTCAACAGAGTACCCGCCTTCAAGGAAGTAAACGCTTGTCATTGGAGAGTGGCCAGACTCTCTGAACAAATTAAATGTACGAGAATCTGGTAAGACCAGGCTACTATTACACTGAAAAAAATGATTCGTTGAATTTACACATTTTTTTTATCGTAAGTGGTTGCAATCAATTTATTTTATCTCAATTTAAACAAAAACACATGTAATTCCCATAGAACCAAATCTTTTTTTTTTATTAAAATCAAAAAACTAAATTTAAATTATTTAAACAAGCACAAATTAATTATGCTTAATTTAATCGGGCCATATTCATTTTTTTCAGTGTACAGATAATTTTGACATAATTTCTAGCTTTAGATATAAGTATTACTCTACTTTATAAATTTCTAAATTCAGTGAGCATAATATGACATCTTTTTGTAAATATTTTAAGAATGTAAAAACTATTACTGAAGAGGACTAAGTGATGTGTTTTCTCAATAACTATTACGAAAATTAAGCAAGCTATTGAACGTTTAAAATGTAATATATCACCCGGTAAAAATGGAATTCTATAAGCAGTTTTCTTAGATTCTTGCCCCATTTCTTTTTGAAGTATATTCTGAAAGCTTAAAGTGCTCACAACTTCCTACAACTATGACGCAAGGTATAATTTGTTTGATTCCTACGCCCAAGAAAGAGTTGTTGCTCATTGATAATTGGAGACCCATTAGTCTGTTGAATAATGAATGACTATAAAATCTATTAAAAAAAGGTTCAAATTAGTATTAGATTAGATTATTGACGAAAATCAATCTGGGTTTATGAGAAACAGACATATATTTAATAATATCAGACTCATTTTTGATCTTATAGGTTATGCTGACCTTATAAAAGATGATAGCTTTATCCTTTTTTTTTTTTTTTTTTTCAAAGCCTTAGATTCCTTTTATTTTTTATTGTTTAGAACAATCTGGGTTTGGGCCTTATTTCTGTAATGCCATGAAAACTCTTTATGCAGGCGGAAATAGTTTTGTGAAATTAAATAATGGTACTACACAAAGATTTTATTTAGAAAGAGGAGTTAGGCAAGGGTGCCCAGTTTATTAATGACAAATTGGAATGCAATTTTCTTTTGTTATATGAACAAAAGTAATGTTATATATATATATATATATATATATATATATATATATATATATATATATATATATATATATACTGTAATTATATTTGTTAAGTTTAACATTCATCGGTGTACATTTAGTAATCAGTAATCTTTTTTCTGTGGTATTGAAAGAATTAGAAAATGATATGGTTTCTCTTAAGGACAGTACAAACCAAAAAGCTATTAAAACCATTAATTTATTGAATACATTTAAGATTTTGAGAAACATCAAAGCCTTTTATTGTTTGTTTCGTCTATTATGTTTTTCTTCACTTTCTTGTATTTAATATTTTTGTATCCTTAAACCTGGAATTTTATTTTTATAATTGTATTATTATTATTATTATTTTCTTATTTGATTTGTTCATGTTCTGTAACTGTTGTTCAAGCAATAAAAAATTAAAAAAAGATTTACTGTCTTTAGTTTTTATTGAACTTAAATAAAGCGTTTCCTCGCCGTTTATCCTTAAAAAACAAAATAACCATGGTTTAACTTATAGTAAAAATACCACAGTAGCAGTAACACATAGGCTAATTTGTTTACTACAGCAAACGTGTTAACCATGATACTTAAAAGTAGGCGATATGGCCAAAAAATTATCTAAAATCTTTTCATATCAGTCGATATTGATAATTATCACAATAAATGTCATGTTTCTTTCTTTCAAATTTAAAATCATATTTCTACAAAATCAAGTTGTAGAAACCAGTCTTTTAATTGTGGTTTTAAACTGCTTTTTATTGTCAGAATATGACAAACACTTCACTTTTTGAATTCCTTACACTTTTCCAGTAATTTTTCCTTAACAAAATAAATTTCTTAATAGAAAAAAATGAATGTCTTAGTTTCTGCAAGTGCTAATGGGTGATATTGTTTCTAGTCATGAAACAGGTTTGTGTTGCCTGACTTTGGAATAGGCCTATATCTTTAGCTGCAGTATTAATAATATTACGAATTATAAAGATGTTTTGTCTCTTAGAAATGCACATTTGACAGTGAGTTGACAGTAGCTTGAGTTAGGAGGCAGATGTAAATTTATGTTCATTAACAAAAAACCAATCATCTGTAAAAATTGTAACAACCTAATTTTAAAATGGTTAAATTTAAATGACTGAGTTTTATTAAAATTAACCATTGGTCTTCCATAGTATCATATATTTAGATCATGATAACCACAGTTAAAACACACATATAGCTCTTCTTCAGTAGTTAGTCACAACAGTAAATCCATGGTAAATAGTAGCGCTAGACATTTGTTGTTTTGCGCTGAATGCACGCGCTTCTGGATCTCACGGCGCTGTTTAGTGGTCGCGTGACCGATCAGAGTAAACGGATCTGCTCTAGTGAGCTTGCGCTGCCGTTTGGACTTTGACCCGAGCGGATAAATGAGTAACAATTCGTGCTTTCTTTTATCAACAAATAAAAAAGATAAAACAAAACTTTTATCAATTCACATTCAACTAATTCGTCTTTGGATAATAACTCAAGGTCAGTTTCACTTCTGATTTAACATTCTTCGCTGCTTCCACACATTTTTTTCCTTCTCATGTGGAGTTTGCTTTGCCAGCTGAGCGTCTCGTGTACTTTTGATGTGCAATTTAAAAGTTCACTGGGAAAAAATACTCTGTAGGGTTGTCTACATCTACATTTTCAACAAATAAATCTATGTTTGGTACTTTACTTAATATTTTGAGTAACTTAAACATAATATTGTAGTAAACACGTTTTTTTTTTTTTTTTTTTTTTACAATTAAATGGTTTGTGTATTATCTCGAGTAGCCTATTGTTTACTAGGCGTTTTAGATGTGTGCCTTTTCGACTTTTTAAGTAAAATTTATTTAAAAGACTAAACAAGTGGATTTGGCTGTTGCAAAAACACAAATGTTCATGACAGACGCCATTTTTATGGGTGACAGGACTGAATTTGCACTGCTGACAACCCACGACACTAAAAAAAAGGTAAGAATGACATTAAATATGAACTATTTAATGGTTTGATGCTTTAAATATAGATAAATATGCAATGGTAAAGCTAAATGTTTGTATTATTGACTTACATTTGCCTTGAATTACATGAATTGGCTAGCGATTTCTCTGACTGGCGCTAAAACGAAATTGTTGAATAAAGTAATTATTTTTGTCTGTTTTTGCACACAAAGTGTGTTCTCATCGCTTCATAAAATGAATGTTTAACCACTGGAGTCACATGGACTATTTTAACAATGTCTTTCCTACCTTTAGGGCCTTGAAAGTGTTCATTACATTGCTGTCTATGGAGGGGTCAGAGAGCTCTTGGATTTCATCAGAAATATCTTAATTAGTGTCTGAAGATGAAAGAAGGTTTGGAACGACATGAGGGCAAGGAATTAATAGAATTAACATTTTTGGGTGAACTATGTTACGTCTATGACGTATTGTATGCTGTGTATGTTCCTGTGTGTCCTCTCTGACAGGATTGGCCCAAGGCTTAACGAGTGACCGTCGATGGTTGGACCAGAGATGAGGCCTGGACTATAAATTCCTCCAAGTCTCCCTGGAGGGCGCTCTCACTTTTTGCTCTCGCCTTTTACCTGTTTGCACTCTCTTTGTTACGTGCCATGATTGCTGCTGTGTGTCTCTCTCCTTGATCCTTATTGCTAATGTGTTAGCCTTGGTGTTCAGCTTTAGTGAAAATGCTGTTAAAGTAAGTTACAGAGTGCTGTTAACCATTGTGAGAGCTTTATGTCTTGAACGTCCATGTCCCATGAACTTGTTTGTAAATCATATGTGAAGCTGTAGGGGGTGAGTGCCTTATTTATTTTTGTAGGCCACTTGGCCACCACCCTTTTCTCCTGTTTTGTTGGATAGATAGGGAGGTAGGTTATGTTGTTGTATTTTGGTTTCTTTATTTTTATGCACAGGGAAGTTAGTTCATTAATGGGAAGTTAGAGTGTTGTTTGTTTATTATTTTGGCATTTGCTCACCCCTGATCATTTGCTTCAGTTCTTTTGTTTACGTATTTTGTTTTTGGTTGGTGTTCTCCAATGGCTGCCGCACAAAAGAACTGATCAGAAAGATCTAAGAAACTGAGAAAATAAAATGAGTACTTGAACAGCCATTTTGTGTTGTGTCATTTATGTTGCGGTCCTGACCTAGACCAGGGCCGGAACAACTAACCATTTAAATTGGTGTTCATTTTTTTCAGCTGATATAATAATTATTTCAATTTGATGTTTTAACATTGTTCAAAACACATTTTTAATTAGATGACTGAATTACTGTTCTCAGTGGGTTAAACAGACCAATGTTATACGAATATAAAATACTGTTGCTACCTCTTGTAGTACATAAAGGTTTTTTTTTTTTTTTTTTTTTTTTACTTGAAGCCAGCTTTATGTAAAGGTGAAAAAATAAAGTACTGTGTTTTGCACTGTTGCATTGTAATTTTAAAGTGAATAAATGTTCCCTTTCAGTCGGTCACTACGACGTACGTCGGTAATAACCGACGAATTGGGATCACTTCAGAGAGCCCCTATCAGCTTCGAGAACTTAAGAACAGGCCAATGAACAATTGGCGTGCGAGATTTGCATCTCGCGCTCCGCCCCGCGCCGCGGGCATAAACAGGAAGCGAGAGCATCGCACTGACGTCATTCACTTCGGAGCCTAACCGGCGTTTGAAGTCTACAGACTGCTTCCTGATTATTCAGCGAAGAACTACTACAAGAACACAGAGAAGAGGATCGTGTGTGTTGGTGTGACGGCGCTTTCCAGCGGGACCGCGAACTCAAAGCTGCGAGGAACAACTGCTGTTATCACAGCAAGAGAGCTTGTTGGTATCGGTGGGCGTTCCTTCTGAGTGCAAACACAGGCTGCACTATCCCCTGTGTGTTGCCGCGGTTTCCCTGGGTGCTTCAGCACTCTCTTAAAAGAGCGTTTCCTCACAAAAAGAGCAACACGGGTGTGACACTGCGTCTTTTTCAAGATGTCATTCCACCCGTGCGTTTCTGGATGCGGTCGTTCCCTCTCGCCCGCTGACGGCCACACTCACTGCATCACGTGCCTGGGCTTACAGCACGCTGAGGCAGCGTTTGTGAATAGCTCGTGTTCTCACTGCGGGAACATGACTATTGCGGTGCTTAGGTCAAGACTCGCCTACCTCCGGGAAGGCGGAGTCCCCCTCCCCATACCTCGATCTAGAGCTATCCCTAACCAGGATAGACCTACTTCGACGGATGACCGGGGTGACTTGAGGATTACGTTCAGGACAAACCCGCCTAGTGTTCCTATGCAGGTCCCTGAACCCTCACAAGCACCGCTGCCGGTGGCGCCACCGGAAGAGATCGCTGGTCCCGCCCACGGGCGCCCAGTCATCTCTTTCGGAGCGCCCGCGGACGAGCAGATGTCGATCGCAGCATCGGAGGGGGAGTTCCAGTCCTCGGAGGATGAAGATTCAGCTGTACTGCCTCCCTCTGGGAGAGTGGCAACGGCCGAGTCGGACCCTGAGTTGACGGCTATGCTTTCCCGGGCCGCCGAAAAGGTCGGGCTTGTGTGGAACCCTCCACCACGTCCCGAGCCTTCTAGGTTGGATGATTGGTTTCTGGGGGGGGGTTGCGCTGGTTCTCAGCGTCCCGCCCCAGTGCCATTCTTCCCGGAGGTGCATGAGGAGCTTTCCAGGTCGTGGACGACACCCTTCAGTGCCAGAAACAGACCTGGAGGCTCCTCCCTCCTCACTACCCTTGACGGTGGACAGGCCAAGGGTTACGAGAGGATCCCGCCAGAGAACGCGCCGTCGCGATGCAGCTGCGTCCGGCGACCGCCTCCGAGTGGCGTGGTGATCCTCGTCTCCCGTCCAAAGCCTGTAGGTTTTCGTCCAGTCTAACTGCGAAGGCCTACAGGTCCTGCGGACAGGCCGCGTCTGCCTTGCATGCCATGGCGTTGCTTCAGGTGCACCAAGTCCAAGCACTCATGGACATGCACGAGGGTAGGTCTGACCCAGAGCTCCTCCGGGAGCTCCGGGCGGCGACGGACCTCGCCCTCCGGGCGACGAAAGTTACCGCCCGTTCCGTGGGTCAGGCGATGTCCACCTTAGTGGTCCAGGAACGGCATCTCTGGCTCAACCTGGCCGACATGAGGGAGACTGACAAGAACCGGTTCCTGGACTCCCCCATATCGTCGGCCGGGTTGTTCGGCGACGCGGTCGAGAATTTCGCCCAGCAATTCTCGGCCGCCCAGAAGCAGACGGAGGCCATCAAACACATCCTGCACCGGCGGCCCGCTGCTGCCTCCACCCAGCCGCCGGCTGCAGCACCTCCGCCTGCCCGTCGCCGAGGATGTCCTCCTGCGGCCGCCCCCGCTCCCGCCCCAGCCCAGCAGCAGCCTTCCACCGGCCGTGGGCGTGGAGCCGGTCGCGGGAAGAACGTCCAGCCCGCTCAGGCCGCTGCCAAGCCAGGTGGCAAGCGCCGTCGGAAGAGACCCTGAGACGGGCCGCCCAGAGATGGAGGAAACTGCTCTTCAGGAGATGGCTGCAGCACCACTCCTTCCCCCGGTGGAGGGCCAGGGGAACCCCATTTTTCTTTCTGTTCCGCCACTGGCCCCAGTGCCAGTGGCACCCAAATTCTCAATAAAAGAGCAGTTTCTAACATCTCTGGGTGCCAAGAGAGCGCGTCTGGCGGTATGCGACGCTACCATGCCTCGTACCCCTCAGACACCTCTCTCCTCGCCAACAGGGGGCGTCGGTTGTGCGGACGCACACAAAGTGCCTCCCCACGCTCGCCCGTCCCCTCAGCGGATGCAGGTCGTGTGTCAGACCCAGACCCCTGCACGGACCACTCCCATGTCGTCCTGGGGCCCCTGCGTTCCGCTGCGCTGCCCCGCTCCGGGTACGTCTGTGGTGCCGATGATCCCGCTTGCTCGGTCTCTGGGGGCCTGGCTAGCGCTCCCCAGCCCGTCTCGCTGGATCATCCGCACCATCAGACTCGGCTATGCGATTCAGTTCGCCCGGCGTCCCCCGAAGTTCAGGGGTGTCCACTTCACTTCTATACCGAAGGAAGGCGCCCCCGTGCTTCAGGCGGAGATCGCTGTCCTATTGGCGATGGACGCGATAGAGCCGGTCCCTCCAGCCGATATGAAGTCCGGGTTCTACAGCCCGTACTTCATTGTACCCAAGAAAGGTGGCGGGTTACGACCGATCCTGGACCTGCGTTACCTGAACCGCTCCCTCCACAGGATGCCGTTCCGAATGTTAACCCAGAAACGCATCTTCAGATGCATCCGTCCCCAGGATTGGTTTGCAGCGATCGACCTGAAGGACGCGTACTTTCATGTCTCGATTCTCCCTCGACACAGACCGTTTCTACGCTTTGCTTTCGATGGACGGGCATACCAGTACAAAGTCCTACCCTTCGGGTTGTCCCTGTCGCCCCGTGTCTTCACGAAAGTCGCAGAGGCGGCCATTGCTCCCATGAGAGAGCGTGGTGTTCGCATCCTCAACTATCTCGACGACTGGCTGATTCTTGCCCAGTCGCGGGAGCAGTTGTGCGAACACAGGGACATGGTGCTCCGGCACCTCAGCCAGTTGGGTCTTCGGGTCAACTGGGAGAAGAGCAAACTCTGTCCCGTACAGAGGATCTCTTTTCTCGGGATGGAGATCGACTCGGTCGCCATGACTGCGCGCCTCACAGAGGAGCGCGTCCAGTCGGTGCTGAGCTGCTTGAGTACGCTCAAACGCAGTACAGCGGTTCCACTGAAACATTTTCAGAGGCTCCTGGGGCATATGGCAGCAGCAGCCGCAGTAACGCCGCTAGGGCTGCTCCATATGAGACCGCTTCAGCACTGGCTACATCTCGGGACTCGGTCGACGAGCTGTCGCGGTTGCCAGTGCTTCCCGGAGAGTGGCGACTCCACCCCCAGGTGGTCCAGCTGATTTGGAGTCGCTTTGGGGCCGCACAGATCGATCTGTTTGCCGCCCACGACACGACCCACTGCCAGTTGTTCTATTCCCTGTCCGAGGGGACCCTCGGCACGGATGCACTGGCACACAGCTGGCCCCGGGCTCTGCGCAAATATGCGTTTCCCCCAGTGAGCCTTCTTGCACAGACTCTGTGCAAGGTCAGGGAGGACGAGGAGCAACTCCTCTTGGTAGCTCTGTACTGGCCCAACAGGACGTGGTTCCCAGAACTAGTGCTCCTCGCGACAGCACCTCCTTGGCCCATTCCTCTGAGGCAGGACCTTCTGTCTCAGAGACGGGGCACCCTTTGGCACCCGCGTCCAGACCTCTGGAAACTCCATGTCTGGTCCCTGGACGGGACGCGGAGGTTCTAGGTGACCTACCGCAAGCGGTAGTCGACACCATTGCTTCCGCCAGAGCCCCCTCTACAAGACGGCTATATGCGTTGAAGTGGAACCTGTTCGTCGACTGGTGCTCTTCTCGCCGAGAAGACCCCCGGAAATGTTCGATCGGATCTGTGCTATCTTTTCTTCAAGACGGGTTGGAGAGAAGGCTGTCTCCCTCCACCCTCAAGGTATATGTTGCCGCCATCGCCGCAAGCCATGACCTCATTAATGGTGAGTCCTTAGGCAAGCATGATCTGATCGTCAGGTTCCTAAGGGGAGCGAGGAGACTAAATCCTCCTCGCCCTTCTTCTATACCCTCTTGGGACTTGACTCTGGTGCTGACCGCACTGCAGAGGGCGCCCTTCGAGCCTTTACAGTCAGTAGAGCTTAAGATCTTGTCTCTAAAGACAATACTCCTGATTGCATTGGCCTCAGTTAAGAGGGTAGGGGACCTGCAGGCATTTTCGGTCGACGAATCGTGCCTGGAATTCGGGCCGGGTGATTCTCAGGTGACCCTGAGACCCCGGCCTGGATATGTGCCCAAGGTTCCCACTACTCCCTTCCGGGACCAAGTGGTGAGCCTGCAAGCGCTGCCTTCGGAGGAGGCAGACCCAGCCCTAGCTTTGCTCTGTCCCGTCCGTGCTCTCCGGACTTACGTGGACAGAACGCAAAGCTTCAGGACCTCAGAGCAGCTCTTCGTCTGTTACGGAGGACAGCAGAAGGGAAAGGCTGTCTCCAAGCAGAGGATGGCCCACTGGATAGTGGATGCCATCGTCTTGGCGTATGAATCCCAAGACGTGCCCTGCCCGCTCGGGGTTAGAGCTCACTCCACCAGGGGTGTAGCCTCTTCCTGGCTCTTCTACAGTTACATTGTGTGCTAAGACCAACTGAAAATGAAAAGTTGCGATTTTCTACACCTATATGGTTAGGAACTACTTTCTCATTCCTGCGTAATAGTCGCGGATCTTCGCGGCCGTACCGTGATTCAAAAACGGTAAAACTAAACTATTTAACTCTAGGGGACTTGTAAAATGAGCCTATTTTCAAAAAAAGTGGAGTGGTTCCTTTAAGAGTCCAAGTTGAAAACATGCAAAGTCTAACAGGATAAACACAAATAAAATTAGTTTAAAATACTCAAAAAGCTGATGCAAATAGTTGCTTCGATTTTATTGAGTAAAATGGGCACAGTATTTTTCGCAGTTTATTTCTGCTGTGTGATTTGGTGTTAGAGTAATCTAAATCGAGTAAAAATGTTTTATCGCGATTCGATATGATATCATTTATCGGCCCAGCCCTACTTAAAAGTTATATAATTTTCAATGCTGGACACTTTTAAAAGATGCTTAGAAATGAGTTCAAGTTTAATTTTTAACTCTGAAATATGAGTTTATTAATTCCAGCAGCTACATTTAAGTGTTAAATATACATTGGATAAGCAATAATAAAAGTACACAAACTAGTCTTAACACATTTATCTCTGAAGTTAATTTCTTTATTGACAGATTATTTCTGTGTAACATATCTGTTGTTCATCATATGTAAACAATTATTTTGAGTTATTTCAAGATAGGTCCATTATAAATGTGTCTTTATAGTAATGTTGATGTGCTTGTCTTCAGATGTTGACCATGAAAGCGCAGATGGATGTGATCTGCTGTAAATCAGTAGGAACTGATCTGTCCATGCTGGATATTGAGGATTTCATCAGTGAAATCTGTCAGCTGAAGAAAGAGGTGGCGTCACTGGAGGCAAAGCTGAGAGAAAGAGGAGACAAACCCAACAGAGAGGTTTGAGCGGCTCATCATTTCATCCTTCAGCTCAATCAAACCAAAGTTTTGTTAGCTTCTCACTTCTTATGCACATCTCAAATTAAGCCAGCAGCAAAATATGCCATCAAATCCCCAATAGCCTCTAGAGATAACAGCTGAGTAATGAGGCTAATATCAACAGTTTGTTCTTTATTTGTGTTTATCTGTGATGTGTTTGTCAGGATCCGGAGAAGGTTTCAGTGTGTGTGACTGATGGGACAGAAGCTCAGGATTCAGTCTGGAAATCCAGAGACACACAGGACTCAAAGCTCAGCCTCACTTTACTGTGTTATACTGACGCTCAGGATCATGGATCCGCTGATCAAGCCTCTGACTGTAACGCTGGAGAACAGCAGATGCCACTGAATATGTGCTCCGTCAAACTGGAGGACTGCAGCAAAGAGGAGGATGGGAACGATGGGACAGAAGCTCAGGATCATGGATCCGCTGATCAAGCCTCTGACTGTAACGCTGGAGAACAGCAGATGCCACTGAATATGTGCTCCGTCAAACTGGAGGACTGCAGCAAAGAGGAGGATGGGAACGATGGGACAGAAGCTCATGATCATGGATCCGCTGATCAAACCTCTGACTGTAACGCTGGAGAACAGCAGATGCTGCAGACGCCACTGAAGATGTGCTCCGTCAAACTGGAGGACTGCAGGAACCTGATAGAGAGCAGAGGAGACGAAACCACTGCAGACAAACAACAACACAGCCATGAGGAGGAGGATGGGAATGTGGATGATGAGGTCTTCATTCCTGCAGGTGTGTTTTTTTCATGATCTTTTGTTGTTTCTCATGACTCTTGAACGTTATTCATTGGTCATTCGGCAGAGACTCTGTAGGATCAGGTTCATATTGGCTGTTGGGGAAATTATAGTTAGGGCTGAACACTGTATTCTGACACCTTTCTATCAGAACCAGCATTAACTTCTTGAGCAATTTGAGCTCCAGTAGCTCGTCTGTTTGATCGGACAACACAGGCCAGCCTTCGCTTCCCACGTGCATCAATGAGCCATGACCCTGTCACCGGTTCACCACTGTTCCTTCCTTTAAGCACAAGTTGAGTTTACAACAAAAACAGTGCACATGCAATAACTGAAAACAAATGTAGATTTCATGTGGTGTTTTTTGCTCATAACTCTGACAATTGCACAGATCATAGATCATAGCATATCACCATTTACAGCAGATTCTTATGATTTAAAAAGCAACATAATCCAGTTGCCGCGTGTCTCGCTCTCGCCTCAGAGAGACATCTCACCTGTGATGTTCTTGCAATCAGACCTGCACCCTCCGCTCGACGCAGAGGGCCTGGTCTCATTCGGTGGGTCTGATGACGACACACAAAAGCATCAACATGATGATGAACAACGAGGTTACGAGCTCCAATTCGCTCACAAACCACCCCGTTTCTCGTGCATAATACACACTTCGGTGGAGAGCAACGTGTCTCACGTCCTCAAAACCAATGTCAGGCTTTTACAGGCCGCTACTTCCTCATTCCCAAAAAAGATGGCGGCCTCAGGCCCATTCTAGACCTCAGACATCTGAACAGGGTCCTTATCAAATGCTGAGACAGATCATCACGCAGGTTCGCCCGATGGACTGGTTTTTCTCAGTAAGATGCTTACTTTCATATCCAAGTTATTCCCCGTCACAGACAGTTCTTGAGATTTGCGTTCGACGGGAAGGTCTACCAGTATACAGTCCTATCATTCAGTCTGTCCCTGGCCCCCCGCACTTTCACAAAGTGCATAGATGCAGCCATCTCCTCTTTAAGACAAATGGGAATGCACATTTTGAACTACCTTGATGACTGGCTCATTCTGGCCTGGTCAGAGGCGGAATTAGAATCTCACAAATCTGTGCTACTCAGCCATCTAGAATGCCTGGGTCTCAGAATAAATACAGCCAAGAGCTTGTTGCTTCCCAGGCAGGGAATCTCATTCCTGGGGGCGATTTTAGACTCAACCCAAATGAGGGTGAGACTGTCGAACGAGTGTACTCAGACTATCCAGCAGCTCGCACTCTCATTCAAAACGGGAACCAACAGACCCCTGAGAACCTTTCAGAGAATGCTAGGCCTTATGGCATCAGCTTCTCCAGTACTTCCCCTGGGTATGCCGCACATGCTGCAGTACTGGCTGAAACCACTGCAGTACTGGCTGAAACCACAGGTTCCTCCCCAAGCTTGGCGTTCAGGCCAACTTCGGATCAATGTGGGTCATGGTTGTGTCAAAGCCCTGGCCCCTTGGTCAAAACCCCGCCTCTACGAGTCAGGGGTGAACTTGGGGACAGTTTCGAGACGAATGGTGGTCACTACAGAAGACATCTGTCATTGCCCAATATATTTCTCAAAGAGCAAGGATGCGCTGGCCTACGAATGGCCCAGCCACCTGCTTTATGCTTTTCCTCCAGTCCCGCTCCTTCCCCAAGTCTTGAAAAGGGAATCAGGGAGGGCGAGCACACAGTCCTGTTAGTGGCCCCACTCTGGCGGACCCATCATTGGTTTCCCGAGTTGATTCAGCTGCTATCAGCAGCCCCATGGCCAATTCCCCTGAGGAAGGACCTCCTTTCTCAGGCGAATGGGACAATCTGGCACCCCCATCCCAAACTGTGGGCGTTACATGTGTGGCCCCTCAAAGGGAGCTCAGGGAATTCCCAGCAAGTGTCCTGAGCACTATCAGTGAGGTTAGAGCTCCATCCACTAGGCGTCTCTATACCCTCAAGTGTTCAGTGTTCTCTGGATGGTCTTCAACCAGAAACCAGGACCCATTATCATGCCATCTATCACAGATACTCATTTTTTCTGCAAGAGATGTTGGATGCAGGACGTACTCCATCCACACTCATAGTCTACGTGGCAGCTATCGGCGCGTGGAAAGGGGACTGGCCAGTCAGTGGGCAGGAATGACATGATTGTCCATTTCCTAAAGGGAGCCAGAAGGCTTAACCCCCCTATGCCCCCTACGGTGCCTTCCTGGGACCTTTCCCTGGTCTTACGAGCACTGAAAGAGCCTCCATTTAAACCGTTACAGACGGCCGAATTAAAGCCACTCACACGAAAAACTGCCCTGCTGTTAGCACTGGCATCAGTTAAGGGTGTTGGTGACATACAAGCGCTCTCCGTGAGCACTTCCTGTCTGGAGTTTGGCCCAGATGACTCTAAGGTCATCCACAAACCAAGACATGGCTATGTGCCCAAAATGCTTTCAACATCGTTTGAAGAAGAGGTGGTCACCCTCTCTGAACCCCCCCCCCCCCCCCCCTTCAGAGGGCGAGAGACAGTTAATCTGCTCTGCCCAGTGAGGGCACTTAGAGCATACGTTGAACGGTCCTCCCACTTTAGACAGTCGGAGCAGCTCTTTGTAAGCTTTGGTGGCTGAATTCCGGTCACCAAGCAAAGTCTATCCAGATGGCTGGTCGATGCTATCACATTAGCCTATGATTCTATGGGCCTACAATGTCCCATCGGTGTCAAGGCTCACTCCACTAGAGGCATGGCCTCTTCCTGGGCGTAGTCTAGTGGAGTTTCCATTGGTGATATCTGTAGAGCGGCAGGCTGGTCCTCACCATCTACAGCCGCGTTTCCACCGAAATTACCCGGAACTATTTGTACCAGGAACTTTTTTCCCAGGAACTTTTTCTCCCCCAGACCTGCTACAATCTGCGTTTCCACCGCGGTCTAAAGTACCGGGGAGATTAGGCAAATTAGTCCGGTGACGTGGGAATGCGCGCGACTGCTTCTCCCAGTTACCGACGGACAGTAATCACTTTTGCGCGATACTGTCTGCAACAATAACAAGTGTAGGTGATGCAAGCAGCGCTGCTTTTGCTGATTATGTACACACATTACCAACACTGTTTATTTAAACGTGCACTTTCACCTGGTTTGACCATTTTAATGCAAAATGGGATGATGGGCAATCTAGAATCTGAATGTGTTGTAATAGCTCAATTCCAAAACAAAACATTTTCTATAAAAGGATAATGAGGTTTCAGTCATGACAGATGTGTGAAAAGTTAATTGAATGAAAACAATAGACTGAATTAAGCAGTTGAAAGATTAGGTACTAGACTGCAAGTATTTTATTTTTTATCACAATAACATCTCTTAACATTCACAAAAAAAAAATTCACATGACTAGTATTACAATATGCTTCATTAAATGCATAATTTTAGAGACTTCTTCCTCAAATTTGAAATGAAGCAGGACCACACTTATGGCTTCACTTAAGTTGTGGTTATAAGTTATTATACTACATTCACATATACATTTAAAAATATAATATTTGGGTTTTCTAGATATGTTTATGTGCATATTCAGAAAGACTTGCGAGCAGCAGCCCTTTTATTTGCTTCCTACACTATATGAATACAATTAGAATGTGGTTATATAGTTAGAATGTGGAAATTAAAGACACAGTGACATTTTACACATTTTACTTTATTTTAGACAGATTAGTTCTTACAAAATTAAAATAAAAGTGTGCAAAGACAAATAAATTACTAGAACAATAAAATGAAAATATAAAATGTGAAAACAACAATATAAAAAAAAGTGTATTTTTCAGTAACCTTTCCAAGAGCTGTGCCAACACGTACAATATATAAAGTACAAGTGTGGTAGAGCAAATGCTTCATTCAAGCGGCTGGTCATTGTGGCTACTTCTTGAACGACTGGACAAACTGTCCAAGAACAGACAGAAACCCGGTCTGAAAGTCCCTCTGCTGCCGTCTGCTTTCTTCCGCTTCTGACTGGTGGAATGCCAGCTCTTGCCTCCTCATCTCTCCTCGGCCTGGCTCTCCAGTAACAGCTGCATATATTGGTCAGGCTGTTCTTGTCCATGCTGCAGGACGGCCCGGTTAGCGTCCGATCCATGTCCCTCAGTGCATCAAAAAAGTCACAGTCCCTTTTCCTTTTCTCTAAGTAGAAAAATTGCACAGAAACACATGGAAATTAGTACACAAGGCAACCATGAAACAATAGAAACCATCAATTAATTATTTAAAGTGTTTTCACTACAAATAATGAACAATTGTTTGCCCAGCTTGAACAATGCCCAGTGTGCAAATTTTATCATGGGCAATTTAAGTTTACAATTAAAAACAACAAAACCATTAAGGATTACACATCAGTTTTTAAATATATACACATTTTTTGTCAGCTTTATAACGTACTGGTGACCGCGGGGAAAAACACGCTGGTCTCCGTTGCCTGCGATTCATCAGGGCCACTCGTTACGTCTGGAAAAGCACGTTGAAAAAAGTTACTGCAACGCGTTTAAACACTGCAACGAGTTTAATAGATGATACCAAGATGATATATTTACCTTCAACCCACTCGGATTCCTGGATGGTTTCCAACAGCGCACTAGCCGAGTCTTTCGTTACCGCTGCCCTAGAAAAGGACGGTCTGTGTCCCAGCAACGCGTCCAGGCGGTCATACCACTTGTTGATACGCCGGTCGGAACCGCTCCGGTTGTTATGATCCTTTAATTTCTTGTAATCTTGTCTTAATTTCTGCAA
Organism: Gobio gobio; assembly: GCF_949357685.1. Lineage (NCBI taxonomy): Eukaryota > Metazoa > Chordata > Actinopteri > Cypriniformes > Gobionidae > Gobio > Gobio gobio. The sequence continues at coordinate 66,997,656 of NC_137099.1, forward strand.
CTTCTCTCTGCACTGTTTTCCAGTGTGACTGGAACCGAGCCGATATCTTCAGGTATACCTTTTCATTACGGGTCGCCGTTTCCAGTTCCCGCTGGATGTCCTCCTCCGCATATATGCTCAATAAACCCTGAACCTCGTCGTCGGTCCATCGGTCTAATTTTTTGTTGAACTCCATTGTTGCAAAAAAAAAATATTTACTGAACGCAAAACCCACGGAACCCACCTCGCAAAAGACTTGTAAATATGGCGGTGGAAAAAAAAATAGCTGCGAGAGCTCAACCAATCAGCATGTTCAGCGCCCAAGTCCCACCCCCGAAAGTTCGCGAACTTTTGAAAAGTCCCACCTCGCAAGCAGGGCCGTTTGGAGGGGGAAATATTTACCCGGAACTTCATTTAGACCCTGGTTCCTGCGGTCGAAACACACCGAGTTCCCCCCCAAAGTTCCTGGTTCCGGGGTAAAGTTCCTGCGGTGGAAACGCGGCTTACTTTTACCAGATTCTACAGCCTGGAGGTCCCTGCGCTGCGGGCACAAATCCTTGTTTTATAATAAGAGTTAGGCGGCCTCGGTGAGCCCGCCCCCTTATGAGTGGCACTTGGAGCCTTTGTTCCTTAATGCTCCAGTGTTAACATAAATTCCTTCTTGTGTATAACTGGCCTCTATGAGCCCAGTTTGCATGGGGATATATCAAGATGTGTCAATAACTCTTGTTTGGGGCCCTTTAAGTTAGTGCTCCAGCGTGAGGGAGTACATATCGTTGCGCTTATCATAGCACGGCAGGATTGTATAAGTTCCCCTAGCGTCTTCGACGCAGTATGACTGACCGTTCGAACGGGAACGTACTCGGTTACCATTGTAACCTCGGTTCCCTGAGATAAGGGAAGGAGTACTGTGTAGAAGGCCGTGCTATGATGCTAACGTCTGGCGATCGTCGCTTCAGTCGATTAAACTGAATTATATGGCAGATCGTGCATCTTTTAAAGGCAGATGCCTTCGCTGGTTCATGCAGTTCCCACTGGCCAGCCAATAGCGTGCGAGAGTGCTCTACATTGTTATGGCTGTGCAGTAGCACTGCGTGATTTGAATGAAAGGCTTCAGTATCTTGAGAAAAAGGAGTTTTCCAACATAGTACTTGTTCCCTTATCTCAGGGAAACAAGGTTACATTGGTAACCGAGTACGTTTTCCAATGTGGAATAACACAAAATAGGTATTATTTCAAAGCTTAGAAACTCTGCTTTTCATGCATCTAACCATTTTGATCAACTCTTAAGGAGTGCTTAGTAGTCCCTATAAACCGGAGTGTGCCAGCGCCACCTAGCAACGAAAACATTAATAATCATATTTTTCCAAACTACTGCCTTGAATAGGTGTCATTTGAAAGCTTTGAGTCTGAACTTTACAATGCATGTAGCCAATTCGATTAACCCCTCCAGATGCGATTAACTCCTTTGATCCAGATGCAGCTCACATGTTGGAGAACTTCATCAAAAAATAATTTTCCTCCTATCTTATTGTCTTCCTGAATTAGTGCATGTCAAATAAGAAAAATATGTAAAATTATAATAGAAAATGTAATATATTTGTTTGTTTTTTATCAGCAGTTTCTCAGGATGAGAACTTCCAATTGTAATATAATTTATATTTAATTTTTTTTTAAAGTGTACTATCAAAAGATACATACCTTTTGACTCTCCTTGCTATAGTTTTGGAGTTATGAGATTTTACTTTTGTGTGTGTCACTCCGGAAAAAAATGCCTTCAGGTCTTTAAAGGAGATTTTCTCAATATTTAAATTTTTTGCACCGCAGATTCTAGATTTTTCATATGGTTATATCTCAGCAAAAATGTATGTTATTGCTGAACGATTCACTGTATTTAAATACATTTTAAAGTAAAACTAATTTATTTCCATTTTGTTCCTTTCAGGTGAGAATAGTGATCCCTCTTCTGATGGAGATGGAGAAACGACCCTAACATCAAAAGATCAGCCGACGGATAAGAGATTTTCCTGCATCACCTGCGGGAACATATTGAGCTCACAGGGTCATTTAATGATACAAGAGCGAAAACACACAGAACAGGAGGATTTTTTCTCCCCTCCTTCTAATATGAGCGTTCACATGAAGACACACACAGGCGAAAAGTCTTTCCACTGCGGCGAATGTGACAAGTATTTCAGCACCAAAGGGAATCTTGTTGCTCATAAGCGAATCCACACGGGTGAAAGGCCGTTCAAGTGCCCTCACTGCGAGAGAACATTCAGGTACAGATCCGATCTGAAGAAACATGTGCGTGTTCACACCAATGAGAGGCCGTACCAGTGCAGCGAATGTGAGAAAACCTTTACAAACTCAAGTGCTCTAAAGTCACATCAAATAATACACTCTGAGGAGAAACCATATCAGTGCAAACACTGTGATAAACGATTCCGTCAAAAATGTAATTGGGCTAGTCATGAGAGGACACACACTGGAGAGAAACCGTACCTTTGCTCCATCTGCGGGAAGAGCTTTTATAATCCGACTCGATTTGGACTTCATCAGAGAGTTCACACTGGAGAAAGACCGTATCACTGTAGCGTTTGTGGGAAGAGTTTCAAGCAACACACTAAATTGGCCATGCACCAGAGGATTCATACAGGAGAAAGACCATACAAGTGTTCTCAGTGTGACAAGACATTTGTTCGATCAGACGGTCTGAAGATCCATGTGCGAGTTCATACAGGAGAGAAACCTTACCGCTGCTCCATCTGCGGCGAGAGATTCGCTTATTTTGGTAGTTTTCAGACCCACAAGAAGAAACACGCTAAAGAACAAACTGCTCCAGAATCATCATAATGTGTTTTCATCAGTAAATCTTGATAAAGGAATCATTGAGCTCATCCTGAAACTGTACATTGAGCTTGTAGTAAAGTTAGTTTGGGAAGAAGGAGGCGGGAACCGGCGAACGTTCAACAGGCTTTACTCAAATAATACACACAAAATGAAAGTAAAAGCGGCAGCCCCTCATGGACGACTGCCGCGCACACACATAACGAAAGTAAACAAAACACAATTTAAAATCCAGGTCTGGTCCTCTCTCGTCCTTCACTGTCGTCGCTCCTCCTTTATACTCCCGTCACTCCTCCGCTCTCACGGTCCCTCAGCCTCGCTGCTCGCCACAGCGCTCTTAACCGTAATTAAAGGGTTAGTTCACCCAAAAATGAAAATTCTGTCATTAATTCCTCACCCTCATGTCGTTGGACACCCGTAAGACCTCCGTTCATATTCGGAACACAAATGAAGATATTTTAGTTGAAAGCTGATGGCTGAGAAAGGCTTCACACAGGCCTCCATTGGCATTCAGTACATTGACACTTCCAAGATCCATGAAAGGCACTTAAAACGTCGTTACAAAGTCCATCTCACCACAGTGACTCTACAATAATTTTACGATGCGACGACAATAGTTTTTGTGCGCAAAAAAAAATCAAAATAACACCTTTAACCAACTTGTTCTCGACTTCCGTGTGTGCCTCCACGACGCATGCGTGAGAATATGACGTAGATAAATAAGATTTAATAAGAAAGTGTGGTTTTCCTTTCACTGTTTTTAATTTGACATGTCATCTGTGTTCTTCCAGAGCGCCATGATACACTGTAAAAACTAATTAGTTCAGTTTACTTAATTAAATTGTGCAAACTTGTTGCCTTAATTCAATTAAGTAAGCATTACTTAATTGCATTAAGTTGTTCTTACTTAAACCGTTTAAGTTTTGTCAACTGAATTCTATCTGGGATCTGAGGAAGTGTACTCCCAGAGTGCATTGTGGCATGAATAAATTAATTGCTTCGTTTTACTATTTTTGCCTTTATTTTACTATTTGTCTTTTGTCAGTATAACCCCAATAATGACAGCAAGTAAAATAGTAAAGGTTGTATTAATAATAAATAAAATAAATAAATAAATAAAAAATCCTTGTTACCATTGTTGTGTTTTGCATGCTGAATGTTGAAGTGTGTGTGTGACACACTCGAGCATGGTCAAATGATATTGTGACAAACATAGAGGGATTATATCAACTCAATAAAAGGTTATGCCATAAATATTGGCAAAAAAAATGTTAAAAGGTCATTATTTGACATGAAAAATAGTTATGTTCTATATCATTAATGGACAAATATTACACACACACATATATATATATATATATATATATATATACACATTTTAATAGACATACACATAGTTAATTACTATAATATGAATGAAGTTCCAAGTGTCCAACCAAAGGGAACACTAATCACAATTATGGTGAGAAGAAGTGGAGGAAATGAGTGATAAGTCTAGAAAAAATTGCCCCGCCTCAAAAACACTTTGCCCGTCCGCCCGTCCACCCGCTTGTTTTTTTTGCTTTGGCAAAATGGTACTCAAACCAGTCAAGTAATGTTTACTTGAGTTTTCTAAGTAACGAAGGCATAGCATGCAAATAGTTCAGATTACTTACTTGTTTTAAGTAAGGTCAACAAATTATTGGACATTAAGTAAAGTTTACTAAAAAAGTCTTAGTAAGAACAACTGTTGGATTTTACAGTGTAGGTAAGATATGGGTAGAAATGAATACTCTGGGTGGAAAAGTGTTAACTACTTTACCTTCACTGCATATTTACAGATGATTGAAGTCTGTGTTTATTTATTGATCTCACGTGAACACAAAACTCACAGCTTCTTTTACCAGTAACTGAAAAACTGTGGCAGTACGACATCATCAGGACAATAAATGACCGTTATTTCCCTCAGTTCACTGTTACTAGACCTGAACTGATTCAGACACAGAAATACAATGTACAACATGTATGGCAATGTTACAAAGGAGGTCAAGTATTTCCATCGCCATCATAATTTGATTGAATTAACATTCTATTGTACCCTACTATAGAAAAAAAACAACTTAAGATAAAAAAAAATAATAATATCGGGTGTGCAAGCAGACGTCTTAGCTGTATTTTCATGATTGACCCTTTTCACATCGACAACAGTGTTTTCACAACTTTCAAAAAGATAAGAAAAAAATAAAGAGAGATTGTGGCAGATGTGGATGTAACTGTGTCGCTCCCTCCTTACAGCAACGTTAACTATATTTTTGTAATTCGATGCAAAGGTAATTACTAATATAATACAACGTAGCCTACAATGTTATAAATGTAACAACATAAAAAAAAATGAAAATGTAAAAAAAAACTGCATGATTTACGATGCTGATGACAGTTAATACACGTCACCACGCAGTCTGAAAAGTGTTCGCGCCACTGGAATTCAAACGCATTTTTGGCGGAGAAAGTTTGCCGTGTAAATACGATTTCTGAACAGCGGGTGTTAACGGGAACCCGTAGGAGACGCTGTGACGCTCAGTCCGCCGGTAAAACCACTGAAGAAAGAGCGAATCCTGGCGCACTGAGACTCAGGTATAACTGTTTGTGTGATTTGTTGGTTTTCTGTGTTTTAACGTGTTAACGTGTTTTAATCACGACAGTTGTAGTAAACACGATATTACATTTTCAATGCTGGTCACTTTCAAAGGACGCTTAGAAATGAGTGCAAATATCACAATATCCTTATTAAAATCAGAAATGTACGTTTTTTTAATCCAACAGCTTAATAAAAGTGTTGGATGATAATATATTTGATATTCAACTAAACAAATGCTCCTAACGTACACACGTGCGTGTATTGCGTGTATCAATTCTGTGTAGTTCTGCTCATTCATCATCAATTTAATTCTCGTTCATTTGTATAGCTATCATCATGTATTCATGTAGGCAGAAACAATGATCTCATTAAAGTAATTATTATTAAGTTGGGGTCATAATAAATAGAAAACTTGCCATTGATGTATGTTGATTCAGAGTTGTAGTCGTCTCTTTACAGGTTGCTCTTCTGAAATCTTCTTAGAGGCTGGATCCAAAACGAGCTGACGGACTCTCTAAAAACCTCTGGATGGGCATCTTGAGGTAGTGACAGGAAAACAAACGGATAATATTAGCGTAGCTGCTGTACTTAACATTTCAAACAAAAGGTATAACTTGGGTGGACCTTTAGTGGACTTCGATTTTTTACCTTAAAGGGGTCATGAGAAATCAAATTTTCCTTGCTCTCTTGGTGTATAAGTTCTTTGTATCATTAATACATCTTGCAAATTGTCCTCTCCATCAAAAAACAACAACAACTAAACATTATAAGTAGCATGGTTTGGATACGAGGTGGTATGTGACGTCACATCGAACAGCCTACTTTTACATCATCGCATAGTTGTCCCTGCCAACTGGTATTCAGCCAATGAGAAGCGAGTGAATCTAAAATAGTTCTTTACGATAATAACAAGATCGCGATGCCACGCAGACGTTGTGCTGTTCCTGGCAGTGGAAAAACTGCCAAAAAACTTTTGCTCTGAGATCAGGTGGTGCCAACTGTTCTGGACCCAGCAAGGACCCCGCAATCTGTAAGTAACGCTGTAATTCCTAATAACTAATCCTAGTATTTTTACTTGGTTGACTTGGATATTGTTTTGCAGAGTCCACCGTGTTCAGGAACCGTGTTAAGAGATGTAGGCTGTTAAACTGACCGTCCCACTCGGATGTCCATGGGCACACAGCTGTCATTTTACACCATGAGGCCTAATTACCGTAGTAAAGGTATTTTATTTTCCAATCATATCTTGTTTCGTCAACACATAATCATAACTATACAGGTGCATTCATTAGAAGCTTTAAAGCTTCAAAGCTTAAAACGTCCTCAGATAAAAAAAGAGCATTTATGTATAGTCCATATTTGTTGAATTGTAATATGATTTTGAAAAACACTTAATAAATAACATTTTAAAATTGAGTGTTCATCGGAGCGGTCCAAGACCTTAGGACTTTTGTGGCACTTGAACCATGAATACACAAAATATTGACTGGATTCGAGGAGTTTATGTGGTTGTAATAAAAAAAAGTAGCAAATACTTTCCCTCGCAGGTCAATTTGACCCCCCTAAGGAATGAATGGAATGCTTCAGTATACATAGAAAATGTAACAAATGCTCAAACTAAAAATGCCAACAAAAAAAATAATGTATAGATGTGTATATGAAAGCATTCTGAAGCACAAAAGAACTGACTCTAGGACTCAGCGGAATAGAGCTATAAGGCCATCTAGAGTCATGAAATATCATTTTAGATTATTTTGTTTCTACAAGTGGTCGGCAGAGACACCCAAATTGACCCAATGTGAGATATTTTGAGCTGATTTGATTTTTGGTATCAGTTATTTTGAATTTAAGTTGAAATAATGTGCTTAAATTATATTATTTATTGAGAAAATCAAGTGATTTCAAGGTAAATAAAATGAAAACAACAATCTCTAAAAAACATTCAATTAAAAAATGTATGATAGCCTTCTGGACCCAAAAAAAGTATAATTTTAGGGCTTCGGGTCATTTTAACTCCTCAGGGAAGGATTTGTTACAGTTTGTGAAGGAAGTCCCGTTTGATGCAGGAGATTTTGTGAGATGTCCCATGTTCACAGGCGGGATTGTGTTGTTTGTGAATGAATCTGTAAGTGTGTGGTTAGTCTCAGCCTCAGAAGTCTACGAGACAAATGACTCGTAAAGGCGGTTCAGAGTCAATTTTTTTGGGAGACAATAACTTTATTTATCATGCACTTTCAACTTTACAACTTTGCTGAACATTTACATTCACAAACATCTTTATTACACACTGTAGAAAAGGAATATAAAAAAAAACTTTAAAGAATTAAATTTTCAATTTGGAGATATTACACCACAAAGCAGTACTTTCAGTTTAATGTATTAAGCTAATAATAATCCTGATGTAAATATTTGAACACAGCGTAATGAGGTTGGTGGTAGCTGCCATATGGAGAAGGAGGGATTGAAAAGAAGCCTGGAATGGTTGGAGGCTCATGGTGTAAGGCTGGACTGCATCGTAACCGACCGCCCTCCACAGATTAAAACATTCCTGACCGGACAAAACATCACACAGTACTATGATGTCTGCCGTTTGGAGAGAGGTAAGTTTGAGCTTTCTGGTGTTTGTAAACATGCACAGTGCAATTATCATGTTTTTTTTTTCATTATTTACTCAAATTGCTAATTTTTTAAAAATGATTAGGGTTGTCCAATTAGTAAGAGCAAATCGTCAGAGACAAGGACTGTCGGATAGTGAAAAAGTGGCATCACAGCATCAGAAATCATCTCTACTGGACTGCAGCATCCTCTACATCAGCTCAAGAGACGGCAGCAAAGTGGAAGTCCCTCATCAAGCACATCCATGATGACCAAGCATTCCCAGAAATGTCTAAGGACAACAGCAAATGGTTCAAACCTGTGGTGAGTGCATAATATTTTAGAGTATCGTAGGGATGGAACTAGGGCTGTAATCTCCCAGTCGATTAGTCGATTATTAGTCGATACGTTCTGGCTCGACCAAAATTCTGATTGGTCGATTTTTTGCCGCGTTCATTTCATTAGTTTTGCTGCGTTCATTTAATCAGTTATGCCGCGCCGCGTTCATTTCATCAGGTGGAAAGCACTAATTGCTAATGGGGGTGTTTTGAGAGCACCCCTGTTTCACAGGTAACAGTCTGCCTTCAGAACACCCCCTTGTTTTCACTTCTTTTGGATTAGCCCAACCCATTGCCGAAGAGAAGTCTCTCGCGGGTCCTTTGTTCATTCCCGCTGGCTCAAACGCACACCCATAGCAGTAAACTTTAGGAACGCCCATCAACACACACATGAGGGGAAGCGTCACAACACCGCACTAAGTGGATCTGTACTGTCAGTTTTGCCGCGTTCATTTAATCAGTTTTGCAGAGCCACGTTCATTTCATTAGTTTTGCTGCGTTCATTTCATCAGTTTTGCCGCGCCGCGTTCATTTCATCAGGTGGAAAGCACTAATTGCTAATGGGGGTGTTTTCAGAGCACCCGCATTGTTTCCACTTCTTTTGGATTAGCCCAACCCACTGGAGAAGAGAGACAGATTGAAGAAGGCTAGTTTTCTTGTATATTATTTATTTAATTGTGAGCGTTTTTTCTGCTCTTGATCTGGCTTGTTTAATAAATATTCCTTTTTTATTAAAGTGGACGTGCCTTTTGTGTTTAAGAGTAAAAGCTTTAAGTTAATAGTCTATTCGTGTCTCAGCCGCGAAGCTGAGCTGATCCTATGTTCACAGAGCGGCTGAAATGATACTGTCTGTCAGTTATTATAATACATATGACAAAAACAATTGTCTAAATTATGTTGCATATTCCTCAAAAGTTCTTGTGATGATATCTAGTTGACAACACATAGTACTATATTCTCGGAAATCATAGGCTATGATATTGCGCAGGTGCACGTGATGCAACGCTGTCAGAGGCGACAGACTTGTGTGTCAGACTCATTTCAGTGCAAAATAATCAGCTCAAAAACGATTTAATATTCTGCAAATAGCCTACTAGTTTATGTTTATTTATAATTAATTTAGGCAGACAACTAGGCTACCAAGTACTGCGCACAGTGCGCAGCTTATTCATTTAACGTTTTTTTTTTTCCTAACGTCAGTTTAGTCGATTTTTTGTCGAAAATTTCAGGACTTCAGTCGACCAAGATTTTCTTTGGTTGATTACAGCCCTAGATGGAACGATTACCGGTTTCATGATAAACCACGATAATATGTACTGACGGTTAGTAATATCGTTTAAAATGTAATTTTCATTAAAACCGCGTGTGATTATCACGATTTTGAAAACTCGTGTCCAGTCAGCGTCAGTCTGGTTCAACGCTGTTTTTTGAATGGGAATAAATGGCAGAAAGCAGTGACAGCACTCGGGGGATTGTTCAGCATCTAAAAGGACCAAATCTGAGGTGTGGTCATATTTTGGCTTTTACAAAAGTCCTGAGGGAAACTTAATCAAAGACGGTCACCCTGTCTGCAGAAAGTCGCTGTAATAGCGGAAACACTTCAAAACTACGAACGCAAGGCAAGTGGACTTTGACCTCAATACCAAAACCATTAAAACTATGATGTCTGGGAAAGCCAAAGACGAGTGAAAAAGTTCAGACAAGACTAGGGTGACATTTAAGGGATAATAATCAGGGCTTGACATCTGCGGGTGTATTTCGGCTGTGGCGTGTAACACAGTCACTCACACTAGCCCTTTTGGCGGTTGAACTTATTATAGTCTTCTCAAAAGCCATCTGTTATAATCCTGTTGCGCATTATAACCAATCACACGTGTTTCTAAAGAGTTTAGGAAGGCAATGTCTAATAATAATCAGAGGTGTTCAGTTTAGCCAGAGTTATGTTCAGAGCGGCTCTCACTCACTGAAATCTGCACTCAAAGCGGAGATGTGTGTGTGATGTTCGCAGGAGATTCATTCATCATACAGTGGTTGACTGTTTTTGTTCTGTTTCAGCAGCGAAAATAGTTTCAAACAAACACAGCAGAACCACAGCGCATCTGATATGACTGGCATAAAGTTGGCTTGACGTTCAAGATTCGCGAATTTAGGGACTGTCTCTTAAGATACAACATTGATATACACGTTTCTAACTTCAATAGCATTTGAAGAGAATCACGTGGTACCGCTGTTGGTGCTTTGGGCGGGGTCAGGGGTCAGCATGGGCACCCTGACCGGTCAGCGGCTATGCCGCCCCATACTCCACAAACTGAGATGCTCTGTGTATTCTGACACCTTTCTATCAGAACCAGCATTAACTTCTTGAGCAGTTTGAGCTCCAGTAGCTCGCCTGTTTGATCGGACCACACGGACCAGCCTTCGCTCCCCACGTGCATCAATGAGCCTTGGCCGCCCATGACCCTTTCGCCGGATCACCACTATTCCTTCATTGGAGCACTTTTGATAGAGACTGACCACTGCATACCGGGAACACCCCACAAGAGCTGCAGTTTTGGAGATGCTCTGACCCAGTCGTCTAGCGTCACAATTTGGCCCTTGTCAAACTCGCTCAAATCCTTACGCTTGCCCATTTTTCCTGCTTCTAACACATCAACTTTGAGGACAAAATGTTCACTTGCTGCCTAATATATCTAACAGTATATAACTAACAGTTGCCGTGATTGAAGAGATAATCAGTGTTATTCTCTTCATCTGTCATAATGTTATGCCTGATCGGTGTATATTGAAAATAACAGAGGGCCTAACACAGAGTCTTGCGGCACTCCATAATTTACTGATGTTATCTTCAGAGGTGGACAGTTGCTAAGTATATTTACTTGAGTTCTGTACTTAAGTACACTTCACTTGTATCTGTACTTTATTTAAGTATTGTTTTTTTAGGGAAACTTGGACTTTAATTTCACTACATTTTAAAGACAAATATCGTACTTTTTACTCCACTACATTTCTATCAAGGTCCTCAAAGTCGAAAGTAATTTCTTAAGCAGTTTTGAAAGTTAGTGAATGATTTTATTCTTCTTTAAAAGTTTTTTGTTGTTGTTTTTTCAGACAGCCTATCAGTAATCACTCTTGTATACGGTCATGTGAAGTTTCCCAACATTTTTTGAACACTGATCAGTTTATAGCGAAATGGAAGAAGGTGGTTCCTCTGCGCAGTGTGCACCCATGGCCATACTTAAAAAGTATGTTTCAGTTTTCTGAAAAGATTAAAGATTAGTTTAGTTGGCATACAATAGATCAAAAAAGTTAACGTTTGGGAGAAAGAGAAAAGTAAACAGTTGGGAGAACATCGGATGTGTATCAATGTATTGGATCCGTGCATTTGCCCGGAAAAGTTACAGCAGCTTTGTGAAGATCTGTGTAACTTTTATACAAGTATTGAAATGAGTTTAAGGTAGTCATATGTTAGCATGTCGGATGGAGCATCACTGACTGGCTTAAACCACCATGGTGGCTATACAACAATGCAACAATAATAAAATAATGCATTGACATAAAAAATTTAATTTACTTTTGATACTTAAGTACTTTTAAATACAAATACTTCTGTACTTTTACTCAAGTAATAGTTGTGTACTTTGTCCACCTCTGGTTATCTTGGATAATTCCAAGGTATTTTATGATCTATAGTATTGAGATAGAAGCAAAACAATTTTTTATTTTAATGCGCACAGTTTCAGTGCTATGTTAGGGCCTGAATCCTGACTAAAATTTTCATAATATTGTTTTTTTGCAGGAAGGAGCACAATTTTTTCTAGTATTTTAGACATTCGAAGATTTGAAATGGGTCTGTAATTTGCTAATTCATTTGGATCTAGTCGTGGGTGGTTTCTTAATGAGAGGGTTAATAACTGCCAGCTTCAATGGTGTTGGGACATGACCTAGAGATAAAGAGTTTAGTGGGTATTGGATCTAATAAACATGTTGTTGGTTTAGATGTAATGATAAGTTTATTTACCTCTTCATGTCCTATAGTTGTAAAGCACTGCAATTGTTTTTGAGGATTGATATTTGAGGCTGAATCATTAAACGCTGTCAAAGGTTTTACGTTTAGTTCAGGTGACATCAGTTTTTTTGTTAATCTAGCCACTGTACTCAATAAAAACCTAGAATTGTTTTGGTTATTGTTATGCTCAGCCCTGCCTGCTTTTAGAGGCTTTTCATAATGGGATTCTAGAGACTTTAAATGAGTTTGTTTCCATTTGCGCTCTAGATTACAAGTTTCTCTCTTAATCATCATGTGAAAAGAATCATTTTGAGTTTGATCAGTCCTTTAAAATTTGTCTTTATAGTAATGATGATGTGTTTGTCTTCAGATGTTGACCATGAAAGCGCAGATGGATGTGATCTGCTGTAAATCAGTAGGAACTGATCTGTCCATGCTGGATATTGAGGATTTCATCAGTGAAATCTGTCAGCTGAAGAAAGAGGTGGCGTCACTGGAGGCAAAGCTGAGAGAAAGAGGAGACAAACCCAACAGAGAGGTTTGTATATGATTCCTTGGAATCATCTGTCGGTTTGTCCAATGAAATGGGGCGTCTTTTTAACTAATTACGTTTCCAAGTAAAATTCATGAGCCCAATGTCAGAGTCAGAGTCATATCTTGTGTTTTGCATTGTCAGGATTCGGACTGGAGTGTCAGAGATCAGAGATCCAGAGACACACAGGACTCAGAGCTCAGCCTCACTTTACTCTGTTATAACGCTCAGGATCATGGATCCGCTGATCAAACCTCTGACTGTAACGCTGGAGAACAGCAGATGCCACTGAAGCTGTGCTCTGTCAAACTGGAGGACTGCAGGAACCTGATAGACGAAACCACAGCAGACGAACAACAGCAGAGCAATAAGGAGGTGGAGGATGATTGGATTAATGACGATTGGAACAATAGGATGGAAGCTCAGGATCATGGATCCGCTGATCAAACCTCTGACTGTAACGCTGGAGAACAGCAGATGCTGCAGACGCCACTGAAGATGTGTTTCGTCAAACTGGAGGACTGCAGAGGAGACGAAACCACAGCAGACGAACAACAGCAGAGCCTTAAGGAGGTGGAGGATGATTGGATTTATGACAATTGGAACAATAGGATGGAAGCTCAGGATCATGGATCCGCTGATCAAACCTTTGACTGTAATGCTGGAGAACATCAGATGCTGCAGATGCCGCTGAAGATGCGTTTCGTCAAACTGGAGGACTGCAGGAACCTGATAGAGAGCAGAGGACACGAAACCACAGCAGACGAACAACAACAGAGCTTTAAGGAGGAGGAGGATGGGAATGGGAATGATGAGGTCTTCATTCCTGTAGGTGTGTTTCTCTCATGATGTTTTGTTGTTTCTCATGACTCTTGAACGTCATTCATTGGCCATTCAGCAGAGACTCTATAGGATCAGGTTCATATTGGCTGTTGGTCTCTGATGCTCCTGATCAGGTTCAACATCAGATCATCTGAGATATTTGGGAATATCCCACATAGGAGGGGACGTTCTCGCGATGTTCCCTAAAAGTTCTCTAAAGGTGACGAAAATCCTTTACAGAACATTAGGGACGTTCCTAAAACGTCCTTATGAAAGTGCTACAGTCGAAGGTTCCTTGACTTTAGGGGGACGTTCCATATTGGACGTTCCACATTTAGTCATTTAGCAGACGCTTTTATCCAAAGCGACTTACAAATGAGGGCAATAGAAGCAGCTAGAGCAGTCAAGGGCAACAATATCAACAATATGCAAGTGCTGTAACAAGTCTCAGTTAATCTAGCACCGAACTGAGTTTTTTTTTATTTAAATAAATTAGACAGACAGACAGTGAATAGAATGATAAGTGCTATTGTAACAAACTAAACTCACATAGTAACAAAGAGAACATTACAAAGAGGACATTTGGGACATTAACAGAATGTTCCCATAACGTGCCCTGTTAGTCAATTGGGGACGTTTCATTCGGGACTGCACTGCAACATATATTCCTGACCCCAGGAGCCATATCACCCTGTACCCCAAGACCCACTGAAGCTAAGCAGGGTTGAGCCTGGTCAGTACCTGGATGGGAGACCTCTGAAAAACTAGGTAGCTGCTGGTTGTTAGTGTTCACACCCTGTGGTCTGTGTAGGTCCTAACACCCCTGTGTAGTGATGGGGACACTATACTGTCAATAAGTACCGTCCTTCGGATGAGATGTTAAACCAAGGTCCAGACTCTCTGTGGTCATTAAAAATCCCAGGATGTCCTTCGGAAAAAGAGTAGGGGTGTAACCCCGGCATCCTGGCTAGGGCTGGGCGAAATGGCTGAAAACTGTATCACGATATAAGTGTTTCATATTGGTCGATATCGATAATTATTGATATTTTTATGACCTATTTAAAATAAGGACCAGGAGAAAAATATATTACATTTAAACATTTTTATTTTAAACTTAACCTTCCTCTGATTATAATCCCCTCAGTTATAAAGGCAGAAATGTCAACACAACCATGGAAAACACTCAAATAATTAAAATGTAAACTTGACGCGTCCGCGCGTGACACAAATTACATCAACACTGTGTTGTGGGTGGTCATGCCCCCTAAAACCTCATTCTCTATTCCCTACGTTAGTCCACTAATACAGTTCCCTTGAAAGAGTGAATGAAAACGAGTGCGTGAAGTCGGACAGCCGTTGAGTGCACATTGGCTGTACACATTGTGGTGCAACGTGTGCAATGTGGGATTGAATGAGTGCACTCAATAACGACCACTATGGTTTCAAACACCACTACAAATGGCCGTCTCCTCAAATAATGCCCTATTTGAGGGTATAGGGGACGATTTCGGATTCAGCCCCCATTTCGCTTGGTGGTGAACTTTCCGTGCGGCTCCGCAACCGAAGATACACGAGTTTGAGGCGAATCTGGCCAACATGACATCTCATCACACCGGCACCTAGTTTGGGCGTCTAAATCAGTTGCTTATATTTACAAAATTAGCCAACAATAGCGCTTTTAATGAAAATAAAGATCCATGTTTAACAAAAATGTTTAAGAGATGGTTAATTTAGTTGTATACATGTTCTCCCATCCATATATTCTGTTCTAATGTCACAAGTAATACTGGGTTTACTGGGTTTTACACAATTCTTTCGTAGTGTGGTTTTGGTAAAGTTTACTAAAGTAAACATTGTCACGTGTGTACCTTACTTCTTCTCACCGCTGTTTCCTAATGGTTTATAGAACAATTACTCCTCTGACGTTTCAAAGAATATTACAACGGCAAGCGCGGCGAGTATAAACACCTCCCCAAACTGAGTGCACAGTCAGTGGAGGCTCGCGCTGCGGAGCCAGACGAAAGTATAAACAAGGCTTAAAACAATTTTGTGGTATTACCTCTTGGTGGGGACAACGGTCTTGCATAATTTGCAGACGACATTGGTCTGACTACATCCAAAAACCTGCCATACTGGTGAGCTGACTTGTTTTCCTGTTTTATCAACAATTTCCTCGCTCGCTTCTGTCACAGGGTGACTATTTTCGTACAGGGAGGAACTAGAAACGGAGCTCGAGTTTCCGTGGGGAGTGTTTTCGGTGAGGAACTGAGGAAGCATCCGGTTCCGGGTGTATGGATGAATGACGGGACTGATGACAGGAATTGCAATTAGGTGTGTGAGCAGGAAGAACAGAGCGGTGATTGGGGCGTGTGTTGCAGTAAGAGAGTACAAAAGGGCCTTGTGATTGAGTTTAAAACAGGAGGCAGATGGAAGGAGAAGATGGAGGGGGGAGAGGGAGAACAAAAAGGAGTGGAGGAGAAGGAGGAGGAAGGAGAAGAGATGTTTGGACCCGGGCAAGGAAAAAGGACCGACTGAAGGAGGAAGTGAGGAACTGGAGTGAGGATGATAGGAATCTGTTGTGGAGGACTGTAACTGCATCGAGTGGTTTGCGCTTCACAGCCGTTGTCTATATCATGACCATGCCTGCGCTTTCTCTGTGAGTTGTGAGATTTGCAGTGCTTTATGTATACATGTGCATGTGTGATTACTTGTGTGGGTTGCGGTGAAACACGAGTGTGGGATTGAATTACGGAAGTCATCGGTGGTTCCTGTGAAAGCCCGTGAATGTAATTGCAAATACTCATCTCTCTCTTCGTTGAATCCAGCTGTGGGAAAAATGCTAAAAGCTGTGAAAGCCCGTTGATTTGGTCGAAAATACCCCCCTCTCTCCCTGTTTTGCATCAAGTTGCAGGAAGTGTTAAGCGCTGTGAAAGCCCGTTGATGTGGTTGAAAATACTCATCTTCTCTCTGTTTGAACCCAGTTGCAGGACATACTAAAAGCTGTAAAAGCCCGTTGGTGTGGTTGAAAATGCTCACCTCTCTCCCTGTTGAGTCCAGTGGCAGGAAATGCTAAAAGCCGTGAAGTATTCGTATCTTCTTCCTGTCTGAGTCCAGTGAAGGGCCTGCTACAAGCTGTGAGTGAAGAGCCTGCTAAAGGCAGCGAAGTGTGCGTGCCTTCCTTTCTGTCGGAGTTCAGTGAGGGGCCTGCTACAAGCTGTGAGTAAAGAGCCTGCTAAAAGCTGTGAAGTATAGACACCTCTTTCTGCTTGAGTCCAGTGATGAACCGTTAAAGCCGTGAACGAGTCCAGTGAAGAGCCTGCTAAAAGCTGTGAAGTATACGTGTCTTCTCTCTGCCTGAGTCCAGTGAAGAGCCTGCTAAAGTTTGAAGAGCCTGCTAAAGCTGTGAGTAAAGAACCGCTAAAGCCGTGAAGTATCCATGTTCCTCCTCTCTGCCCGAGTCCAGTGAAGAGCCTGCTAAAGCTTGAAGAGCCTGCTAAAGCTGTGAGTAAAGAACCGCTAAAGCCGTGAAGTATCCATGTTCCTCCTCTCTGCCCGAGTCCAGTGAAGAGCCTGCTAAAGCTTGAAGAGCCTGCTAAAGCTGTGAGTAAAGAACCGCTAAAGCCGTGAAGTATCCATGTTCCTCCTCTCTACCCGAGTCCAGTGAAGAGCCTGCTAAAGCTGTGAGTAAAGAGCTGGTCAAGCCGTTAAGTATCCATACCTTTTTCACTGTCTGAGTCTAGTAGAGAGCCTGCTAAAGCTGTGAAGTAAACGTCTTTCTCTGCCTGAGTCTAGTAAAGAACCTGTCAACGCTGTGAAATAAACGTCTCTCCTTGCCCGAGCCCAGCGACAAGCCTGCTAAAGCTGTGAACCGAAAGCTGGCCAAAGCCGTGAAGTATACGTACTCTGATCCCTGTCTGAGTCCAGTGAAGAGCCGGTAACGACACCCCAGAAGTTTTCTTAAAGAGACGTTTTTAAGTGTTGGGGTATCTAAATAAAGAATTTGTATCACTTGCCCTCGTTGTCTCGACCATTTGTGTCCTACGGTGCAGCTCCTCACAGTGGTGTGCAAGGCGAGAGTTGGGGGGGGTGACGGCCGGGGGTCATGCGAGGGCCCGCCCCGACCCCCCCGTGACACTTCCTTCCTCAATCCCTCCATGCCGGTTCTGTTACTGAAGAATCCAACACGAGACAACGATATGGCGTGTCACTCCCTACGTTGCTTGGTTACCAGAGAGTGAGGTCCTTTGTTCATGCAAACAAACTTGCTCAACAAACTCGTTTCTTCAGACGAAGAAAATATTTTTTTCGGATGTTTTATCGAACGCATTTTTATTGATATTGTGTACGTGTCTATCGCGATACATATCGTTATCGTTTTATCGCCCAGCCCTAATCCTGGCCAAATTTGCGCATTGGCCTCTGTCCATCATGGCCTCCTAATCATCCCCATAACCATATACTGATTGGTTTCATCACTCTGTCTCCTCTCCACCATAAGCTGGTGTGTGATGGGCGTTCTGGCACAATATGGCTGTCGTCACATCATCCAGGTGGTGCTGCACATCGGTGGTGGTTGAGGAGATAAATGAATGATAAATGAATGATCTGTTGCAATAGCCACTTTTGGTCAGTGATAAGATTAGTGAATTATTCTCTTTTATGATGATGAAAATCAGGTTATTTTGTTATCTTTGTTTCTGGCTTCCTTTGTAACAAATGATGTGTTTTGGTAAACACTGTTACAAAGACTACAAACTCACACAAGAATCAAACTGCCCAACTAAAGCCAACATTGATCACCATAATGGTGACCAAACATTTTCAATAAAAGATCTAAACCTCTGTTAATTCTCAATAAGAGCTTCTGTAGACGTCTGACAGAAATCAAGTCAGTCTGGTTAGTAATGTGTGAAGCTGGTAATGCTGTTTGTGGAGTTGTTTAATTCTCCTCTGCTGAGATCTTCAGAGATTTAATGTCTTCTTTTATCTTCATTTGATTTCATCTAAGGCGGTGTCTGAAGTCAGTTGTTCTTGTGTTTCTCTTTTCTTCAGTGATTCTGTTCATCACTAATGTTCAATCATCGCTTAATTATCTCAACTTTAACACTGATTCAGAGTAACTTTAACACTCTGTAGAGTGGGACCATATGTACTCTGAGCACAGTTCATTTAACTCTGGAGATTTTGCTGTGTGAATGTTCTCTGAAGGTCTGCCAAATAACGTCCCCCAAAGCTTTAAAGAACTCCACATCATGTCTGTCTCAGAACGCTCTGGGAACATCCTTGACACCAGCGGCGACGTTCGGGGAACATAACATTTCTAGCAAAGATAGTGGCAAATGTAGTAGCAAGTATATTAAAATGGTAAGGCAGGAAAATTTAGTGGGAAAAATCTAATCACAAAATTATTTTCCAAATGCATTTTTGGCATGAGTTTTTTTAATTAACTTACAGCCTTTGCAAATTGATAACCACACCACACCATATTGCAATTTTAATTGTATTAATCATTCATCCCTAGAAGTTTGCCTAATAAGACAGATATTACAGAATCTATGTATGATACATGAATTGTACACCATTACAACACATTTTTAAATTTCAAACTTTTATTACTATTTTGTTCCTTTCAGATGAGAGTAGACATTCATCTTCTGATGGAGAGGGTGAAACGACCTCAACATCTAAAGATCAGCCGACGGACAAGAGATTTTCCTGCGTCACCTGCGGGAAAACATTGAGCTCAAAGAGAAACTTAGCGAGACATGAGAGAAGACACATAGAACAGAAAGACTTCACCTGCAAGATATGCGACATCAGCTTTCCTAACTCAGAAGAGAGGAAACTTCATTCAAAAGAGCACAGCTTGAAGAAGCAGTTTCACTGCGAACAGTGCGGTAAGGATTTTTTCATCACTCCTTCTAATATGAGAGCTCACATGAAGATGCACACGGGAGAAAAGTCTTTCCACTGCGGCGAGTGTGACAAGTATTTCAGCACCAAAGGGAATCTTGATATTCATAAGCGAATCCACATGGGCGAAAAGTCTTTCCACTGCGGCGAGTGCGACAAGTATTTCCGGACCAAAGGGAATCTTGATATTCATAAGCGAATCCACATGGGCGAAAAGTCTTTCCACTGCGGCGAGTGTGACAAGTGTTTCCGGACCAAAGGGAATCTGGATATTCATGCACGAATCCACACGGGCGAAAAGTCTTTCCACTGCGGCGAGTGTGATAAGTGTTTCCGGACCAAAGGGAATCTTGATATTCATAAGCGAATCCACATGGGCGAAAAGTCTTTCCACTGCGGCGAGTGTGACAAGTGTTTCCGGACCAAAGGGAATCTTGATATTCATGCACGAATCCACACGGGCGAAAAGTCTTTCTACTGCGGCGAGTGTGACAAGTATTTCCGGACCAAAGGGAATTTTGATGCTCATAAGAAAATCCACACGGGCGAAAAGTCTTTCCACTGCGGCGAGTGTGACAAGTATTTCCGCACCAAATGGAATCTTGATATTCATGCACGAATCCACACGGGCGAAAGGCCGTTCAAGTGCCCTCACTGTGAGAAAAGCTTCAATCGCAAATCCCATCTGAAGAGTCATGTGTGTGTTCATACCAATGAGAGACCGTACCAGTGCAGGGAATGTGGGAAAACATTTAAGGATTTACGTTCTCTAAGGCGACACCAAAAATTGCACTCTTGAGAAGAAACCATATCGGTGTGAACACTGTGATAAAGGATTCCATAGTTCCCTGTTATTCCATGAGAGGATTCACACCGGAGAGAAACTGTACCTGTGCTCAGACTGCTATTTGTTCAAAGTTCATCTGAGAGTTCACATGAGAGATCAAACGTCCTGAAGACTCATGAAAGAGTTCATACAGGAGAGAAACCTTACCGCTGCTCCATCTGCGGTGGGAGATTCGCTTAGAATGTGTTTTCAGACCCACAAGAAGAAACACGCAAAAGAAATCATTGCCTTGAAATCATCATAGTGTTTTTCATCCTGAAACATTCTTAACATTGAGCTCTTTCTGCCAGTAGGGGGCAGTGTCACATTGAGCTTGGATGGAGTCAATGCTGTGATGGCAGTGTCTGACAGAGCAGGACAATGATTGGTTGACAACTAGTTCTATTAAAAATAATATAGTATTGCATGACGTTGTTAAACGTGCACAGCAAAAACTCAAGAGATAAATGAACTCTCCTGGGAGTATATGTGAGACCACACTCAAGAGTGTTAAAGTGTTAAAATAAGAGTGTTAAAGTAACACTGAAGCAGTGTTAAAGTTAATGAGATAATTAACTGATTCATTGAGTGATGATTGGTCATTATTGAAGATACCTGATGATAAAAAGCAGAATCACCAAATGAGAAAAATAAAAATTTTCAGTCACCATTGTGGTGAATAGTGTTTGCTTTATTTTGATCTTGACCCTTGACTTTTTAATATTATATTTTGTTTGGTGCTGTAACAGCCAGACAAGCAATGACAAACGCTGATTACTTGGTGTTGGTTATGTTTTGACATCGTCATTACTTGACCTGAATCTCTATCTTCATTTAGAGCCTAGTCTCTGAGTTGGGTTTATCTTGTTGATTACGACATAAAATTCAGCATTTTCAATATAATTTTAAGGAGTTCTTAGAAGTTGTTCTGCTAAAATAAATTTAGCACACGGAAATCAAGAATCAGTGTAGGAATCTCAACAATGATGACATACAGCTCGTAAAGCTCAAAATTTATTCATGCAGCAAAAAATGATGGGAGCCATGGAAGAATTTTGATTGATGGCTCCCAGAATGCACTGCAACATGCTTTTTGATGGTCACCACTGTTGAGATTCTCAGGCTGATTCTTGATGTCTATGAAAATGTTTTTTTTATTTTATCAGAACTACTTCAGAGAAAACATTTGGATTGAATTGAACACGCTTGATTTTATCACTTGGAATCACAAGGCTGGTGTAATTGAAACTCAGATATAATATTATAATCAATGACAAATGTCAAAATCTAACCAACACCACCTGATCATCTTTTACTCTTTGCTTGCCAGGCTGTTAAAGCAATCAAAACAAATTCTAATGTGTTATATGTCAAGGATCAAGATCCAAACTAAATCAAACACTAATCACCTTAATGGTGACTTAAGGATTGTGGTGTTCTCCTTTGGTGATTCTGCTTGTTATCATCTGGTGTTCGTCATTAATGGCCAATCATCACTCAATTAATCACTTAATTATCTCATTAACTTTAACACTGCTTCAGTGTTACTTTAACACTCTTATTTTAACACTTTAACACTCTTGAGTGTGGTCTCACATGTACTCCCAGGAGAGTTAATTTAACACTGGAATTTTTGCTGTGTGTTTATGTTCTTAAGGATGCACGAAAGAGAGAAAAGTGAGACACACTTGGTTCGTTTTCGTTTTTTATTGTTGGATGTTTTCTTTGGGACAAGTTTCAGAGCCTTGGTTGTTCTTTCACAGAATGTAATTGTTATACATATGATCTCCTCCCAGAGCATTTTTGCCACTAATATGTAAGGCAAGATATTTACTGGATAGAAATAAATCCTTTGGATGGAAACAAGAAATAAATCCTTTGGATGGAAACAATGTAGGTTTTTTTTTTGTGGCAGTTACAAACTTCACTTTAATGTGCAGAGTGTCTGATATAGTTTTAAAGTATATATTAATGGTGTTATTGATCTCATGTAAACATGCAAAACTCTTCCGGTCCATCCAGCTCCAGAACAGCTCAAGTCCCTTCTGTTGTGCCTGGACAAGGGCATGAAAACAACGCTCCTGGCGGCCCTTCTTCCTTCCCGTGTTTCGGCTTTACTGAGGCTCATGGTTTTTATTGATCTTTGCACAGTTCCAAACTAAGTCACGCACAAAGCACTTTAAACCAGGGGTTTTCAAACTTTATGATGCCAAGGACCCCCCAAATACGATTCATATTTTATGAATTTTATGTCCTAAATTCCATCTATTTATATGAAGAAGAAAAAAATCAACAACATTTAAACTGTTAGATAAATTGTGTGATATTATATGTAGTGTATCGTGTTGGAGACAAAAACAAAACCAGCAGAACTACTGCAACACGTCTTTACTTTCTTAATTCTGTGAACAGACTCCAACTACAGTTGCCGCATTGGCTCAATCATAGTTTGCCAAACAATACTTAAAGGGTTAGTTCACCCAAAAATGAAAATTCTGTCATTAATTACTCACCCTCACGTCGTTCGAGACCCGTAAGACCTCCGTTCATATTCGGAACACAAATGAAGATATTTTTGTTGAAAGCTGATGGCTGAGAAAGGCTTCATATAGGCTTCTATTGGCATTCAGTACACTTACACTCCCAAGACGGATAAAAGGCACTCAGAACATCGTTACAAAGTCCATCTCACCACAGTGTCTCTACAATAATCTTACAATGCGACGACAATAGTTTTTGTGCGCAAACAAAATCAAAATAACACCTTTTTCCAACTTGTTACTGCCTTCCGTGTGTGCCTCCACGACGCATGCGCGAGAATATGACGCAGATCCGGCGTTCGGACAGATGACCCAGAAGTGATTTGTTTACAATCAGAGGAAGACGCGCGTATCTCAGCTGTTGGATTCTACATTGATCGTGCTTTAGGTCTCGGCGTAGTGCTCAAAATGGGGTTAGATTGCGCATTTCATGGATTCTCGAACCCCGGCGCTACGTCATATTCTCGCGCATGCGTCGTGGAGGCACACACGGAAGGCAATAACAAGCTGGATAAAGGTGTTATTTTGATTTTGTTTTGCGCACAAAAACTATTGTCGTCGCATCGTAAGATTATTGTCGAGTCACTGTGGTGAGATGGACTTTGTAACGATGTTTTGAGAGCCTTTTATCCGTCTTGGGAGTGTAAGTGTACTGAATGCCAATGGAGGCCTATATGAAGCCTTTCTCAGCCATCAGCTTTCAACAAAAATATCTTCATTTGTGTTCCGAATATGAACGGAGGTCTTACGGGTCTCGAACGACATAAGGGTGAGTAATTAATGACAGAATTTTCATTTTTGGGTGAACTAACCCTTTAACACAAACTCTTTCATTACAATAATGACCCACAAGGTGGCAGCCTAAACCTGTCAATACACAAATCTATTACATTATAAATACAAAATATTGTTTCCAAACTTAATAAATTGACTATACTTGTTGTATGTATACGGCAAGAAAGGAGAGAAACATTTAGAAATGAAACTTCATCCATATTTGCTTCGTCTTTTTATTCTCTTAAATTTCCTGGGGACCCCTTAGGACCTACTGGAGGACCAGTTTGAAAACCCCTGCTTTAAACAAACTCATTCTGCACTTGACCTACTTACTCATCTCAACTTACAGCACTTTTGAGCTTCTGCAAGAACCAATCAGTTGCACCATTCTTTTCATTGTTGGATGGATTTTATTTAATCAAGAGCGAGCCATGGCTTTCCTTTCACACATTATTATTATAAACCCATTTCATCACGGTTCTTCCAGAGCATTTGTGTCACCATGTAGGGTAAGATATTAACTGGGTAGAAATGACACCTCTAGGTGTAAAAGTGTGGGGGTTGTACTGTGGCAAACACTTACACTTTGATTTTATATCACACACTGATCTGCACATTACAGTGAATGATTATGGGATATTTGTCATATTGACATCATGTGAACACAAGACTCAGCCATAGCTTCTTTTAGCGATTATTAAATATTTACTTTAAAAAATGGCAGTACCACATTAGGGAATGAAGTTGCCCCTTAATTCCCTCAGATTGTTACAAATCCGAACAGATTCAGACACAGAAATGCAATACACGACACGTACAGAAATGTTACAATATGAAATCAAGTGGATTGATTGTGACAAATCAACTTAAAAAAATAACAGGTAAAAACTTTTTTTTCAAATGATACAAAATATCCGTTGTGGAAAATGTAAAATAAAACATTTGTTTCTATGAAATATCATTACACATGTACAATATATAGCTTACAAAAACAAACAACATTTGTGTTGCACAAGCAAGAGGTTTAAAACTTTAGAGGCATTAGCTCGATCTTCTTAAAATGGGAACACTAAAACCCAAAGTATACTTTCGTTTTGACACAAACACAGTCTCAAATTATGCTAATCTTGATGGCATGCACAAACACTGACGGTCAATGCATGTGTCATGTTTTCTGTCTCCACTATTTTTATCCAGATGTTATAACCCATTAAAAAGTCTTTAGGAGTTGGGGGAATCCCCTAACACCCTCACAGAAACGCTCATCAACGCTAGCGTCTCTTCTGTTTATCTTTCAAATGTGAAACAACAGCCTGAGCTAGTGCTTGTGGACCAACTAATTTAAGGCACATGCATGCTTAAATCTCTATGGTCTTCATAATATTATAGTTTCGGGACTAGTATTTGATTTTGAAGAGGATGAGTCTTTGCTCTGTGCAATGCAGCATCGGCTCGGTTAGCTTCATGAATCTAAAAGTACCTCACCTGTTTCCCACATAAATAGAGGTCAAATTTCCCAACAGCTTAAAGACGTAAAGTGGCGTGCAAGTGCAGATCACATAAACCTGCATCTGTGATTAATAATAGATTAAGGCTTCAGAGGTGTTTTAGAGAAAATTACCTCTTGATTGGAAACTAGCTCTTCAAATATGTTCACAAACAACCTTTCTTATATAAGCAAATGAAAGCTGCCTTTTGCATGTAACATGAGACGTTACCACTGAAGGCACGACAAAGAACAGCTGAAGTGTTTCAAATCCGCCTCCAGTGGGATGAGCCCACACCTGAAATATTCTTGCTTAACAGACAGAAAGAAAGCAGTCCAAGAGCTGTCCCATGTGCTTCCAAGTGCCTTTAAAGGTCAAACATTTAGAAAGATCCTCCTGGACACGACAGCCGCTCTATATCTTTGACTCTCCTGTGGACTGATCGCTCCGCAGAGGTCGCTGTAAAGGTCAGAGGACACATTTAGAAGCAGAACCACAATCACACAACATATACTGATAAAATGCCCCTCTCTAGAGTTATTTGTTCTAACTGCTTAACGAGTTCATGAACATTGAATTGTTACGTGACACTTGTCTACAAGCTGTTTTATTGACGTCTTCCCACGGTTGAAAAACTGATTGAGCGATTACATGAGATATTAATTTTGGTTAGTTGTGCTGTATCTTTCAACATCCCTTCTGATGTTCATTCATGTTTATTTGATGCTATAACTAGTAGTAAAAAGGAAGAGACGATCAGATCATGTGCCATCACAGCCATCGGTCACCACACATCAACATGCGCCAAAATTACATTTATTATTTGAATGTCATGATAAAATTGAAAGAATTCGAAAGCTGAGATGTTCGCGCTACAGATAAACGTTTAGGGATGCACGATATATACCATATCAGTATCAGCCGATATATGTTTATTAGGGGTTCAAGAGCATAGCGCTGAAACTCTATTGTAATTGTTAAATTTCCAAAAAGGATCAGCATTCTCCTCTAATGCTGTGTTCACACCAAACGCGAATAGAGTGTCAGTAGCGAGTGATTTCAATGTTAAGTCAATGAATAGACATGTTTCGCACGGCGCGATGGAAGTTATTCCGCCTCATTCGCAAGTCCAGTTCGCCCGAATTACGCGAATTTGACGCAAATTGAGCGTTTTGCGTGATACGCGCGATTGGTGCTTTTGGTGCATTCATGCGTTTGAAGCGAATTCGCGTCTGACGCCCGAGTTGAAAAATGTGAACTTTGCTGTCAATTTGCGCCGCATTAACCAATCAGGAGCCTGCTCGCTGTGGTCACGTGGTAAAGTGACGTGATGAGAAACCCTGCATAATTTAAAAATACCACTATTGTGTCACAAAATGTAGTTTTAAGACTTTTTCAGGTGAGAATGTAGTTGTTTAAAGCACAAATTTGTGGTTTATTTATAAAGAGAGCGCCTATTTCAAAAAAATTGTGGTTTATTTATAAAGAGAGCGCCTATTTCAAAAAAATTATCTTGCATTTGTGGAGTTCAGGGTATCTGCAGGTTTCACCAAGTCAAATTGAAGACTTTTTAAGACCTTTTCAAGACCATTATGAATTAAATTTAAGACCTATATCACGCAATTAAAAAAAAAAAACGTACAAAAAGGAAATGCAGAATCACAAAATTACTTGCAAAGCAAATTAATTTATTCAAATTGAACAAAGTATTAGTAAACTTGCACTTCCTCATAGCTCAATCCCATCAGGATTAATATACAAACACACTACCGGTCAAAAGTTTGAGAACGGTAAGATTTTTAAATGTTTTTACAGAAGTCTCTTCTGCTCACCAAGGCTGCATTTATGTTATTAAAAATACAAAAAAGCTGTAATATTGTGACAGTTGTGTTGTGACTGTTCTCTATGTGAATATATAGTAAAGTGTCATTTATTCCTGTGATCAAAGCTGAATTTATCATCATTACTCCAGTCTTCAGTGTCACATGATCCTTCACTACTCATTCTGAAATGAGGATCTGATGATCAACAAACATTTATGATTATTATCAGTGTTGAACACAGTTGTGTAAAACATTTTTTTTTTAGGATTCTTTGATGGATAGAAAGTTCTAAAGAACAGCATTTATCTGAAATAGACAGTAAAAAAAAAAAGATTTCTGAAGGATTATGTGACTCTAAAGTCTGGAGTAATGATGCTGAAATACAGAAATAAATTGCATTTTAAAATATATTGAAATGTAAAATAGTTCTTTAAAATTGTAAAAAAAAAAAAAATCACAACAATACTGTTTTTGCTGTATTTTGGATCAAATAAATGCAGCCTTGGTGAGCAGAAGAGACTTCTTTAAAAACATTTGAAAAATCTTACCGTTCTCAAACTTTTGACCGGTAGTGTGTGTGTGTGTGTGTGTGTGTGTGTATATATACATCTTTGTGAGATCAAAAAGACTGATTTTGTGGTGGTCATTTTCAGAAATGTGCGTTTTTTTTTTTTTTTTCATAATTAGGATGCCACATTTACCATATCATTATGTTAGATGCACAATAGTCATACATGGCAATGAAACAAACAAAATTCATGAATCTTGTTTGACAATAGGACAAATAAATACAACTTAAATATACAGATACAAACAGTGCTTTAAGTTTAGGGAGGCTACTGTTTGTTTTCCCCGTTGTTGTTTGATTAATATTAACGACACAGGCACACAGTAAAATCCCCAGTGTTAAATTAACACTGCTCAGAGCACATATGGTCCCACTCTACAGAGTGTTAAAGTAACACTGAATCAGTGTTAAAGTTAATGAGATAATTGAGAGATTAATTAAGTGATGATTGGCCATTAGTGATGAACACCTGATGATAATGAGTAGAATCACTGAAGGAAAGAGAAAAAGAAAAACACAAGAACTACGACTGACTATTAAAAAGACATTAAATCTCTGAAGATCTCAGCAGAGGAGGATTAAACAACTCCACAAACAGCATTACCAGCTTCACACATTACTAACCAAATTTACTTGATTTCTGTCAGAAGTCTACAGAAGCTCTTATTGAGGTTTAGATGTTGATGTTTTATTGAAAATAAAAGTTGTTTGAAGTTACCATTATAGTGATCAGTGTTTGCTTTAGTTGGGCTCTTGACCCTTGACTTGTTAACATAAGTTTTTCTCTGGCTCCTGTAACTGTTCCTTACGGTGAGAACGGCAAGAGAAACTTGATTCTTGTTGTTGATGATACAGTTGTTATCATCATATAATGGCCTTATTTGCTGATCTCCTAAGAGTCATTGATTATAATAGCCTTGTTACTCTAAGGCAGAAGATCCAGCAATGTTTTCATCAGATAAACTAAACGATTATCAAAAAATGTTTACATAAGTTTTGTACTGCGGTTTAATAACACATCACACAATAAGCACTTCTCACTCCTGCGAGTTTTACTCACACATAGACATCAAGAATTAGCCTATGAAACTCAACAATGGTGACATGCCGCAATGCATTCTGGGTGCATCACGCAAAACTCATCTATGGCTCCCAGAATGCATTGTGGCATGAAGCATGTCACCATTGTTGAGATTCATAGGCAGATTCTTGATGTATGCGTGTGAGTTAATCTCGAAGGAGTTAGAAGTGACAATCTATTTCAAAACTTATTCAGCTTTTCTGATTAAAAACCGTGTTGGATCTTTTCTAGAATCACAATAAAAAAAAGTTAATAGTATATTGCTCATACTCAGTAATAAAATCGATGAATTAAATCACTATACAATGATCATATTCTCATCATCGTGCAGCAAACAGTATCTGATTGTGTTTACTCTTGCTTTTCTTGCCATAACAAACTCTGTTACAGCAGCCAGAGAAACACTAATGTTAAAAAGTCATCAAACTGCCCAACTAAAGAAAACACTGATCACCATGATGGTCAAATTAAAAACAATTTTCAAAACAAAATCAAACAAAAAATCTGTTAATTCTCAATAAGAGACGTCTGACAGAAATAAAGTCAGTCTGGTTAGTAATGTGTGAAGCTGGTAATGCTGTTTGTGGAGTTGTTTAATCCTCCTCTGCTGAGATCTTCAGAGATTTAATGTCTTTTTAATAGTCAGTCGTAGTTCTTGTGTTTTTCTTTTTCTCTTTCCTTCAGTGATTCTACTCATTATCATCAGGTGTTCATCACTAATGGCCAATCATCACTTAATTAATCTCTTAATTATCTCATTAACTTTAACACTGATTCAGTGTTACTTTAACACTCTGTAGAATGGGACCATATGTTCTCTGAGCAGTGTTAATTTAACACTGGGGATTTTACTGTGCAGGAGGGGGTATAGGCTAGGCTATATTGGGTGGCTTTCACTTTAAGACCTACAGTAATGCGCCTAGATTCGATAGTACACTTGCGCGAGCGCTGAAAGGCGGCAAACGCGTGTACAGAATCCGCGGCCAGTCTGAGATCGGTCTGTGTGTCAGTAGCGAATGAGTTCAGGGTTTACATCGCTTTTTAAACTCTTTTTTTTGTGCTATCGGGCATATCATACTTTTATTTGGTCATTATGCGAGATGGCAGGTAAGAAAGATTCGCCTTCGCTTTCATGATCGCGGAACTGGAAGAAATGGAGAACTGAAGCTGAAGAATAAAATCCGTTCGATGTGTCTGTGGTACAATCCGAAAGAGACCCGTGCCAATAACACGAAAGCTGATTGGCTGCAATATAAGATGCATGTTGGTCTCTCATTAGCGAAAAAACAAACTACAACACACACACACACACTCTCCCTAAAACACTGCGGGAGCATTTCAATGAGCAAGAGGTAGCGTTACATGGACGTAGGAAAATTAAGACCCGTTTAAAATTATTTAAGACCTAGAACTCAATACTTCAGCGAACCAAACCAGTGTCGCTAGATTCTCTGGAGTCTGATTGTCAATAGTTATTCGAAATTTCCGTTAACGGTGCCTAAGGGCCGCCAAAACGTTTGAAATGGGAGGAGTTACTTTCACTAAAATGGCTGTAACTCATGACTCTCTAGATCAATATTTATCAAAAAAAAATTTGATAGCTGTAGCTGGGTCATTTAGAAAATCCCAGAATCATTCCAGAACGAAAACTCGAAAAACTTATGTGAGAACACGCGACACATGATTCTAAACAAGCATGCAAACTTTCATGGAGATCGGACCATAGGTAGGGCTATAATTGTAAATCCATATATTTCCTATGTAAACTTGCCTGTATTGGCTGTAAATGGTAATTTCCATCTATTTGAGATGGTAACAGGCTTGCTAAATAAAACATAATATCGTTTTATGGCTGTGCTTAAAGGCCTTAAACCGCTTGAACCCCGATAAATGCTGCTCGCAGCTATAGTTTTTAATGTTATTGATATTGGCCCGATAAGTAAATTTAGCCAAATTGCTTGAAATATGATTGAAATCACTTCAAAAAAAGGGAAAATATGGCTCAGTGCAACATGTGCAGCAAGTCTGTCATATGGGCTACATAAAATTATAATGAGAACATAATGATTGTGTGTTTGGGACATGGCTTTTAATGGTGAGGTTTAATCGGCCAATATATCGGTTATCGCCTTTCAAATATAAAGAGTTATCGGTATTGGATATAAGATTGATTGTGAGATTTAAGAATCTATATTAGTATCGATTAAAAACGATAAATCAATATTGTTAATCCAGCACTAGCATCCAGACAACTGTTGTAGTTTATCCACGTTGCGTGTGTGAAATAGACACTGACACAGTCAAAACATGCCATCAGAGAAGCGATAATTAAACGCCACCATTTCAGCCGAAATTATGGTGCATCAGCAAACATTCGAGAATGTTTTATCTTAACATTTTCCTAACCTTTACAAAGTGTCTAATTCAACGATGATGCAAATTTACCTGACTGTTGCTGGACTGATTGGTGCTGAACTCTGAATATTTCTTCTCCTTGTGTGAGCAGATCCTACTAATCAGCTTGCGGTACTCCTCTCTGACCTGAAGGGGGCGACACAAAACACGTTAAAACACACTGATGGCCAGAATACAGTCAAAGTCTGTTTGACTCAAATTTAGTTTGAATCCAGACCGTACTGTGTTTTTTTCTTTTTGGTGCATGTGCGTGGTTTGTGTGTGTGTGTATAAGTACCGCTTTGGACAACAGGCAGTGCATGAAGAAGATGAGCGCCCCCTGGAGGCTGTTGAGGATGGTGAAGAGGTACAACATGACTTCAGTCCCGTTCTCCTGGAAGAGGAAGCAGCCGAAAACCCACATCCCTCCAAGAACACACAACTGAGCCATAGCAGTCACCGTGAAACCCCTGAAAGTCACCAGGAATGGATCAGAACCAAATCTTTTTTGGGCTTAAAGGGGACATATTATGGCCCTTTTCACAAGATATAAATCTCTGGTGTCCCCAGAATGTGTGTGTGAAGTTTCAGCTCAAAATACCCCACAGATCATTTACTAAAGCTTGTCAAATTTGCCCCTATTTGGGTGTGTCCCTTTAAATGCAGCTGCTGCTCCCCGATCCTTTACACGAGCTTTGAATACTCCATCAACAACAAAACAGGCCAATCTCACTCAGACAAAATGTCAGAAATAAGCAGTTGTGGGGCAGCCGTACATGTTTGAGCCGGAGTCGACACAGATGAGCGACTCAGGATGAGCTCGACACTTTCACACTGAATGCTTAGTGGATCATTTATGTAACGTTCGTTACCTGACGTACATAGTTAATAGGGGTATGCATAATAAATGTACGTTTATGATGAGGTGAGCGTTTTCAGGATAAAACTAACGACACAGTCTCTGAGTATTCACAGAGACTAGAGCTATGGTAACTTTAGCCATATTAGCACAGCGTTCAGGTCACTCAGAAAGGAAATGTACAAAAACATTCCTGCGCCCTCACTTGTTCTGGATATGAAGTTAGGGCATGAAGTGTTGGTATTGACCCATCCTTCAGAAACAACTTTTTCGCAACGTTGTACTGACCCTCGTTGCTGAACCAGTCATGTGTAAATGATTTGCGCAAATATATAACATTTTATTGTCATTCTTCGACACATTTCCTTTAAAAATGAACTCTGGCTCTCAGTGGCTCTGATGCCGGGAGTCTATGGAGACTCGTATGTTCATTTTTACATCAACAACAGAACATTTGTAATGTTCTTGGCGCACACATTGTAATACTCGAGCGCTGATACAGCGAGTGAACAGAAATGGCGTCTCTGTGTTTCTCACTCAGGGGTGTGTCTATGATAAAAGAGCCAATCATCAACAGTCATGGGCGGGGCTTCACGTATGATGTTTGAAACGGCGCGTTATGAGAGATTGATAATGATTGATGGGAATTATAAAAAAGTATTGGGTGGATTTTTACCATTATAGGCTGGTTGTTTACACACACTGAGGACACACATCTGTGTTCAAGTGGATTTTGCATAATAGGTCCCCCTTTAAAGAGATCGTCCACCCAAAAGTTAAAATTCTGTCATCATTTACTCACCCTCATGTCTTTCCAAACCCATAAGAGTTTTACCTCTGATCTCTTTATGAATGTTTTGAGCCTTGGGTGAATAGTCGTCCATTGTCGTTTGGAACGACATGAGGGTGAGTAAATCCCTTTAAGAAAAAAACTCACAGACCTGAGGTTGCGGAGTTGTGAGAGGTCCGGGTTGAGGCTGGATAACTTTTCGGCCAGTTTCCACACGGTGATGATGAAAACAAAGCTGTTGAGGACGACGATGATGCAGACGGGCGCGAAGAAGCTCCACACAAATTCAAGAGAGAGCCAACAGCTGGAGCACAAACACATAAAATAACCATCAAAACAGCTGGAAAGCAATCGCTCACATGAATGCTATAAATGCACAAACAGCGCTCACTGGCGATCGGTGCCGTATCCCTGCGAATAAGAGATGGCAGAGATGATGACGATGACGAGAGGGACTCCGTATCCCACCGCATACATGTAGAGATGTTTTAATGTGGTGTGAAACACCAGCACAACCATCCGGTAGAGCTGAACGCCCTCCAGCAACATCCAGCAGAACGCAGACAAGAAGAAGAAGTGAAGCAGCCCGGCCACGATCCCACATGCCACCTGAGACGAACCCACAGAAAACACACGTAATTGCTCGTGATTCTCGACCTTTTAGACTTCAAAGCTCCCATGTACAGAAGATATAAGACACACACCTTGTTGTGAGTGCTGGAGATCCCACAGAGGAAGACGAGGTCTGCGATGAAGAGGCACACGCTCAGATGAAGATGAATGCTGTTTCGGGTTCCTTGGATTGAGCGGCAGAACTGGAACGTCAGGATACAGAGGAATAAACAGACCAGAGACAGAACTAAACCCACACGCGTGATCAACACCAACTCAAACGAGTCCTGAAGGAGAGGAAGAGGGAAAAAATCAGCATCAATTAATCTAAAATCTGAATTAAATAGGTGAAATCTCAGTTTTTTTTGGTTCACATATGTACCTTTATGGGATAAAGGGCCATGAGCACAGCGAAACTACTGAGATGAGAGCAGGAACACTCTGTATGAGTGCTGTTAGACCACACCCTCTTACAGCCACGCCCAGACCACGCCCCCTCAGCATCATTCCAGAACACACACGTGTAAGCCATGTCCTCAGACTCCGCCCTCTCCTGAAGAAGTGAGAAGAAGAGAATGATTGACGGTTCAGAAAAGGAAAAAAAGACATGAACGTCTGATTATCCGCATGAGCAGCTGATGGGATGATGGTGTTCCTATCTTTATAACTAGCTCAAACAGAAACAAAGACCATGATAATCAATTGCTAGTCTATTTAAACCCATTACATTTTTTGATCTACTGACCGTTTTTAGAAACATCTGTCTCTAACATCTCCCTCTGTCTGCGTGTTTGTGTTTATTTACAAGTGTGACAAGACATCCAAACATTTAGTCTTGTTCATTCAGAAAAGCATCCAGTGCATCAATGAGCCTCGGCCGCCCATGAACCTGTGGCCGGTTCTCCACTGGTCCTCCATGACCCTGTGGCCGGTTCTCCACTGGTCCTCCATGACCCTGTGGCCGGTTCTCCACTGGTCCTCCATGACCCTGTGGCCGGTTCTCCACTGGTCCTCCATGACCCTGTGGCCGGTTCTCCACTGGTCCTTCATGACCCTGTGGCCGGTTCTCCACTGGTCCTTCATGACCCTGTGGCCGGTTCTCCACTGGTCCTCCATAACCCTGTGGCCGGTTCTCCACTGGTCCTTCATGACCCTGTGGCCGGTTCTCCACTGGTCCTCCATGACCCTGTGGCCGGTTCTCCACTGGTCCTTCATGACCCTGTGGCCGGTTCTCTACTGGTCCTTCATGACCCTGTGGCCGGTTCTCTACTGGTCCTTCATGACCCTGTGGCCGGTTCTCCATGACCCTGTGGCCGGTTCTCCACTGGTCCTTCATGACCCTGTGGCCGGTTCTCCACTGGTCCTTCATGACCCTGTGGCCGGTTCTCTACTGGTCCTCCATGACCCTGTGGCCGGTTCTCTACTGGTCCTTCATGACCCTGTGGCCGGTTCTCCACTGGTACTTCATGACCCTGTGGCCGATTCTCCACTGGTCCTTCATGACCCTGTGGCCGGTTCTCCATGACCCTGTGGCCGGTTCTCCACTGGTCCTTCATGACCCTGTGGCCGGTTCTCCACTGGTCCTCCATGACCCTGTGGCCGGTTCTCCACTGGTCCTTCATGACCCTGTGGACGGTTCTCCACTGGTCCTTCATGACCCTGTGGCCGGTTCTCCACTGGTCCTTCATGACCCTGTGGCCGGTTCTCCACTGGTCCTTCCTCTGAGCACTTTTGATAGAGACTGACCACTGCAGATCGGGAACACCCCACAAGAGCTGCAGTTTTGGAGATGCTCTGACCCATCACAATCTGGCCCTTGTCAAACTCGCTCAAATCCTTACACTTGCCCATTTTTCCTGCTTCTAACACATCAACTCTGAGGACAAAATGTTCACTTGCTGTCTAATATATCCCACCCACTAACAGAGATCATCAGTGTTACTCACTTCACCGTTCAGTGGTCATAATGGTATGCCTGATCTGTGTACATTATCCTTACAAAAATAACCCAGATGGCTTGAAGAACAGATACACCATATACTGTCACAATTGTGTGTTAATTCTCTTCATGTTTAATCACTCAAATGTCTCCATCTGCATCTTATTCTGCTGTAACGATCACTGGACGTTTTGTTAATATTAGGGATTTCCTGGAATGTCAAACGTTTAATAATTCTATGGGTCTCACTCTGTTGTCGTGTATGAATGGAACAAATTACATGTGAGAGTTTAGCTTTCCATAATGCTCACATTGCCCTATTTTGGATAAAAACACAACAGAAATATTACTCTCTAAAGATATTTGAAGTTATGGTCAATACCGGAATATCACGACAGGCCTACTTCCTAATGATATCTCCCAAAACTAGCATGTACAGGGTGAAAAGTAACGGTCCTAGTCCTGAGCCTTGGGGTACTCCATACTGAACTTTTCAGTATTTTCAAGTCTATTCAAAAGAATGTTGTTGTCAGTCGTAAAAAATTCAGCACTAAGATCCAGCCTAACACCCATGCAACAACCACATAGCAATGCCCTAGTAATCACCCAGAACACACCCTAAATTAAACCATTTAGGTTGTATGTGTGTCTCCAGTAAGATCTTGTGCTGGTCGGTGTTTGTGAGTGAGTAGATATGTCAGCATCTTCACCTCCTCATGTGTAAAGATGAGCGTCACCCGCTCAGAAAGCTGTTTGGTTTCTGTATTACTGACGACGGCCGTCACCACCTTCGAGTTGAGCTGATATGTGGCGTTTCTCTGGTTTCCATCTGATCTCTCTCTGCTCTCCTGCTCCTGAGATGTTCGGCTCATCTTGTGCATCAGATCGCTGGATGAGTTCAGATCTTTATAACTGACCAGCGCCACAAACGCAAAACCTAAAGGACAACGACATTCACATCTGGTCATGAATGCACTGATGCTTTCATAAGTACATATATGTGGATGTGTGTTTGTACCTGGATATGATTCCCCTACTACCGTTTTCCAGCTGGTGTTGAAGAGGGCGGAGTCTGTGCTCAGAGAGACATTCCCACTGGGCGGAGTCTGATTCCGTGTGACCGCAACCTCAGCGTCTGTGATTCACATGAGCACACAGAACAACTGCTTTCAGTATCTCTTTCATTTCAGCAGTATTTCCATTCAGTAACACAGTGAGATGATGTTTGTGTCTCACAGGTGTTGTACGTCTCCATCCTGGTCACCGGCTCTTTAAGCTGAGGTCCGATCAGGCGCATGCTGTTCTCCACCGCGTCCAGAAACTGACTCAACGCCTCGCCGTCAGCAAAGTTTCCATCCGACAGCAGATCATCGGTGGAGGTGAACAGGTTCTGGAGTCAAACACAATGAGATTGAAAGGCATATTCCAGCTCTATCATCAAGTTACCATGGTTTCAACACAAGAAATGCAGAAGAAACAAGAGGAAGCTGCGGTTTCACCTCCAGTAACTGTTCTCCGGTTTGACGTCGTCCGTCTGGATCACTCAGAGACTCACAGCTGTTCTTCAAAAGCGTCAGTAAACTCTTCAACTAGATAAACACACACACACAGTTAATCTCCATTTGATAAAATACTAACGATAATCACTAGGAGACAGACGTTTTACCTTTTCAGGCATTTCCTCCTTATTAGACTCTACTATAAACTCGTCACAGTTCATCTCTGCACACAAAAACACAACACAATTAATATTTTACCCAATGTAACCCCTCCAGTTTGAACCACCCCACTCCAAGCGGGACTCGAACCCGGATCCGCCGGCATGAGAGTCGGATGCTCTAACAAGGAGGCTAAAGGCTGCAACCCCTAGTGTCAGTCGCTAGAGCGTCTCTTGAGATCAGAGGAGTGAGGTTTACTCGCACAGCAACTTCTAGCTGGCCTCCGTTACACTAGCAAATATATTTGTTTAACAGTGCACATGCTACTTGATCACTCACCGATGCATTTTGACTTGTTGTTGCCGTAGTTACTGTAACCCTGGTTACATTTGCAGCTGTAGCCGCCTGGATGATTGTCGCATTCAGCATTTGTGCCGCAAACATATGGATCTGAACACTCATCGATGTCTGTGAGAGAGAGAGAGAGTGAGAGAGAAGACTGTTAGTCGCTTGAACACAGATTCCTTTGATAACATCGTTTTGATGTCATGACAGCAGACACACACACACGTTAGCAGCAATGTTATGATGTTGACGTGATCAGCACTCAAACACACCGGTGTCAGTATTATTAGTATCATTAGTAGCACAGTGACGCTCACCTGCACAAATTCCGTTCTCACGCTTATCAAACCCTGGAGAACAGGTGCAGAAGAAACTGCCAAGTGTGTTAGTGCAACTGCTGTGAACTCCACACACTGAGGACAAACACTCATCCACATCTGCTGCACACACACAGAGAGAAGGAGACGAGGGTTTCATTTAGACACAAACACAAGTTCACAGATAAAGAAGTGAGATGATAGAGGTTAGAGACGCAATGACAGCTGCTGTATCAGCTTGAAACCCCTCAAAATAACGTATCAATCCTAGTCAACTGCTGTACCATTATAAATAGCAACTTATACAAGTAGCATATACTGCGCACAGAATCCAAAGTCTCTTTTTTGCACAGAAAACCCAGATAAATGTGTAAAGATGCGGCAAAATCATCAGAGCACACGGCAAGAGACACTTTATGTCACACTGCAACTCGACTAAACCCATTTCCGATGTGACAAATAACCCAGACGTGACGTCAACCTTTCTATCATGCAATTTCCGTGTTGTGCAAATGCCAATGTAATGTTTCCTAGATGATAAATGAACCGTACCTACATGCAAAGTCATAGTGAAATCATGTGGGAAGGCCTCATACTACACTGTAAAATCGAATTAGTTAGACTTGCTTAAAAACACAACCAAGTAAAGTGAAATAGGAATAGTATGTTGTGCTGACAAATGCTTAATTACTTAGAGTACGTGATACTTTACTTTAGATTTACTCTTGACTAGTATAGCTACCATTGTTGTGTTTTGATGCTGAATGTTGAAGGGTGTGTGTGTGTGTGTGAAGCATGATCAACTGCAAGAAATTGTTACAAATATAGAGGGATTATATCAACTAAATTAAGTCTCACAAGGTGTTTATGACGCAAGTGTGAGCAATAAAATTGTAAATGATTATACGACATGAACGGAAGTATTACATAGATTGCTTTTTAAAGGTGATCTAATTTCTGACTAAATCATTAACTATAGTTAATGATTCAGTCAGAAGCAACCTATTTATTACGTCTCTTCCTTTGAAACCAAATAAATGTGATTTCTTGTTATATCAATGCATCAATAGGAAGATAATTACAATAATATGAATGTTCCAAGTGCTCAACCAAAGAGAACACTGATCTCCATAATGGTGGTCATATTTTTTGCTTGACAAAATGGCACTCAAACCAGTCAGTTAATCTTAACTTGGGTTTTCTAAGTAAACAAGATATAGTATGTGAATAGTACAGATTTCACGATTTTTACAATTAAGTTAAGAAATTAAGTAAAGTAAACTAAAAAGTGTTAGTTAGAATCACTGTTGGATGTTACAGTTTCACAGCGTCCAGTATGCTAATATTTAATTCCACACAAACATCTTTTCTGTGAACCTCCTCATATGTTTCATGTTTCATTAAATTATATGCTTAAAAATTATAAATGCATCACATGGACCTTGTATGGTTATAATCAGGGTCAGAAAGGGCTTGAACTAACGTTACAAAAATTCCTGTTTTTATTCGTAATCTAATAATGATCTACAACCCCAAATCAGAAAAAGTTGGGACAGTATGGAAAACGCAAATAAAAAAAAAAGAAGTGATTTCTAAATTTAATTTGACTTGTATTTCATTGCAGACAATATGAACACAAAATATTTAATGTTTTGTCTGGTCAACTTCATGTCATTTGTAAATATGCATCCTTTCCTGTCATTCAGACCTGCAACACATTTCAAAAAAAGTTGGGACAGGAGCAATTTAGGGCTAGTAATGAGGTAAAATGGTTAAATAATGATGTGATTTGAAACAGGTGATGTCAACAGGTGATTGTAATTATGATTTGGTACAAAAGCAGCATCCAAGAAAGGTCTAATCCTTTAGGAGCAAAGATGGGCCGAGGATCGCCAGTTTGCCAACAAATACGTGAGAAAATTATTGAAATGTTTAAAAACAATGTTCCTCAAAGAAAGATAGGAAGAGATTTGGATATTTCACATTCAACAGTGCATAACATAATTAAAAGATTCAAGGAATCTGGAGGAATTTCAGTGCGTAAAGGACAAGGGCGCAAGCCTAAGCTGAACAACCATGATCTCCGATCCCTCAGGCGGCACTGCATCAAGAATCGTCATTCATCTAGAAGCCATATCACCACATGGGCTCAGGACTACTTTGGCAAACCTTTGTCAAGTACCACAATATGTAGTTATGCGTTACTTTTTAATGTTCTTTAACTGCTACAGGTATAATAGTTCTGTGAACTAATGTTTTGAGAACATTAGAATAGATAACTTTGAATTAATGTTGGTCATAATGTTTCAACATTTTTCAAATTTCATTCAAAAATCAATGGTAATGGCATTGAACCAATGTTATAATGTGATGATGGTTCAGAAAATGAAACACTACAACTAAAGCCACACAGCATGAAATCACCTGAAGATAAAAGAAGACATTAAATCTCTCAAGATCTCAGCAGAACCTCTCATTGAGAATTAACAGAGGTTTAGATGATGATGTCAAACTGCCCAACTAAAGCAAACACTGATCACCATAATGATGATTGTCAATACAATATAGGGCTGAACGATTTTGGAAAAAAATCTAATTACGATTTTTTTTAACCAATATTGCGATTGCGATTTAATATGCAATTCTTTTTTTTAACTCTTTATCTTCTGTATTATTCAACAATACATCATTGTATAGTAATGGTGGAAATCACGATCCGATTCCGATTCTGGGAGTCACGTTCCGATTCCAAAACAATTCTTGAACTTTTTCCTCATTAATTATTAATATTAATATTAATCTTATTAATTTATTTAAAACTTAAAATGTTTTTTATTATGATTATAATTATAAGCTTTTTAAAATAACTACACATTATAACATTTTAATTAAAACAATTGCATGTTAATCATTTTAAATATATAAACTAATATAGCTGCAAAACATAAGCTAGTAAATCATAAAGAGGAACAAAAAAACATATTACAAGCAATGAACAAAGAGTGCTTTCAGTATTTAAGAGTGTCTGAACTGTGAGTGATTTTTCTCTTTCTCAGCTTTACTGTTGTTTGATTATTAATGATGACATCATCATAGACAGCGGGAGACCTGCATTCACACTAATGCACAATCTCTTTTGAAATATAAGATGTTTTTGCCCTGTCTGTTTAATTCTTTAAGACATTACTGATGGTGTTTACATTAATTTTGCGTCATAAAAGCATTTTGAGACGCACACAGACGCGTGCTCGCGAGCACTCTTCACAAAGCGCCGCGTGAGCATTTGAAATGGAAAACCTTCTGTCAGTGAGTTTCTTATTTTTAATATACAAGCACACTGCATTCCTAACGACATGAATGAAGCCTTCGTTGAGCGTTTGTAAGGAAAATATCGGCGGGCGAGAACACACTCTGTAAGCGTGACATCAAGCAAAGTTTCTCACAGCGCATATCCTGTGCAAAGAAGCCAATAGGTTACTGTCGTAACCCCGGTTCTCTGAAACATCGAGTGGAGAGATCCACCTATGGGAAGGGCATCCGTACCTGACCTCTGCAGAAGCATCCAATTGCACCAAGTCTGGCAAGACAGACAGGAGCGCGCAGCCAATGCCCGGTAAGGCCCCGCCCCTTACCTGCGGGCATATATAGAGCCTGCACGCGCTACTGTACTCCAGTAAGAATATTCGCTTCTCGTGCGGCAAGCGGGGCAAGGCTGGTGGATCTCTCCACTCGATGTTTCAGAGAACCGGGGTTACGACAGTAACCTATTGTTCTCTTTCATCATCTCGTGTTCGAGATCCACCTATGGGAGAGACATGGACAGCTCCCCGATTGCCCAATATACTCACAGTGAGGTTCTGTTAGCCAGAAAAAGACGGTCACCCCCAAGGGGGCGGTGCTTGACACGTCTCATAATCATGAACCCGCCACACCGACGCACACACGTAACTGCGGTGTGCAAGCAGGACATGAAATGTGTGTGGCACACACAAGAGAAGGCAGGGTTAGGATGACCCCACCTCCAAAACCGAATGTGCTACCGGAGTTTTGGTAACATCCAGCCTATAGTAACGCACAAACGTATGGGGAGAAGCCCAACTGGCAGCAGAGCAGATATCCTGCAGTGATACTCCCCTGAACAGAGCCCAAGAGGCGGCTAAGCCCCTTGTGGAATGAGCTCTGATGTCCCCTGGAGGTTGCACTCCCTTTGATTCGTACGCCAAAATGATAGCGTCCACAAGCCAATGCGAAAGGCGTTGTTTAGACAGGGGATCCCCTTTGTGGGGAGGGGCCCATGAAACAAAAAGTTGATCACTCTTCCGGAATGCACTGGTCCTAGCCACATACGTCTGTAACGCACGGACCGGACACAGAGCATTTAACCTTTGATCCTCCGCGGAGGAAAAGGGCGGAGGGTGAAAAGCGGACAGCTCCAATACCCCCTATGTGAACGCAGGAAAACATTTCGGCATGAAGGCTGGATTAGGTTTAAGGAAAACCTTATTTCCGCCCAGAGAGAATTTAATGCACGAGGGGTGAACCGAGAGTGCATGTAACTCACTGACACGTTTGGCTGACGCCAAGGCCAAGAGCAAAGCTGTCTTAAAAGACAGCAACTTTAGGGAAATATCCCCCAGTGGCTCAAAAGGGAATTGAGACAGGGCTTCCAGCACCAAGGAGAGGTCCCATTCAGGGATCGTTCCCTTAACGACTGGCAACAAGCGGCGGGCACCCTTCATAAATCTGCGGATTAGAAGATGCTGCCCAACCGATGAGCCCTCAAAGCCCACATGACAAGCAGAGATAGCTGCCAGATAGACCTTAATAGTGGAAAAAGACCTTCCTTTATCCATAAGGTCTTGGAGGAAACACAAAACATCAGAGACTGAGCACTGATATGACGTGAGACCCCGCCCATCACACCACTCATCGAACACTTGCCACTTACAGCCATATAAGGACCGTGTAGAAACGGCCCTGGCATTCTGTATAGTAGCCACCACGCGCGGGGGAAGCCCTAACGCGCTCAGGTTCGTCCTTTCACGGGCCAGGCCCAGAGAGCTACCCTGTCCGGGTGTGGGTGATAAATCTCCCCGTTCGCTTGAGACAATAGGTCTGTGCGGAGGGGGAGGCGCCACGGCTGAGCATGTAACAGAGGGATTATCTCCGCCAGCCAGGGCGCTTTGGGCCACCTGGGAGCTATCAGGATGAGAGACAGCCCCCCCTCTCTCACCCTGGCCAGTGT
The DNA here is from genome assembly GCF_949357685.1 of Gobio gobio. NCBI lineage: Eukaryota > Metazoa > Chordata > Actinopteri > Cypriniformes > Gobionidae > Gobio > Gobio gobio. The sequence goes on from NC_137099.1 coordinate 67,040,569, forward strand.
AGGAGTTATCAAGCACAGGGGAGGAAAGGCATACAGCAGCACTTTGGGCCACGGGTGGGCCAGTGCATCCACCCCGAGGGGCGCGTCCAAGTCCTTTAGCGAGAAGAACATAGGACAATGGCTGTTTTCGCGCGAGGCGAATAGATCTACGGACGCCTGTCCGAATCTCATCCATATCATGCTCACTATCTGAGGGTGAATGCGCCAATCTCCGAAGAGCGGGTTCCCCCTCGATAGAAGATCCGCGCCTCTGTTCAGGATTCCCGGAACAGCGCGTAACGACAGGAAAAAACGTCTGCTCCATACCAGCAGCTTGTAAGCTAGGGCATGAAGTTTCGACGAGCGCACGCCGCCTTGACGATTGATATAAGCCACTGCCGTGGTATTGTCGCAGCGTACGAGCACATGATGTCCCTGCAGACGAGGCAGAAAATGATTCAGAGCCTTCCAAATGGTCAGAAGCTCTAAATAATTGATGTGCTCTGAACGTAGTTTGTTCGGCCACAAACCGTTCACAGTTCTGCCCTCTTGGGTGGCACCCCAGCCTGTTAAGGACGCATCCGTCGTCACAACTTTCCGCAACAATACCGTCCCCAGGAAAGTCTGTGCTCCTCCAGTGGCGCAGAGCTGCGGCGCAGGTGCGCGTCACTGTTACCGAGCGACAGAGATCGTGTAACGGGCTGAAATGTAGTGACGAAACCCATTTCATGAACGCCCTCATCCTCAAGAGTCCTAGTGGCAAAACCTGGATAGATGAAGCCATAAGACCCTGTAGTCTGAGGCATGTGCGATATTGCACCTTCGCCCCCTCCCTGAACTGCGATAGGCAGTTCATCAGAGAGAGAACGCGCTCCTGAGAGAGACGCGCTCGCATGGAGACTGAGTTCAGCTCCAGGCCCAAGAAGATCACATTCTGGCTGGGTGCAAAATTGCTTTTGTTCACATTCACCCTGAAGCCCAGGGATGTGATGTGCGCGAGCACACGGCAGGTGTCCTGCAACACCTTTTCCTTCGAGTCGGCTATGATGAGCCAATCGTCTATGTATGTCAAAATCCGTAGACCAGACATTCTCAGGGGAGTCAAGCCCGCTTCCGCGCACAGACTGAAGGACCGTGGACTTAGACTCAAACCAAATGCAGGACCATGAATTCGTAACAAACGCCTTGATAGGCGAAACGAAGAAACTTCCTGTGTGGTGGATAAATGCTTATGTGGAAAAAAGCATCTTTCAGGTCGACCGATGTGAACCAGTCGTTCTGTTTTATGGCGCGGGCGAGCGAACCATGAGTTAACATTCTGAAATTGTATTTCCTTAAATGTTTGTTCAACACTCTGAGGTCCAGAATGGGACGGAGAGAACCGTCCTTCTTTGGGACCAGGAAATAACGAGAATAAAAACCCTGGTTTATCAGATTGGGGGGAACCACCTGAATCGCACCTTTGCTCAGAAGGGAGGAGATTTCCTCCTTCAGAACGTGGGCAGTGCTCTCTTCTGTGTGTGAAAAGAGAACACTGCTGAACCGCGGGGGTTTCATAGCAAACTGCAGACGATAGCCCTGCACTATTGTGCGCATCACCCACTCTGGTGCCGCTGCAGCTCGCCAAACTGCCGCACGGCTTGCGAGCGTACCCACCCGAGCGATGCCGGCTTCGTGTGTGCCCAGCTGGCTTATTTGTGATGCAATGGCGTCCTCTAGTGGGGAAACTAGGGACTGCATGCGTGGGTTCAGAGAGCTGTCCGCCCTTTGCAGAGAAAAGTGATTTGCCTGCAGAGGGAGGACATCCCTCTGTAACGAATTCATTTGATTCGTTTGATTTAATGTGTTTGAGTTTTTTTGTGTGTTTTGTTTTCGGGGAAACAATGGGGCCGAAGCCTTTATTAGCTGAGTGAGGGGAACACAACATGTGCGGTGTGGTGACACTGTTTTTGAACACATCCTCACAACAGACCCCTTGAACGGGGGAGAACACACAACGTCCACTGAACACATGGGCTGGGCAGCCATGGGAGGGGGGGACCCTCCAGAAGTGGCCCGTCGTCTTTTGGACGGGGGCTCTAGTGCGGGAAGCGAGTCCAGAGAGCTTGTCGCTCGAGAACATGAACCCCAAACCCTCATCGGCCAAACATCAGGCAGGCCGCTTGCGTTTGGAGTCGCTGGGGGTAGAGCTTGGGGGTTTTCCCGCGGCGGCAGCAGCATTAGGTTTCCCCCAGGGCTTGGTCGAGGGTGGGTTTTGCTGCCTTTGCGGGCCGGGCTTGTTGCGGGGCCTTTCCTTGCCCTGATGAAAGTGACGCGCCGGGGCCGGCGGGTTAGGCAAACGCACAGGGGGCGCCTGGCGTGGAGCCGCCTTCCTAGGAAGACATAATTTGAAAGCCTCGTCCTCCTTCTTTTTGTCGTCGCACCGCTGTTGCATTAGTGCGACGGCGGGCCCAAAGAGAGCCCGGCCGGGCTCTACCGGGGCGCCTGCGATGCGTCTCTTCTCACTGTCCGGGAGGCCTGACAGATTGAGCCAGAGCGCGCGCTCCCCTACAACAGAAAGCGCCATGGAGCGCCCACAGGCTTGGACGGCCTGACGAGCGTTGCGGAGGACGAGATCGTTCACCGTAATGATCTCCTTCCATAGTGAAGGGGAGGGAGATCCCTTGTCGAGCTGTTGGCCCAGGTCCTCTAGGATTTCCGCCTGGTAGGCAGAAAGGAGCGAAGAGACGTTAAGTGCTCTAACAGCCAAGGCCGATGATTTGTAGGCGGCCTGGTGCACCGAGGCAGAAAAACGGTCCATCTTGCTAGGAAGAACCGGTTTAGGGGGGGCGAGCAGCCCTCCCTGGGCTGGAATGAGGTGCCTGGCGATAGAGGGCTCTACAGGGAGTGCAGAATTATTAGGCACGTTGATTTTCTGATCACATTTTTTTTCCAGGCACATTTGACCAATTTCAAACCACAGTAATCCTAATAACTACTATTGATTTAGTATTTAATAATGTATAAGTGATATATAATTGTTCATGAAGGCTGGAAATGAAAATCACCTTATATTCAGGTGTGCAGAATTATTAGGCATGTTTTCTTTTACAGATAAATTGAGCCAAAAAAGAGATTTAACTCAGACTGAAAAGTCAAAAAGTATTAAATGCCCATGAGAAGGATGCAATACTAATGCAATACTAGACATTGCAGTTAAGGCATGACCATTGGACAGTGAAATGCTCGTTGGGTCAGCAGGATCTGACAAAAACAGGTGGTGAAGAAAAGACACCTGTTAACTGCAAAAGAATTAAGAATTAAGGTGAAGAATTAAGGGTGAAACCATCAGGAACCCTTTAGTCTCCAGCGCCACCATTTTCCAGAGATGCAACCTACCTGGAGTCTCCAGAAGTGCAAGGTGTCAGGATCTCAGAGACTTCAGTTTGGTAAAGAATCCTAAAAAATGACCCCCACTAGATAAGAATCACAAGCTGAAGTGTTGTAAAATACATGAAGAAGGTTTTTTTATAGGCTTTATGGACAGATAGGTTGAGAATGACTCTTGAAGGACCAGCACCACATCCTCTAGTACCACTGTTTGAAGAATTCATCTGCCAGAATCTGGCAGTACGTTTTGGGAGTTCATTTTTAGTCCATCTCTGCAAAACGGACTTCAGGATGGACTAAAATGAACTCCCAAAACGTACTGGCAGATGAATTCTTCAAACAGTGGTACTAGAGGATGAGGAGCTGGTCCTTCAAGAGTCATTCTCAACCTATAAAACCTATAAAGCCTATAAAAAAGCAGGCTTCATGTATTTTACAACACTTCAGCTTATGATTCTTATTTAGTGGGGGTCATTTTTTAGGATTCTTTACCTAACTGAAGTCTCTGAGATCCTGACACCTTGCACTTCTGGAGACTTCCTGATGGTTTCACCCTTAATTCTTCACCTTAATTCTTAATTCTTTTGCAGTTAACAGGTGTCTTTTCTTCACCACCTGTTTTTGTCAGATCCTGCTGACCCAACGAGCATTTCACTGTCCAATGGTCACGCCTTAACTGCAATGTCTAGTATTGCATTAGTATTGCATCCTTCTCATGGGCATTTAATACTTTTTGACTTTTCAGTCTGAGTTAAATCTCTTTTTTGGCTCAATTTATCTGTAAAAGAAAACATGCCTAATAATTCCGCACACCTGAATATAAGGTGATTTTCATTTCCAGCCTTCATGAACAATTATATATCACTTATACATTATTAAATACTAAATCAATAGTAGTTATTAGGATTACTGTGGTTTGAAATTGGTCAAATGTGCCTGGAAAAAAAATATGATCAGAAAATCAACGTGCCTAATAATTCTGCACTCCCTGTATAGCGGGCGGCTCACCCATGCCAAGAGCCGCCATGTCTTTTACCTCCAGGCCCGCGAGACCGTGTTTGAAGTCGAGCGGGTCCTGCCAGTAGTGTTTCATGTGCTTAGCACATGCTGGAACGGCGGGAAAGAGTTGCTTCCTTGGGCCAGGAGGAGCTCCCAACACTTTCCCATCATAAATGTCTCTCTCCTGGTAGGTGGCGCTCTGTGGAGCCGGCCACTCAATATTGAGACGAGCGGCCGCTCGTTCACAAACATCCAGGAGAATAGACTGGGAGGCCGCGGGGACGCTGGCCTGGGGAATACCAGAGGGCGGGATGGCATCCTCGTCCTCGGAGACCCCGAGAAGGCCCGCGTCGTCGTCGTCACCGGACCCGGCCGGTTCGTCGACGAGCGGGAGGTTGCCCACGAAGATGTCCTCTTCGGGGAACTCAGAGTTAGGCTGGTCAGCCCAAACAAGAGCGGTCGCGTCCCGGGAGGCCCCCGGTGGCGCGCTGTCGTCACCGTGTCCCACGTCTGAATCCGAAAAGTCGAGCTCGCCGCACTGGGTAGCAGCAACTTTAAGGCGGCGTCGCAGGAGTTTCCTAGGCAGCACGAGGCAGTGGCTGCAGTTCTCCGGATTCTCCAGGGCCTCTTCCGCGTGCTTGAGGCCCAAGCAAACCACGCAGAACGAGTGAAGGTCCTTAGCGGCGATAAGCGCACCACACGCGGCGAAAAACGTAGAGAAATCCGTGGCGGGCAGCCGTGGGACAGGAAAACGTGAGAGAGCGTGGGCGGCTCCGAAAGCAGACACAGACAATCTGGCGGAATAGAAACTGTCACGTCTGGCGGAGGCTGATCGAAGGATATTTCCTCCTGCAGACATTTTAGTGAGCAGCGTCAATTCAACCGAGCTGTGTACACGCAGAGATCGCGAGAAGCGAATGTCAACTGGAGTACAGTAGCGCGTGCAGGCTCTATATATGCCCGCAGGTAAGGGGCGGGGCCTTACCGGGCATTGGCTGCGCGCTCCTGTCTGTCTTGCCAGACTTGGTGCAATTGGATGCTTCTGCAGAGGTCAGGTACGGATGCCCTTCCCATAGGTGGATCTCGAACACGAGATGATGAAAGAGAACTGCGAATGTCATTGCAATTCGCGCCGTCAACCTTTCCGAACGTTATGAAATATTATTTTATGGTTCGTGTGTGATTGTGTGAGTATGTGTGTGTGTGAGAGAGAGAGAGAGAGAGAGAGAGAGAGAGAGCACCTGCAGTTAAAATCTAAGCTCAGAATCGACCCAGAATCATTGGAGAGAGAATCTTTTCTCCCACCTCTATTGTAGCCTATAGTATGTATATATATATATATATATATATATAGTAACACAATATTAGATAGATTAAACACAAATAGTTTTTTTTTCCCTTTTAGGCCAGGCATATGATATGTGTAACGTGCCAAGTTGATGCTTCTTCTGCAGACTTTACTCTTGCGTGTCACGTGACCAGACTGTAATTGCAGCCTTTGCGGTTAGGAAATCGTGTTTTGTCATATTGCGATATTATCAATAGCCCTAATACAATATCAATATCTTAACATCAATCTAAAAAGTGCAAGAATGATGTTGAACCATCATCACATTATAACATTGATTTAATGCCATTACCATTGATTTTTGGATGAAATTTAAAAAAAATGTCATCACTTGCGGGTGCAAACGTGATGTTGATTCAGTGCAGTTAACATTTACACATTAACATTGATTTAACATTATTTTGATGTTGGCTTGCTATCTGGGAACCTTCCCAGAACATTCTCTGTTAGCTGGGATATTAGCCATTTCAATTAAATTAATTGAATTCCCATAAAGGGAAAACAATAATAAAAGCCAAAGATTTGTTCTGGAAGGCACATATTGACTCTTAATAAAAAAGGTGATTTCTGACACTGAATGAATGAAAAGCAATACGAGTGAGGTTGCTCACCTTCACATGGTGAGTCTAGTCTTGATTCACGATATCCTTCAGGACACAAGCATCTGAAGGAGCCAGGGGCGTTCACACACTTCTTTTCACTTGAGCATGGAAATGTCTTCTCTAAACACTCATTGATATCTGTTGGAGGAAACAGTTGGTATTAATTATAGTATTTTAATCAAAGTAGTGGATTGTTTTATCCCATAATAAATCCTTTTTCGTACCCACACACACTCCTGTTGTTGCTGTGAAATTGGCTGGATTTGATTTAAATCCTTTTTTACAGATGCAGTAGTAACTTCCATGTGTATTGAAACAATGAGCGTTTTCACCACACTCATTCTTTGGCACACACTCATCTTCATCTGTAAAGGAGGCAGGAATCAAGAAGGAAACATCATTACAAATTTCAAAAACTACAGTTACACAAATTCCCTCTGTTAAGTGACAAAACAGTGCTCATTACCAACACAGGTCTGGTTTTCTTTTTTGAATCCAACTTCACATTCACGAGACTCACTAGACCGCAGGAAAAGACCTGATGAAGATAAAGAAAAACAAGATCTGTAGAATTATCTTTGTACTTTCATAAATATATTCATAAATACATCTGAAAAACTATTCTGTCAGGTGAAATTAAACTTAATGAAGTTGTATGAATGAATATTATCATCAATCTTGTAATTTTCTGGATGTTACTTTATCATATCCCATCATAATGTGCAAATTCAACAATACAGAAACCCCCCAGTGAGACTCTGTGCTGCAAAAAACGTTCGGTAACAGCGTTCATTCAGTGACAGATCCACCAGTCTGAGTCAAACCGATGCCTTGTATGATGCCTCATCTGAATCGATCTACACTGGTTGCATAGTAAGTTTTGCTTCACCAAAAATAACCTACACATTAAAGTCATTTGTTCGTGAATCGGAGTGGGACTAGTCATGCTGTATTAGTTTATGTGTTGTTGCATGCAGCCTGCAAGAAAAAAAGTCATTTTCTTACAATTGTTAAATTCATCATTAGTTAAATTCAGACCGCAAGCTCCGTAAAACGAGTTTATTTCGCAGTGTAGATTCAAGTGGAACAGGACTTGAGTGATGCACATGTGCATGAACGTTTATCGCCCTAATTTAAAGGGTTAGTTCACCCAAAAATTAAAATTCTGTCATTAATTACTTACCCTCATGTCGTTCGACACCCGTCAGACCTCCGTTCATCTTCAGAACACAAATTAAGATATTTTAGTTGAAATCCGATCGCTCTGAAAGGCCTCCATTGGCTCAATGCACGGTTCACTCTCAAGACCCTTAAAAGGTACTAAAGACGTCGTTACAAAGTCCATCTTACTACAGTGGTTCTAAAATAACTTTAATTTACGAATCAGCAGTTTGGATCGCCAAATTTCAGCAGTTTGGCGGTTTGACACGCAATCCGATTCATGAGTCGACTCACTGATTCATAACGCTTTGAAGCTTCATGAGGCCGTGTTTTGAAATCGTCATCACTATATAAGTCGTAATTTAGGGTTTTTTTGCGCACAAAAACTATTCTCGCCGATTCATAAAGTTATTTTAGAACCACTGTAGTGAGATGGACTTTGTAACGACGTCTTTAGTACCTTTTAAGGGTCTTGAGAGTGAACCGTGCATTGTGCCAATGGAGGCCTTTCAGAGCCATTAGATTTTAACTAAAATACCTTCACTTTTGGGTGAACTAACCCTTGAATGCCTCGTGATTAAACAAAGGGTGCAAATGTGAGTGTGCTCACCGCACACTGCTGAAGTTACAGTAAAACACCACTTGGTGGCGCTCAAGCAGAAAGCGGTCTTGCTGAGCACACATTGATACAACGAAGAGGAAGTAGGAAGACAAAAAAGAAGATGAGCTGCTAATGCTGCTTGCCAGTTAGAAAAAGTGTGTGAATGGTTTTGGCAAGCACGTAAATACTGTCTCTCTTCTTCTTCTGTGTGACAAGCGAGTGTCAGAGGCGTAAAGTGCCGCAGCACCACCTTGTGTACCGGGAGCACCATCTACTGAATGTGCAGTAGATGGCGATAGAATTATCAGCCGATGCCGAGTACTGATCCGATACCTGGGTTTGTATCTGTATATAATACTAGCCCTGTATGATTTGCTAGAATAATTTTATGGTGTGCTTCAGACTCATCCCTTAATAAAACATGAACAAATACATGGTGAACTACTGTATTCATCACAGTATTTTTATTATCTGACATGCATTTGACAGTAATATTATTTATTTTTCTTAAGCAAAAAAGAACTTCAAATGCAGCCACAAATCTAAAACTGCAAACTGAAAAAGGTATTTTAGCTTTACAATATAACTGTATAAAAAAACAGTGCAACAAAAAAGTCTAGGAATATAAATCTCTTTACAACCTTCTAGGCATAATTATTATTATTAGTAGAGACGTATTATTATTACATAGAGACGTAGCTAAATCTACTGTAGGCTACAAAAGTAGCTTAATATATTCTGAAAATGTATTCACGTTAAACCAAACTTTTATTTTGACGGGTAGCCATGAACACCTTTGAGTGCCTGTGTTCATTATATGACAGTAAATTCTCATGAAGTGACGGTTTATGCGTTCGTGTCCTCATATAGTGACCATAGACTGTAAAAATGCACGTAGAGGTAGAGAAACTGGGGGAGGACAAAGACAGCGAGCGAGTGTCACGCAGAGACGAAATACAGCTAAACACATGCCTAAACAGCGGACATACTGCTAACGCTTTCTCATTTCTTCTTCGCTGCCCTAAACAGTGGTTGCTTGTGGCAACACAGCACAACTTCCTGTGTTTGCAATGCATTCTGAGCAGCGAAGAAGAACCGCGCAGTGATTAGGCAAAGCTTGCGGTCATAATAACTAGATCTTGTTTAAGAAAATGGTATCGGATCGTACATGGGTTCAAGTACCCGCTAATACCGATGCCAGAATTTGTAATACTAGTATCAAAATCGGAAAAATTCTAGGTTTGAACACAAAGACCGAAAAACATCTCGAAAAACGCTGGCGATCAGCGCACGCGATAATCGTCCCGGTGTGTACAGGCCTTTATTTTGTGCTCAATACGAGGACGGTAAAGTATTCTAACAAAATTCTTTAAAGTAATTGGAATCTGAATAGGGGTACTTTGAATTGACACAACAAGAGCAGCTGAATACAGTTTTTGGATCCTGCATACCCAGCAGGTACAGTGTGTCAATGTGATGTCAGGAAGACGTTGGACTCAAATTTTGGTTGAAAATGAAAGTCAGGTTGACGTCTAAACCTAACTATTCTTTGACGTCAAGCTACAATGTCAGATAGACGTCAAATTTTGGTTGGAATAAGCGCAGCACTGTAAAGAAAGACGGTGAAATGACAGCATATTAATCACTATTTTAATCATTATACTGCTACATTAATTTACTAATAAAGTCCACTTGAGCGATTGAATGAAAAAAATGAGTGAATTTAGACACTGATGAACACCTGCTGTCAACAATAATTCCAGAATCACTGAAGGAAAGAGAAACACAAGAACTACAATTGACTTCAGTCATAGCTTTAGATGAAATCAACTGAAGATAAAAGAAGACATTAAATCTCTGAATCTCTCAGCAGAGGAGGATTAAACAACTCCACAAACAGCATCACCAGCTTCACACATTACTAACCAGACTGACTTTATTTCTGTCAGACATCTACAGAAGCTCTTATTGAGAATTGGGGGGCAGTCGGGGCCTATTGGTTAGAGAGTCAGACTTGTAACCCAAAGGTTGCGGGTTCGAGTCTCAGGTCCGGCAGGAATTGTTGGTGGGGGGAGTGAATAACCAGCACCCTCCTCCACCCTTAATACCACGACTGAGGTGAGACCCTTGAGCAAGGCACCAAACCCCCAACTGCCCCCAGGGCGCCGCAGCAATATGGCTGCCCACTGCTCCGGGTGTGTGTGTGTGTGTTCACTACTGTGTGTGTTTTACTTGGATGGGTTAAATGCAGAGCACAAATTCCAAGTATGGGTCACCATACTTGGCCACACGTCACTTCACTTCACTTCCCTTTAATTAACAGAGGTTTAGATGTTGATGTTTTATTGAAAATGTTTGGTCATTATTATGGTGATCTGTGTTTTATTTCAGTGTTTTTTGTGCAGTTTGACTCTTGACGTTTTAACAATATTTTTTCTCTGGCTGCTGTAACTGTGTTTGTTATGGCAAGAAAAGCAAGAGGAGATGTGATCAATTGTTGGCTACTTGCTGATGATAAAGATATGATCACATATACTGGTTTGAATCAAAATCTCTCTGTTTTTTGTCAAATAAAAAGAGGAGAAAATATATACTGTTTTTAATAAGCTTCTATCAGCTTTCTATCAGCATAATACATTGTTTACTTAATATTTGCAATGAGGCAACCATGCGCACGCTCTCTCTATCATGTGCTATGGATGATCTGAAAACACTGATAAACGTGTAAGCTGGAGTTCATCGAATTAAATTAAAGTGTCATTCAGTTAGTCTGTGGTCCGGAACGAGCAGCTTGTGCTGTTTCTGCGACTAAATCGGTGATCAAACTTTCAGTGGCTATTGTTTGCGTTTTATTTGTCTTTTTTGCTGTTTTAATATAAAATATTAAAAATTTCATGAAAATTATTGGTATTACTACTATTAGGAATTTCATTTTTTAGAGAGGTTTAATGTTTTACATAATATAGAGAGTATAATTTATATGATAAATAGCCTATAATAAATCAGAAAACTAGATGAGGTGAAATAGGCCATGCGTTGACGCTCTCTTGATTTGTGCTTTGGTAAAAGTGCAATAATTCTGAGGAAATGTACAAATAAATATCTCAAATCACAACAATAGTTGTGATTATAATTGAGGAAAATAATCATTATCAGTTTTACCATTATGCAGTCTTCATTGCCCAGACAAAACAGAACAAGCTTGAATAATTTGATACAAACTAAAACGTACATTTGACACAGGACTAAGACTAACAGCTGACAAAATGAACACTACCCGCAAACAAACAGAACACACACAGAACACTTTCACACATACAAACACGACACTCATCTCACACATAGAAACGACCCTAAACAAATGTCAGTGTGTTCAGGAAACCACAGATGTGTCAAAGATGTCCTTGATCTGCTGTGAGCGCTGTGGCTGATGTGTCGAGCGTTTCTACGAATCAAAACTCTCAGAATAATCTGTGCATCTGCAGGACGAGAGAGCATGCACTTCACACCATTTTCAGTTCTGCTGGGTTTTTTTTGGGTGAACACGAAAATTGCAACGCACAACTTTCCACCCAGCACTCACACTCAAGTCATGCATTTTTTTATTTTTTGGGTAATACAATATTTATGTGAACTTTATGAGTCAAATCAAATGTCTAAATCTACTAAACTAAAATCAAAAAAAACATTGAAACCCTAATGACTTTATGACCCTATAAAGCAGAGCATCACAGAGCGGTTTTCTGTCTTCACTTTTACATGTGGGTTTCAGTTTGACTGTTGGTGCCTTGGTGGTGATGTATTTACATATGGTGGTGTACCTTTGAGTTGTGTGCTTGCAATGAGTCTGTGGACTTTTTCCAGTAGGGATGTACGGTTTCATATATAAAAGTAATGACATGCTCAAGTCATCAAATGTTCCTTCAGCTGTCAGATGTGTTACCGTCATGTGTGTGTGGGTCTATAACCAAAACATGTAGTGAAAAACTAAGCTGGCATTTGAGAAACTAATTCAGCTAATCAGGCAGGACCTCCAGGATGTTGTGGAGGGGTGAGGTGTCTGAGGGGGACTAAATCATGGGCTAATTTTCATTTTTGAGCGAACCATCCCTTTAAAGGGGTAGTTCACCCAAAAATGAAAATTCTGTCAGTGACTCTACAATAATATTACAATGCGATGACAATAGTTTTTGTGCGCAAAAAAAATCAAAATAACACCTTTATCCAGCTTGTTCTTGTCTTCCGTGTGTGCCTCCACGACGCATGCGCGAGAATATGACGTAGTGCCGGGGTTCAGGAATCCATGAAATGCACACTTTAGCCCCATTTTGAGAACTACGCCGAGACCTAAAGCACGATCAATGTAGAATCCAACAGCTTAGACACGCGCGTCTTCCTCTGCTTGTAAACAAATCTCTTCTGGGTCATGTGTCCGAACGCCGGATCTGCGTCATATTGTCGCGCATGCGTCGTGGAGGCGCACACGGAAGACAAGAACAAGTTGGATAAAGGTGTTATTTTGATTTTTTTTTGCGCACAAAAACTATTGTCGTCGCATTGTAAAATTATTGTAGAGTCACTGTGGTGAGATGGACTTTGTAACGACGTTTTTAGTGTCTTTTATGGGTCTTGTGAGTGTAAATGTACTGAATGCCAATGGAGGCCTATCTGAAGCCTTTCTCAGCCATCAGCTTTACACAAAAATATCTTAATTTGTGTTCTGAAGATGAACAGAGGTTTTACGGGTGTTGAACGACATGAGGGTGAGGAATTAATGACAGAATTTTCATTTTTGGGTGAACTAACCCTTTAACTCAAAACAAGTCAGCCATGTCAGGCTAATTACACCAAGCTCTATACTTATGGCAATTCAATTAAGGTTATCATAGGGCTACTTTACAAGATTCTAACATTAATGGTGTGTTCACACCAGACACGAATGAAGCGTTAAGTCGTGAGTGTTTACATGTTAAGTCAATGCAAAGATGCGAAAAGACATTCTGCGGCGCGATTCGTGCGAATGAGGTGGTGCGAATGACACGTCGTGAATTGAGAAAGTTGACAAATCTGAACTTTGGCAGATATTCGCGCCACGTTAACCAATCAGGAGCTTTCTCTAGTAGTGACAACAATGAGGACAAAATCATATGTGGATACCCGGAGTTGTACGATACATCTTCATACTTTATAGAAACAGGAATAAAAAGGATCTTGCTTGGAAGAGTGAGTGAGGAGGTCGGTCGGACGGACAGTAAGTTGTAAAAAGCGCCCTTTACTCAATTTGAGCTATATATTTGTGCATTCACTCTTTCCAGGAGCGTATGCAAAGCCAGGAGCAGGGTTATTTATTTATTTATATTTGGATAACTGAGAAGGCATAATTCTCATGATTTCATTCACCATGACCCTGTCCAAAGACTGTCCTCCCAAGCCCACCCACCCTTCCAAAACACTTTCTAATCGGATCTAAATCTCGTAGGTGACCTATTTATTCTCAAAAAGGTGAATTCTCACTGAAAGGTGAGTTTGCAGCTATGAGGTCTGTCAACTATGACTCCATACAGGACAGCCGGGAACCTTGGAGTTGTGATTGATGATCAGTTAAACTTCACACATTGTGAAGTTTTACAACATCAGGAGGATCAGGCCCTTCCTTCAAGAATTTCAAAAATATTTTGCTACAATTGTCTATTAATCTTAGTCTGCCTTTACATTGCTTCAATTCGTTACTAGTATTGTAACAAGTCATCTTCCTTAGAAACGGAAAAAAAGTGAATTTAGATTTATTTATTGTTTGAAGCATAAAAAAAACGTATTTTTTATTCCTATGTTATAGGCTATGCTATATCCTCTGCTCTGTAGAGGACACCATAACCCCTTTATTGAGAACATTAAAAGACATGAATAGACAAACAATGGGATTTTTTTTTGTTATCCACCAAACAATTTTTATGCTTCAAGTTTTTATCCAAACTTTGATGACAAACAAAGATGATTCTCAATGTTATGAAAGATACAGAATCATTTGATTTACCATTTTACTTTATGCAATATAAACATGGCCAGAAATGCCATTCCCATTCTAGGCAATGCATTTATACACTGTCTAATTTGCATATTAATGTGTTGTAATGTAAAAAGACGTGTAATAATATTTTCATAAGAATGTCTTGTATTTCGTAAGAATATCCAGACTTAAAACTGTGTATGTTGTCAGAGAAATTCTTTAAATAATGTCCTCTACAGAAGCAAAACCTCTATTCTGGGTCTCAGGAGGATATTTCTGTCTCGTGCAGAGTGGCATTTATATTTAGATGTCACTTCCGTCACTTTGTAGCAAGCATTTGGCCATCAGTCCTCTTAGCAATAAAAGTTTATTCAATGAATGACTGTTGCCTCGAAACCGAGCCAAGATCGCTATACGATGACTAAAATGCTGTTGCTTTGTCAGTTCATCGCAATCTCACAAAGTTCCGTTATAAAAATTAAGTCGTCAACAATAAATCCCTTACTTACATCGTGTCTTGACTTTGTTTGTAAGAGAGGTTTCGCGAGCCTGCATAAACTCAGCACTGAATAAAAAAACCTCTTTTTTTTTCAGATTCTGATCGCGTTCGAGAGATCAACGACTATATCAGTGATTGGCTGCATTACTCACCGCTGCAAAAACACGCTGTAAATAGATGCATTTGACGCTCTCCAGAACTCGGACACAAATGTTCAAATATGCCAAATCTGTTTCGCCAATATTATTAAAGTGAGGGTGCTTTTGCTTGCGTTTGGGGGTGCTTAACACCCTTTAGCACCCCCGTAGAACCGGGCCTGCCCTTCCTATCGGAGCTACACAACTCCTCGCCCGAGCTCCTGTTCTATCCAGACTTGGCTGTTGTAATGCTCTCTTGGCAGGCCTTCCAGCATGCACTGTCAAACCTCTGCAACTGATCCAGAACCCAGAAAAGTGGTCTTTATCGAGCCGAAGAGAGCGCACATCGCACCTCTCTTCATTAACTTCTCGCATCAAATTCAAGGCACTGATGTTTGCCAACAGAACGACCACTGAATCTACACCCCTGTACCTAAACTCATTACTCCAGACCTACGTGCCCTCCAGAAGCTTGCGTTCTGCAAGTGAAGGCGCCTTGTGGGGTCATCATCCCAAAGAGGCATGAAATCACTTTTGAATGGATCTTTATCTGGACTGTTCCCTACTGGTGGAATGACCAGCCGAACACATCCCAAGAGTCTTTAGTCATTTCCAAGAAACAGACGAAGACGACAGATAAAGATAATGAAAGTGATGGCGCCTACGCAAGGTTTTACACTGCGTCAGAGAGCACTTCTGTGCAATGGTGGAGAAGAAAAAAAAACACAAGGGCTTGTGAAACTATTGATCCCTCATGGGACCAAAGATTGAGAAAGCATTAACTGTTGCTGTACCACATTCTGAAGAAATAGACACTGGATATAGTATCTGTTAAATGTACATTTAGAATATAGCCTAGAATAGTCTAATCAAAAGTGTATTACACGGACCTTCACCTGACTGTTTCCCTGCTGGTGGAATGGCCTATCTCAAGTCTTTAGCCATCTTTTTCGTCAACACTTGACCCATTAATACTAACCCTTGCTTCGTGTACTGTGCTTGACTAACTGGGACTAGTCCTCATTTGTAAGTCTTTGGATAAAAGTGTTTGCTAAATGATTACATCAATATAAGGCAGGGGACTTTTGCACCATGTGTGTAGAAGACTTTTATCTCAACCATCTGTGGTTATGCTATCTATGCTGCTTTCAATTCACAGTACTATTTGGCAAGCCTCTTGGTTAATACATTTAGGTCACTTCTAGGGACTATTCTAGTCTTATTATTTCCAATAATACATTATTTAGTATATTTTTAAAGTGGTTTTCCTGTTAATTTCATTTGTGTGGGGATGTTTTGGTTACATACATACACTCTTGAAAATTAATTTTAAAAAACGTGCTTTCATGACAATGCCATCGAGGAAAGAAACTTTCAGTGAATCTTAAAAGAACCATTATTTTCTTAGTGTAAAGTACCTTTTTTCCACTATAAAGAGTGGATGTTAAAGGTCATTCATGGAACCATCAATGCCAATAGGGAACCTATATGTACACAAACCCTGACCCACACACAAGTGATGGCACATACGCAAGGTTTTACACTGCGTCAGAGAGCACTTCTGTGGGATGTTGAAGAAAAAAGCCACAAGAACTTGTGAAACTGAGGCCCCGTCATGGGACCAAACATTGAGAAAGCATTTCACGTTACCCAGCCAGCTCTTTCCAAACCCTCATGCATTTATATTTTTTTATTCATTTTTTTTTTAAATTAAAAATACAAAAAATGTTTAAATAAACATAGCTAATAAGAAATAGACGATGGTATAAGATGCTATAGATTTAGTTAAATTGCAACATTGTGCCTTAACCCATCGGTGAATGTATAATGTACACTGGAAATAGTATCTGCTAATTTAGTATTTGAATATTCTACATTTAGAAGACTAAATAATCTAATTTCTATGTAAAATTGGACATATTTCTCTCAAATTTAATTATGGAGAAAGAGTCAAAGAGATACATCTGAAAGGTAAACATATTCTTGAAATAATATTAGGGCTGTCAAAAGATTAATCGCGATTAATCGCATCCAAAATAAAAGTTTGTGTTTACATAATATATGTGTGTGTACTCTGTTAATTATTATTTATATATAAATACACACACATTCATGTATATATTTAAGAAATATTTGCATGTATATACTGTATATACATTTATATAATCTATAATATAAATAAATATAAATGTTTTATAATAATATTTTTTTCTTAAATATATACATGCTTGATCGTGATTGATTAATCGTGATTAATCTTTTGACAGCCCTAAATAATATGTTTTATATATGTGAACCTGAACCACAAAACCAGTCATAAGTCGCACGGGTAAATAAATATTTGTGGCAATAGCCAAAAATACATTGTACAGGTCAAAATTATCAATTTTTATGCCAAAAATCATTAGGTTAAGTAAAGATCATGTTCCATACATTTCCTACCATAAATATATAGGCTATATATAAAAAAATATTAGTAGTAGTAATATGCGTTGCTAAGGACTTCATTTGGACAACTTTAAAGGAGATTTTCTCAATATATTTAGATTTTTTTTTTTTGCACCCTCAGATTCCAGATTTGCAAATAGTTGTATCTCAGCCAAATATTGTCCTATCCTAACAAACCATACATCAATGAAAATCTTATTTATTCAACTCGGTCGTGAATATCAATTTTAAAATAATTGACCCTTATGACTGGTTTCATGGCCACATGTGTCACATATAGCCTATATAAATAAAGAAAATGGATGTCAATAGATTTTGCTCAACCTTTGAATGTAAATTTAATTGAATGGCATTGTTTAAATATTTGTAAATGAACCACGAGAGCAATATTTTTTATTCTACAAATTTAAATGAATGACTTCGATGAAATCCCACATTTCACTACGGATCCATTGACAAACTTTTTTTCACACACACGCACACGCACACGCACACAGACAGAGAGTTTTGATGTAGATTCTTATCAGTCTTATTGTCTGTGTTGTGTCTACGAAAGAGACTCTTCATTATGATTCAGTGCCGTGAAGAATACGCGTGTCTGGTTTCACGGAGAACAGAACAGAAACCCTCCAGTCTAAAGAATAGAGTCCTTGTTTAAAACACACACCCGTGTCTGTCTACTCTTAAAATGACCAGTCCGCCTTCAACACACACACACACACACACACACAAACATCTACTCACCCAAAAGAAGAAGTGCCCACTTCAGGTCCATGTTAGGAAACGTGCTGTCAGACGCTGGTCTGTGTATGATAAACAATTCCCAAAAGAAATCTGTATATTCGTCGGAGATTCCCGTCACATTCCCTTTCACTTGAGATCGGGAGGCGGTTTGAAATCTCTCTCCTCTAGTGAATGTGTCTCTGTCTGATAAGAAGCTCTTTTTTCTTCAAAAGTTTCCAGTCAGTTTTCCAGATGATTCCTCCTCGGGTTCGTCTCGTCTTTCACTTCGGCTCTATTTGTCTTAATCCACGCGGTCGGAAAGTTTCCACTATTTTCTCTTCTTTTTTCCCCCCACTGGCCTCGTCCGTTATATTACCCCTTCACTCTGCTACTGTGCGAGAGAAGTCAGCAGCTATTCATAGAGAGAGAGAGAGAGAGAGAGAGAGAGAGAGAGAGAGAGAGAGAGAGAGAGAGAGAGAGAGAGAGAGAGAGAGAGAGAGTAACCGTAACCGAAGGCGGCAAGACGCGCGCATTTTTTTGCAGCGGTTCCCATTTTCACTCAGCAAAATAAAATAAAAAACTTTCTTTCAAATGTGTAGTTTTCGATTTGTTTTTCAGTTAAAATCATATAAAAGTGCTAAGAACACGATAAACTAGCACTATAACAAGACTTAATATCAGTGGTTGTGTCTGTAATTTCACTGTTTTTTTTGTTTAATGATTATTATTTTTATCTTAACCTCACCGACAGATATTCTGATATTCTCGGTGGTCGGTCTGACTCAGAGCAAACGGGGGTTTTTTTACACTCATTTCACACACAATGGTGGCCGCTGTTGACACTCGCGCCGATGACGTCATGTCCTGAGTTGCACAACAGCGATTGTAACAATGCAAACACAAATTGGCATTCTTAACTGGTATATTTAAGTATACAGTATGTAGGCCTACTTTGAAATATAAGGCCTATTATCTGAACACTGAATGTATGGTTTGATACCCTTACGAAAAGCAAAATGGATATTGTAGTTAAACATGGTAACCACAAATTAACAATGGCTTTGCCACTCTAACCATAGTTTAAAGGTGGTATGTGTGGTAAAACTGTGGTTATAGAAACAGTGGCGGTTACTATAATAAAACCATGGTTAATTTCCGTAAGGGAAGGGCAATATTTGGCTGAGATACAACTATTTGAAAATATAAAGGTGCAACAAAATGTAAATATTGAGAAAATCTCCTTTAAAGTTGTCCAAATGAAGTCCTTAGCAATGCATATTACTAATAATAATGCATTTATGATATATTTACGGTAGGACATTTACAAAATATCGTCATGGAACATGATCTTTAATATCCTAATGATTTTTGGCATAAAAGAAAAATTTATAATTTTGACCCATACAATGTATTGTTGGCTATTGCCAAATAAGTGAGACACACGACTGCGGTTGAGCTCCAGGGGCAAATATTGACATATAAATATGAGTATTCAAAAAAAAAAAAAACATTTAAAAAGCATTTAAGTATTCAAATCTTAGATGTTTTCTAAGATCCTTCTATTATCTATTGAATCTCACAATAATATTTAAAATATAAAAAGCTTGATACATATAAAATCATAATTTATTGGTTACTTTAAATTTAAATTTGTCCCCCAAAATTATAGTTAAGTACACACACATTCTCTCTGTCTCCTGATGTCGTGGACTGAGGGGAATTTAAGTTGTATTTCCTCCACACACACACACACACAGTTCGCTGGGTCATGGGAAAGGTCAGGAAAAGAGACTCAGGATTTCAACTTATTTAAAATAATTATTAAATCACTTACTTGACTTGATGGCCTCTGTCTGTGTGTGTGTGTGTGTGTGTGTGTGTGTGTGTGTATGCGAGACTAAACGCACTCAGGAAATGGAAGATTTAAGCATTCAGCTGGAGTTTTGTTGATTTTTAGTGGATGATGCTCCGTCCCAATTTGCCTACTTATACTACGCCCTAAAAGTATGTTCTCTTTTTGTGTAGCAGAAGAGTAGGCAAGCTTTGGGACATCCAACATACTTTCATAAAACTGAGTCGAATTAGTTTCACTAACTGACCACACACACACACACACACACACACACACTACTGACTGTCTTCATCTTCAACACTGCATCTGTTGATTAAGCATTTACAAACAGAGACATGATTGTTTCACTTTTATTTATTTACTCGTTTCATAATTTGTCCTCATCTGTTCGCGATTTATTGAAAACATTGCAAATAATGGATCCCATCTAAACCACACGGAGATGCCAGACGTCTTCTTCGACAAATGAGACTCTCACTGACAGAAATGCTCCATCTCTGTGCACAGAAACAAAATATAATTAACTAATACTTATTTTTACACTGCACATTAGCAGATACATCAGCGCACGCACAACTCATAATGCAGGTGGACACTATCGCTCACCGATGCATTTTGACTGGTTGTTGCCGTAGTTACTGTAACCCTGGTGACATCTGCAGCTGTAGCCGCCTGGATGATTGTAGCAGTCGGCGTTTGTGCCGCAAACATCTGGATCTGAACACTCATCGATGTCTGAGAGAGAGAGAGAGAGAGAGAGAGAGAGAGAGAGAGAGAGAGAGAGCAAGAGACTGTCAATCACAAAAATTAGGTACTTGACAACTGGATTATATTACGTTTTAAAATTACAGTTACTTTTTTATTGATTACATGTTTTATTGACTGTCCCCAAATCTTCCTTTATATCTTTTGAATGATCTTTTCTAAAAAAAGCCCATCGCTTATATATGTTCATTGAGTCTTCTCGATTGGTGAACACACACCAGCCACTAGTCACTGTAGTACGTGAGGAAATCCTTTGGCTTAAAATTATTAAGCAAATAAACTTAAAAAATTAAGTTATGTGGAATTGTCACTTTTTTAAGTTAAGTCCACTGACAGGCCCGGTTCTACGGGGGTAAGCACCCCCAAATGCAAGCAAAAGCACCCTCAGTTGATACTGTAATAATATCGGCGAAACAGATTGGGCAGATTTGCACATTTGTGTCCGAGCTCTGGAGAGCGTCAAATGCAGGTATTTACAGATGTAGCTGTTGATCTCTCCAACGCGATCAGAATTGCAATAAAACTATTGCTGCTTAGAGGACCGACTGCAAAGTCACTCTGAAATATCCTCCTGAGGTTATGCCTCTGTAGAGGTGTCACGATCACCACTTACCACCAGAGGGCACTCCACCGCGGACTGTCACTCCATCACAAACTACATTTCCCATAACTCCTTGCTCCTCATCATCCCTGATTACATGCACCTGTGTCTCATTACCCTGCTTACCTCATCCTATATAAACCTGGTTATCGCAGTCATTCAATGCGAAGACTTGGTTGTTGTATTACTGAATGGTTGCCCTGGTTTCTTGGCTCTTGGTTTTGGATAACTTGCCTGTTCCGTGGATTACCTTTTTGCCTGTTTGGGACTGCTTGCTAGTGATGGGCAGACCGAGGCTTCGTGAAGCACTGCAGTTAAAGCAAATGTGCCATATTGTTTCGAAGCTTCGAATCAATCCGACACCCGTCTCTACGGCGGCATCTAGTGGTCACTTGCATGTGTTGATCTAAAATACCTTGACAATGATCCATGTGTAAAAAAACCCCAAAAAAACATCTGACATCTGTCTGACCACTACATGATCTTGGTTTTGTAACCTGTAGCCTCCTCATTGTGAATAACTAGTTTTTTTTGTGGTCATGAAAAATGAACATTAATAAAACAAAAAAAGCCACAATGTGTCACATTTGTTACATAACATTTTTGTTCAAAAATATTATTTGCTCTGCTGTTGAAGGAGTTAGCTGACTTCTTTTTTTACATATAATTTCTCCAGCCTTTGAAACAATCCTCTCACATGGGACACTTGTCCTCTGCACCCTCCAGAATGCCAGGATGAGCTCCTCAAATGGTGCATCAAGGCTAGCTGCACAACACAATACACACATCTCACTTTATTTGGTGTTTCCAAATGGAAATGCTCCCACACCACAGATGTACGGCATCTCTTGTAATAACAAAGTTAACTTCCTGATTAACAACAACATCCTCATGCTGGGGAAATTTTAAAGACACAAGTTCGTAAAGGTGAAACCAAGATTTTATTAATTTCATAATGAGTTTAACTCTTATACAAAAGCCCTCAAAGTTCTGAAAATGCAATCAGTCTTTTTTCCATTATAGAAGAATATGATCTTCAAACAAAACCCTAGCCCCTTTAATGTTTTTTGATTCTTTTATTATGATTTGCCTGATATATTTTTCTACTGTACTTTCAAGCACCTGATCTGTATTCTGTAATACAAAAATGTTTTGTTATTGCCATGCTGTTTGTAAATGACTATTTGTTCAGCAATAAAAAAAATGTACAGCATCTCTCTTGTGGAGCCTCCATTTTTATCTATTCTATTAATATATCTATCTATATATCACCTATGAATCTATATAATTCTATATGTCTAACTTATGCTGTGCTATCTGTCAATATCTAACTTAGCCTATATGAATGTGTCACTATATCTATCCTATCGGTCACTGTCTATACCTATCAGTCAATATATCTCATTTAAATCTAGCCTAAATATAACTAACCAAAGCGCACTATAAATCTCACTTATATCACAAAATCACTGCTATCACAAAATCTCTCTCCTCTCACAAAAACCGACGAGGTGAAGATGGATTTACTTCACTTTTAAACTGTGGTGAATTAGGTTCATACAGATTTGTGACTGTGTGGTTTGTTCCCGCCCCCTTTAATCAACCTAGTTTCGACAGGCGCCACCTGATGAAACACTTCGAAGCTTCATTTAGCCGTAGTCACGTGACATGGGTGTTTCGAATCACAGTTCGGAGCAGTGTTTTGAAAAATCTGTGCTTCGGGATCTCGGCAAAGCGCCGAAACGTCAGTTTCGCATCAGCCATCCCTAGTATGACCTTTTGCCAGTTTTTTGATTGTGGATTATCCTTTAATAAAGCTGCGTTTGTATTCTCAATCCTCTGTCTCAGAGCAATTCGTGACAGAAGACTTCGCCAATATGGATCCGGCAGATGAACTAGTCCGTATGGGCCAAGGTAACCTCTCACTTGAAGAACCCAGGCAAGAACAAACAGGCAAGTAATCCAAAACCAAGAGACAAGAAACCAGGGAAAACGCTCAGAAATGCAGTAATACAACAAACAAGACTTCGCATTGAATGATCGCCATCTACTGGCCTGGCCTACAGTGCTTTTAGTAGTTTTCACGTATCCGTGTGAGGGAATGTTTTGACAACGTTGTCGTCTGTACATAAACTTTTCAAAAACGTAATAAAAAACATTTCCCTTTTAGCATGTTCATCGTGCATGTAAACGCACCCTTAGAGGATAAATTAACCGTACCTGCATGCAACGAAGTTCTATAGAAACGCACTGTTAAATTACACACAAAATTTATCAGGATCTTGGATGGTATAATCAGGCTCAGAAAGCAGCCAGGCCTTGGGGCAAAAATGCAGACAAAAGTTACAAAAACGCCCCCAAAATGTAAAATTAAGGGTATTTTATCTAAACACCGTTTGTCTTTCAATTACATTAAAATGCACAGATTCATGTTGTTTCATATTTGCATGTTTTTCTCAAAACATTTTGACCTAATATATTTAATAACTAAGTCAATAATTTACTAACACATTCGTATATTCACGGTTCTCTGGTGTTGATTAATGGTCACATGACACGCAGGTAAACATCTGAAATGTTATCTTTTTTAGTATGTGTTGATTTGTTTTTACCTTTGTTTTAAATTTGACATTTTGTATGATTTATCTAATTATTAGCTTTTCATGAACCAGTTTGGGAAACAAACCCTGACATAATGTAACATTTAATCAACATTTCTCTTTGTATTTTCATATCAAAATGGCATCAATGAGATTGTCCTGTTTAAATCATTTTGATAAATGAGTTAGGTCAAAAGTAATCAGAATACATTACCTAAAATGTGTACTGCAACAAATGACTTTAATAACTGCAATTTAGCACTGTATGTGTGTGTGCTGGTGATCATGACAGTGGGCATGTTACGATGTCGATGTGATCAGCGCTTAAACACACTTAAACACAGTTTTCCTGCAGAATTGGGCTACTTTTAAAAAGTTGCCGCGGTTTGTTTTTTTTATTTGTTTTGCTTTGTTTTGTATTGTTGAATTTGTGAAAACGGTGATGTCATGTGCATGTGTGTGTATTACGTGTTCAGTCTGTAGTGTTTCTTTACAAAGTGACATCGCCATCCACTGGCCTGGCCTACAGTGTTTTTAGTAGTTTTCACGTATCCGTGTGAACAGGGAACGTTTTGACAACGTTGTTGTCCAAAAAATTTAAAATGAAGGGCATTTTATCTATTTAATAATGAATATATTTTATAATATTCTATAGGCCTGTTTATTTATGGGTTTAAACACTATAAATGTCAGTATAAATATAAAAATCCAAAATATTTTCTTGAAAACAAATATGGACCTTTAATGAAAAAAGGTAATTTCTTGATGTTCTTCAGTTTAATCAACAATCAAATGAATGAAAAGCAATATGAGTGAGGCGGCTCACCTTCACATGCTGAGTCTGGTCTTGATTCACGATATCCTTCAGGACACAAGCATCTGTAGGAGCCAATGGTGTTCACACCCTTCTTTTCACTTGAGCATGGAAATGTCTTCTCTAAACACTCATTGATATCTGTTGGAGGAAACAGTTGGTATTAATTATAATGTTTGAATCATATCATATCATAGTAGTGGATTGTTTTATCCCATAATATTTCATATATTTTTCCATCAATGTATTATTATGCTTTAAATATATTGAAAAATATATGTAATATATTACAACATATTGAATAATTCATAAGGAATTTCCACTTTTCATATATAATGTGAAATATGTAAAATATGTGAATATATTTACTATATTATTCTAATGTGTATTCACGTGAGTTACTTTCACTCAATTGAGTTATGTTTCTGCTGCACAAAGTATTTGAGTTGTGTTGGGATTACTCAAAGATGCATGTTGAAAACATGTAAAGTCTAATTGGTCAAATAGTTTGGCAAATAGTTCCCTCAATTATTTTTGAGTTAAACCAAAGCAATGTTTTTACATTGAAACTGTGCCTTAAATTTCTCAAGCATGTTTTACTCAAAGTTGTAAGTTACAAAGAAGTGTTGGGACAATAATGGGCCATTTCGTTTTAAGTCACCATTATGGTGATTAGTGTGTGATCTTCAGTTGGGCACTTGACTTTTAATGTCAGTTTTTCTCTGGCTGCTGCTGCTGCTGTGTGTGTGTATAGGGTACATTTGCTATGGCATTGAATAGTTTTATTTATTGCTACGGTAATTTCTTGATGTTCTTTGGTTTACTCAGGAGAGTAAGTGCTGAACTGAAGTGTTATTTTGTGTGTTTTTGCACATAGTGATAGTGGAGTTTTGAAGGTCACCATTGTCCTGAAGAGTAGAGCCTGTACTTTTATTTTAAGAAGCATTCTTTTTTTGTGGACTCAAATTAAATGAGTTAACTCAGCGAGTTTTAATTCAGTGCATTTAATTCAGTATTATTACAGTAACATACTGTACAGATTACAATAAAAACTGCAGCTCGTGTTTTGATGTTTTTACAGTTGTGATGTATTTTAAGTTTAACTTGATGATTTACAGTACTCTTGTTCATTTGAAGGTTACTGTAAATGTTTCAGTATTTTTTTAGTGTTGTAGTGGACTATTTTATCCCATAATAATCCCCCCTCGTACCCACACACTGTCCTGTTGTTGCTATGAATTGGCTTGATTTGATTGAAATCCTTCATTACAGATGCAGTAGTAACTTCCATGTGTATTGAAACACTGACCGTTTTCACCACACAGACTCTGCGTCACACACTCATCTTCATCTGTGAGAGAGGCAGACATACGAGTGTAATCAGGAAGGAAACGTCATTGCAAAGTTAAAAGACCTGATGAAGATAAAGAAAAACAAGATCTGTAGAGTCATCTGTCCTTGTGTACACATTTGTACATTTAAAAAAATATTGAATAAAATGTAGACATTTATATTGTTACAAAATATTTCTATTTCTGATAAATGCTGTTCTTTTTAACTTTCCATTCATCAAAGAATCCTGAAAAATAAAATGCATCACGGTTTACACAGAAATTTCTGCTTCCAACATTGATAATAATCATAAAAAAGAAATCAACACGATTTCTGAAGGTATCTACACTATCTACTGACGTGAACTAACTAAACAACACTGCATGTGAACTACAAAGAAGACTCATGAATCAGACTTAAACACGCACTACTCTTCTGGTTTGCTACAGCATTATAGTATTTTGGAATGTTTGAATCTGATTGGTCATCATCAGGGAAACGTACAGCTAAAGTAGTTCCAGTCTTGACCGCATTACAGTTTCATATCCCTTCGCCAAATGATTTCAGTTATTTCAAAGGTCCTTACAGCCGACAACAGCAAAAGAACCAAACACTGACCAAGTAGGAATATTACAGGAATACAATGTCTATCACAGCAGCACACATATAAGCTCCTTCAGTATTATCAGCTGCTATCGCGTTTCTCCGGAACTCATGTACCCTCCTCCATCCCCAGCTCCTCCTCTCGTCCAGTCAGGATTTGGCATTCTGATTCCCCTTGAATGAGCTCCTGAATTATTTTGTACATTTAATATCGACATATGACGATAGTGGTCCTGAGAGAACTGTCTTTAACGTAAAGATATTCACCACACACATGTGAACACTGTAAAGCAACTCACCAAAAAGAACAAGTGTGCACTTCAGCTCCATGTTAGGAAACACTGCGATCCCTGTCTGTTTATGCTTTGGTTTGTGATATATGAAGTTCCAAAAAGAAGATAATATTCTAGTAAGTCTCTTGTTGACTCTCACTTCTTGTCCCTCGAATTTCAGTTTACTGGGCTCGATAGACGTGGCTCAGATGAGTGCAAACATTTACACTGAAGATTTCACAACCTGAGTTGCAAAATGTTTTAACCTTACTTCCGCTGATGGGTCACAGTGAGAATTTGAGCACATATTATTCCATATTATTCACTCACATCAGAGAGCTTGTCTCATCATTTGCTTTTCTACCAGACCTCTGACCCCTAAACTCAGAAACATAATTCGATTTATAGGCAAACATTTCGTCACTATATTAGTGAGGACAGGGATTAAGACGTTAAAAGGATTTAAGTTTCCCTTACTAATTGGGTCCTTACAAATCAGAATGGGCTAAACAAAATGTTAGAGATGATTGTTGATTGTGGATGTGTCGAAAGACCTAATTCAAGAAGTCTGCATGCAAGCGGTCTTCTGTGTCAGTGCAAAGCCACAATTGAATAACGTAACTTTATTCTTCAGAGAAACATTGAATCATTGTTCCCTGTATTTGGTTGTGTGTGGGCAGGGGCTGGGGGGGGGGGGGGGACATGGAGGGTGATGGGGGATATATTCAAGGGGCTCTCTATTATATAAGTAACCTTTGGCTAAAAATATTGAAGAAACCTGACTACACCACCATGGTTATTTCTCTCCCTAGGAAAATAGAATAGAAATACCCCCAAAGAAAATGAACCCCAAAAGAGTTACAATAATATGAAGGACCCTGCTGGTTTGGATTGGGTTGAAGAAAGAGACGTGACTTTACAAAATAATACCAATTTATTTCACAAGAATCATCATTCATTTTTAAACAGTCTAAGATGAGTCCCTTGAACAGGTTACCAATTAAATACCCACAGTTAATAAGAGACCATAATAAAGCCAACGTTCACAGAAGGGACAAACCACACAGCAAATCAGTAAATAAATTGACAAACCAATAAAAAACAAGAAACGATACCAAAAAAAGTAATACTCTCTCCCATTCTGTTAAGCATCAGTATCACAGCTCATCATTCCCATGCAGATATAAACTGGGAAAGAGACAAAAAAAATAAATAATCACAATTAATAATATCAGGGATGCAAACAGGTGAGGGGTAAAAAAGGTGAGAACATTGTGTGGATAGAGAAAACATTCTCAGAGGGCAGGACACTATATATATATATACACTATTCATGCTTATTTCTAGACACTATTAAGTATCTTTGCTAATTCTAACAGGTAAGAGGTAACAAAGTTACTGTAATGTTAGTGTAGGGCAAAACAACCAATTCAATAGATGTGGGAGCTGAATACATAAACAAAACAAAAACAAGAAAACAACCAGATAAAACGTAACAATCAAGTAACACTCAAAACTGAAGATCCCACTGGCTACAAATGCATCAATACGGGATATTTTGTACACCACCTGGTAAGTTAAACCCTATTTCTTCTGACATTTAGCCACCAGAATTTCAAGGACCTGCTTCCTCTGTTTTGCTGCATGTCTCAGCCTTGACCGTCTTTCTTTGATGCATTTATTTTCAATTTTTTTTTTTTTTTACCTTGTAATGTCACTCTTCACAAATCGAGAAAAAAAAAAAAGATCATCCTGAACGGACGATAAAAGCACGAGTAGTACATCAATTTCGAAGGATTTTCCCGATTGTCAAACATGTGGAAGTGAATGTGTTTTGTCATTTAAATGCCTTTATATAATGATCATGTTAGCCTAACACGCGATGAGTTTGCACTGCAATTCAGAGGATCTGTCAGATTTACATCACGTAAATTCATTACTTTTTCCCGAAATACATAAAAGTAAGTGGCCTGTGAACTGGGAGAAGAATAGAGTAATCTTTATTGTTTCATACTCAGTGTGTGTGTGTGTATGTGATATGAATAAAAACACTTAGTCAAATTAGCATATAATTGAAAGGATTATTGCAACTTCCAAAGGCATCATATGGAATTTAAAAACTATTAATGTTTTTTTTGTTTTTACAGTACTTTATTTAAATATCTGAAACCTCAAACATTATGTTTATGAAAACACTGAATATTTGTGATATATGAAAAGCACTGAGTGCGTCTGTCTCTGACTCAATGTGAAAGCACGTTTGAATATCAGTGACGCACCAGTGTGATCCTCAATAGGTTCAAATCAATCTTGTTTTGGGGGTGGAGGGGGGACATACTGAAATTTGTGTTACTTGAAATAATAGAAATGTTAACACTCCACTTTATTTGAAAATAGGCTCATTTTACAAGTCCCCTAGACTTAAATAGTTGAGTTTTACCGTTTTTGAATCCATTCAGCCGATCTTATCTGGCGGTAGCACTTTTAGCATAGCTTAGCATACATCATTGATTCTGATCAGTCCATTAGCATCTCATTCAAAAAATGACCAAAGACACTTTCAATATTTTTCCTATTTAAAACTTGACTCTTCTACAGTTACATCGTGTGCTAAGACCAACTGAAAATGAAAAGTTGCGATTTTCTACACCTATATGGCTAGGAACTACTTTCTCATCCTGCGTAATAGTCGGGGATCTTCGCGGCCGTACCATGGCTGCAGCAGTGCAATGATATTACAGCGCCTGAAAGTAGCCCAGCTAGGTAACTTTCAATGTGACCGGCACTAAGTTCGTGTAGCTGCAGAGAAAGTTTCAGGCTTGCAGCCGACAAATTGTGTTGTGGATTTAGCTGTGATTAGCCATGGTTCTGTGTGTTGTAAAGGGCTGTGATAGTAAGTCGAAGGTGTAACTACCACCATGTTTAACAGAATACCAACCAATCATTGCGCCGCTGCAGCCATGATACGGCCGCGAAGATCCGTGACTATTACGCAGGAATGAGAAAGTAGTTCCTAGCCATATAGGTGTAGAAAATCACAACTCTTCATTTTCAGTTGGTCTTAGCACACGATGTAACTGTAGAAGAGTCAAGTTTTAAATAGGAAAAATATTGAAAGTGTCTTTGGTCATTTTTTGAATGAGATGCTAATGGACTGATCAGAATCAATGATGTATGCTAAGCTATGCTAAAAGTGCTACCGCCAGATACAAAGATCGGCTGAATGGATTCAAAAACGGTAAAACTCAACTATTTAACTAGGGGACTTGTAAAATTAGCATATTTTCAAAAAAAGTGGAGTGTTCCTTTAACCAATTAATTATTTCAATTTCTTATTAAACTTCAAAAGAATAAACACATTCATCTTCTTGAATAATGGGGCCCAAAATCTTGCATCTCCCCTTAAAACTCTTCATGGAGCCCCTGAGTGAGGAAATTTGAGGCATTCACCTTCAAAAGGTGCAGGATCATTTGTCTTCACCAACTGTATGTATTTACACAGAGAGAGAGATTTTTGTGCAAGTTCTTCATGACATCAGTGTAAAAAGATAAACTAACGTCCCATTTTGTTGTACTTTCTGAAGTGCTTTAGACGCTTCCCACATTACATAATCAGATTCACAGCGGAGCAACACCACAAACAATGAAGGTTTGCACAATTGAATACGTCATAAATGGAGTCAAAGTCTAACAATGTCAAAAAAAACACATTCTTCACTTCAACCGCAAAGCATTTTTAGCCAGAAAACACAGACGAACAACAAGAAATGCAATTATAGTTAATGCAGCAATTATTTCCGCTTACTCTTACAAACACAAAGTCTTCTATTATGGTGAAAACTAAATGAGCTTGAGCCATTCTAACGTGAACCTGAAACTTGCAGCATTTAAATAGATCAGCGTCTGTTTCGCTTCTGTTTCTGATCTCAAAGGTCATGACGTTGAATAATCCCCACATGATGTTACTCTTCACATGAGCACAAACCTTTGACCTTAAAGGGGTCATGAACGCATTGTTTTATTGTGTTATAATGTTTCCTGGGGTGGACTTATAATGTTATTATATTTTTACATAAAAAATTGTCCTACCCTGATTTTAGCCTCTGATTTGAACGCTCTGTTTGAAGGGGTGTGTCTGCTTTCTGACTGATGTTTTGCGACTGATTTCCCAAAGAATCCAGAGTGAAATGTTGTAAATACAAATAAATAATGCTCAACTAAAATATTTACATTGTTGAAAATAAATGAGCACATTCCTAGCATTAGGATCTTTTGGAAGGTAAAGTTATTTTAGTCCAGTATCCTGTATCAATCTTCTCTCCTCGTCATCTTACTAACACGCCAATGGGTGGGGCCAAAGTTGAGGAAGTAGGCGTTGATCTATGATGTCATAAATAGGCACATTCCACAATGAGTTGTTATCTGGGCTTGGTTACAATAAAAGCTGTTTTTGGACTAATAAGGAAGATTATTATTCGATACGATATGATATTCTTATAGTATGACAACATCTTATATGTCAAAAGTGTCACGGATCTGGTATGGGACAAAGGGGTGAGGACTCAAAATGCAGAAAAATAAATAAATAAATAAAAACACAAACAAAACACCCACGAGGGGGAAAATCAAACATAATCCAGAAACAAACCAGGATCAGGAACAAGAAGTCGGGAACAGGAAACATCAGAACATAACATGAACTACGTAACCGCACAGAACTGAACACGGAAAGAGATTAAATTGTAGACAAACAAGGCAGGTAACGAGGGACAACAGGTGGGGCAAATTAACCAATAATCAGATAACAAGAGGGGTGGGGTCCAGACAGAAGACAGGAGCACACATGACACAGAAACAAACAAAAACACCACATGTGCTAAAACAGACCAGACAGATGTGTGACAAAAAGCGCAAGGAAAAGTTGATTTCTCAGTTCATTACCCCTTTAAATTCATTGAAAGTCTTTGGGATGTGCTGGAGGAGACTTTACACAGTGCTGGACTCTTGCATTGTCAATGCAAGATCTTGCTGTAGCAAGACAATCCTCTTGTTGGAAATAAATGTTGCCATGTTATGTATCACTTTTCTGTCAAGATCTTGTATTATGGCAAGAGTCAAGCGTTTGCCTATTCCAAACAGCTACTTTTTTTTGGCTGGGCAGTGTATATACACCGATCAGGCATAAAATTTAGATTGTGGCAGGAAATGTTGCCACTTTTTGGCCACTGACATGAGCACTGACAGGTGAAGTGAATAACACTGATGATCTCTTCATCACCTGTTAATGGGTGGGATATATTAGGCAGCAAGTGAACATTTTGTCCTCAGAGTTGATGTGTTAGAAGCAGGAAAAATGGGCAAGCGTGAGGATTTGAGTGAGTTTGACAAGGGCCAAATTGTGACGGCTAGACGACTGGGTCAGAGCATCTCCAAAACTGCAGCTCTTGTGGGGTGTTCCCGGTCTGCAGTGGTCAGTCTCTATTAAAAGTGCTCAAGGAAGGACCAGTGGAGAACCGGCCACAGGGTCATGAAGGACCAGTGGAGAACCGGCCACAGGGTCATGGAGGACCAGTGGAGAACCGGCCACAGGGTCATGAAGGACCAGTGGAGAACCGGCCACAGGGTCATGAAGGACCAGTGGAGAACCGGCCACAGGGTCATGAAGGACCAGTGAAGAACCGGCCACAGGGTCATGAAGGACCAGTGGAGAACCGGCCACAGGGTCATGGAGGACCAGTGGAGAACCGGCCACAGGGTCATGGAGGACCAGTGGAGAACCGGCCACAGGGTCATGAAGGACCAGTGGAGAACCGGCCACAGGGTCATGGAGGACCAGTGGAGAACCGGCCACAGGGTCATGGAGGACCAGTGGAGAACCGGCCACAGGGTCATGAAGGACCAGTGGAGAACCGGCCACAGGGTCATGGAGGAACAGTGGAGAACCGGCCACAGGGTCATGAAGGACCAGTGGAGAACCGGCCACAGGGTCATGAAGGACCAGTAGAGAAACGGCCACAGGGTCATGAAGGACCAGTGGAGAACCGGCCACAGGGTCATGGAGGACCAGTGGAGAACCGGCCACAGGGTCATGGAGGACCAGTGGAGAACCGGCCACAGGGTCATGAAGGACCAGTGGAGAACCAGCCACAGGGTCATGAAGGACCAGTGGAGAACCGGCCACAGGGTCATGGAGGACCAGTGGAGAACCGGCCACAGGGTCATGGAGGACCAGTGGAGAACCGGCCACAGGGTCATGAAGGACCAGTGGAGAACCGGCCACAGGGTCATGAAGGACCAGTGGAGAACCGGCCACAGGGTCATGAAGGACCAGTGGAGAACCGGCCACAGGGTCATGGGCGGCCAAGGCTCATTGATGCCCGTGTGGAGCAAAGGCTGGCCCTTACCTGGGGAACACATGGCACCAGGTGCACTATGGGAAGAAGGCGTGGCGGCGGAGGCAGTGATGCTTTGGGCAATGTTCTGCTGGGAAACCTTGGGTCCTCCATCATGTGGATGTGACTTTGACACGCTCCACCTACCTCAGCATTGTTGAGACCATGTCCAGCCTTTCATGGAAACGGTATTCCCTGCTGGCTGTGGCTCTTTCAGCAGATAATGCGCCGCCACAAAGCACAAATGCTTCAGGAATGGTTTGAGGAGCACAACAACGAGTTTGAGGTGTTGACTTGGCCTCCAAATTCCCCAGATCTCAATCCAATCGAGCATCTGTGGGATGTGCTGAACAAACAAGTCTGATCCATGGAGGCCACACCTCGCAACTTACAGGACTTAAAGGATCTGCTGCAACGGGTCAGCAAAAGGGGGACCAACACAATAGTCATAAGGTCTGATCAGTGCACACACACACACAGAGAGAGAGAGAGAGAGAGAGAGAGACTCATGGGTCAGCTGAGTTTTGTTTGCTGAGGTCAGGAACTTCTGTTTACATCCAGAACAACTAGAAAATAAACTTCCCATTTTGTTGTATACTTTCTGAGGTAGAAAAGAGGAAACGGTCCCTCACACATGATGTACTGTAATCACAGCTGATCCGCTCAGAACCACTGACCGCCATCTAAATGATGGATCACATCATCTAAAACCCACCAGACGCTTGCATAATTCATCACTTCATACTTCTAAAATTAAACGTCAAACACATTCAACTACAAAGCCTTTTTAGGCAGAAAATACAGAAGGACAATAAGAAAAGTAATTACAGTTAATGCCGCAATAATTTCGCTCACTCTCAGCGTCTGTTTCGCTTCTGTTTCTGATCTCAGTGTGTTCATATAAAGCTCATGAGGATGAATAATCCTCCAGTGATTGATGATGTTGCTCTTCACAGACTAAAATACATACAGCACATAAAAACGTATGATTTGCGGGTTGGAAACACTGGCGTTTTTTCCACACAAGCTTTTACGTCTATTAAAGCCGCTGTGGTTTTGTGTGTGTATGAGCAACTTTCCACCATCACCGTCTGTTTGCATAACAGTTTGTTCCTGTTGTATCTCTGAAGCGCTTTTGGCCTTGTCTGTGACATTTAGTGATTCAGTGATCCTGTGAAGCGTTTTTATATAGCGTATGAATGATTATTTGATCTCTGAAAGCATTCACACCTTCACTTCCTCTATTCGGGTTGTTTGAGGGGAAAAGGTAACCATGGCAGCGAAACAACGTTTGATTGATCATGTGACACGGTGCCAACGTCGTAACAGAGAGTTGCATCATCAGTTCTTCACAGTTACAAATAGTTGCTTAGCAACACAAAAAAATCTAAACTGCTTGTCTTAATTAAATATTCATGAGCTGTAACTGTGTTTAGTTTTGGCCCGTGAGGGTTAAAAACTCAAACAGACGTGTCAATTCACAGAAACCGATTGATTTTTTTGAATGGCTCTCGAGTTTAGATGATTATCAGCTGGAAACCACAGTCACTCCACCTATCCTCTCTTTAGGAAACGCACCCGATTCACACGTTGGTCACTTCCTGCTCGGAGCCATTGAAAACAAAGCATATAACAGTTCCACTTCCTTTCATGCCCTCCAACATGAGCATGGGCTCCTACTTTTATTCACCAAAGACGCTTTAAATAAATAAAAAAAGGAACTGAATAATGTCACAATGTCTTTTGAACTTTCTGTTCATCAAAGAATCCTGAGAAATAAAATATATGGTTTCCATAAGATATGAAGCTGATTTCAACATTGATAATAATCATGTTTCTTGAGCATCAAATCCTCATATTAGAATGATTTCTGAAGGATCATCATGTGACACTGAAGACGCTGAAAATTCAGCTTTGATCACAAAAATAAATTACACTTTACTATATATTCACATAGAAAACAGCTGTTTCACATTGGAATAACATTTCACTTTTTTTATTATATTTTCGACCAAATAAACGCAGCTTTGGTGAGCAGAAGAAGAGATTTATACGTTTTTACTCATTAAATCGCAGCTTTCCTGGAAGAAGAAGAGCCTTCTTTTAGCGGCAAGATATGGGTCAGTATAATTAGATTTATATATTGGCTACATCAATAAAAATGTTAAGCGTGATATATGTCCTTATTTAGGTGACTATTTAAAGGCAGAATGACCGGACTAATGCAGGACTAATGGACTAATGCAGTAAATATTTATGTTACAAAAAGCCTCATAAAAGCTAAAAGACTAAAAGAGAGAATAAAAGGGGCCTTTATTTCTCTGATGGAACTGAGTGGGCGGGACCTAAGACGAGCAGATGTTTCCTTTCCAGCCGTTTAACAGATTGCATGTGTCTCTTTGTTTTTGTGTCTTTGTGAGAGGGGTAAAATCAGATAATTAATGCAAGGCCTTCA
Organism: Gobio gobio; assembly: GCF_949357685.1. Lineage (NCBI taxonomy): Eukaryota > Metazoa > Chordata > Actinopteri > Cypriniformes > Gobionidae > Gobio > Gobio gobio. Next base: position 67,076,128 of record NC_137099.1, read on the forward strand.
ATATTTTCATGGTGTGCAGTAAGCAAATAAATGCACATATCAGCAGAAAGCGCTGCCAATATCATATGTGAGGGGCGGGGCTTGTGATTCAGTGGGCGGAGACATATAAGAGGAGCCGACAGAAAGCAGAAGGCTAATCCATGTCAAGTCAAGTCAAGTCAACTTTATTTATATAGCGCTTTTAACAATGTAGATTGTTTCAAAGCAGCTTTACAGTGTTAAACAGGAAAATAATGCAGCATAATTTTATTCAGCTGTATAGCCATTCTGGATAAATTTCAAGTATCATACAGTGACAGTGTGGGCTTTAGATCAATAATTTGATCAGTAATTTAGTTTAAATGGTTAATTTAGTTTATTATTTAGATGTATTTCGATGTTTAGTTGAAAAATTTAGTGTCCCCAACTGAGCACGCCAAGCCAGAGGCAACAGTGGCAAGGAAACCCAAACCCCATTAGGAGCAGAATGGAGAAAAATAAACCTTGGGAGAAACCAGGCTCAGTCGGGGTGCCAGTTCTCCTCTGGCCAATTAACAAACAGCGTATTATTATTATTATTCTGGCAGCTTTACAGCTCGGAGGTCATAATAGATCAGAATATTCGAGGGACCGGGGGCAACATGCTGGAGACGGGTTTATTGAGGATGATGTTGATTAAATAATTATTAAAGTGCAATATTCGAATGATCGGAGGCAACACGCTGGAGACGGGTTTATTGAGGATGACATATCGATTTAAGTATTATTTAATTGTAATATTCGAACAATCTGAGTCAACACGCCGGAGACGGGTTTATTGAGATGCCGTGTCGATGAGGCAGTTTCAGGGGAGTCTAATCACGGTCTCTCGGACACTTCGGGGGCCTGTGTTGGTCTTCTCTGGGCGCAGGTCCACCATCTGAACTGGATACGGCCCGGATCCGGCTGACTGCAGTAAACCTCAGGATAAAACAGAGAGACTATCATTAGCGTAGATGCCATTCTTCTGATGATGTAACGAGTACATCAGGTGTTATGGGAAGTGTTCCCGGTTCCGGCTGACCTAGTTAATGCAGCCTAACAATCATTTCATTGAAAAAGTGTTTTATGTGTATGCCACAGTAAAGAGATGTGTTTTTAGTCTAGATTTAAACTGACAGAGTGTGTCTGCTTCCCGAACAATGTTAGGAAGACTGTTCCAGAGTTTCGGAGCTAAATAGGAAAAGGATCGACCGCCTGCAGTTGATTTGGATATTCTCGGTATGATCAACTGGCCAGAATTTTGAGACCGCAGTAGACGTGATGGAGTATAATATGTTAAGAGCTCGCTCAAGTATTGGGGAGCTAAACCATTTAGTGCTTTGTAAGTAATAAGTAAGATTTTAAAATGTATGCGATGTTTAATAGGCAGCCAGTGCAGTGTTGACAGAACTGGGCTAATATGGTCATACTTCCTGGTTCTAGTAAGAACTCGAGCTGCTGCGTTTTGGACCAGCTGGAGTTTATTTATTAAGCGAGCAGGGCAACCACCCAGTAGAGCATTACAATAATCTAACCTTGAGGTCATGAACGCATGAACTAACTGTTCAGCATTTTGCATTGAGAGCATGTGCCGTAATTTAGATATATTTTTAAGATGGTAGAAAGCAGTTTTACAGATGCTAGAAACGTGGCTTTCTAATGAAAGATTGGTATCAAAGAGCTCACCCAGGTTCCTCACTGACGACGAGGACTTGACAGAACAGCCATCAAGTGTTAGACAGTATTCTAGGTTACTACTTGTGGAGCTTTTTTGTCCAATAATTAAAAATTCAGTTTTTTTCTGAATTGAGTTGCAGGAAATTACCAGTCATCCAATGTTTTATATCAGCTATGCATTCCGTTAATCTTGTGAATTGGTAAGTTTCTTCAGGGCGTGAAGAAATATAGAGCTGAGTATCGTCAGCATAACAATGAAAACTAACGCCATGCTTCCTAATGATATCTCCCAGTGGTAGCATGTACAGGGTGAAGAGTAGCGGTCCTAGCACTGAGCCTTGTGGTACTCCATACTGAACTTGCGATCGGTGTGACATGTCTTCATTTACTACTACAAACTGATAACGGTCGCATAGGTATGATTTAAACCATGATAATGCAATTCCACTAATACCTACATAATTTTCGAGTCTATTCAAAAGAATGTTGTGGTCGATAGTATCAAATGCAGCGCTAAGATCGAGTAACACTAATAGAGAGATACAGCCACGATCGGATGATAAGAGCAAATCATTTGTAACTCTGACGAGAGCAGTCTCAGTGCTATGATACGGTCTAAATCCTGACTGGAAATCCTCACAGATACCATTTCTTTCTAAAAAGGAACATAATTGTGAAGACACTGCCTTTTCAAGTATTTTTGACAGAAAGGGTAGATTTGAGATTTGTCTATAATTGACTAAATCTGTAGGATCAAGTTGCGGTTTTTTAATAAGTGGTTTAATAATAGCCAACTTAAAAGTTTTCGGTACATATCCTAATGACAAAGATGAATTAATGATATTAAAAAGAGGATCTATGACCTCTGGTAGCATCTCTTTTAATAGCCTAGTCGGTATAGGGTCGAGCATACATGTTGTCGATTTTGATGATTTAACGAGTTTAGCCAATTCTTCTTCTCCTATAGCAGTGAATGAGTGTGTGTGTGTGTGTGTGTGTGTGTGTCTTCTCCTATAGCAGTGAATGAGTGTAATTTTTCCTCAGTGACACTACAATGCTCTGTCTGATGTGATGCTGTATTAGACGGCTGCATGGTTAAAAAATGTTTCCTAATATTATCAATCTTACATGTGAAGAAGTTCATAAAGTCATTACTGCTGTGCTGTTTACAATCATCAGAAGTTGAAGCTTTATTTTTGGTTAATTTAGCCACTGTATCGAATAAATACCTTGGGTTGTGTTTGTTTTCTTCCAAGAGAGTTGAGAAATAAGCAGATCTAGCAGTTTTTACAACCTTTCTGTATGTGATCATGTGCTCTTTCCACGAATTATGAAATACCTCTAATTTTGTTTTCTTCCAGCTGCGCTCCATTTTTCTGGCTGCTGTTTTAAGGGCCCGGGTGTGCTCGTTGTACCACGGCGTTGGACTATTTTGTTTAATCTTCTTTAAGCGCAGAGGAGCAACTGTGTCTAAAGTACTGGAAAAGAGAGAGTCAATAGTTTCTGTTGCAACATCGAGTTCTTCTATACTATCTGGGATGCTGAGCAGATGATACTGATGAGGGAGATTATTTAAAAAGCAATCTTTAGTGGCGGCAGTGATTGTCCTGCCATTTTTAAAGCGAGGGGGCGGCTTTGCAACCTTAGCTAAATTAAGTATACATGATACTAAGTAATGATCTGAGATGTCATCGCTCTGCTGCAGAATTTCAACGGTATCAACATTTATTCCATGTGACAATATTAGGTCTAAAGTATGATTATGGCGATGAGTGGCTCCTGACACGTGTTGCCTAACTCCAATAGAGTTTAGTGTGTCTTTAAATGCTAATCCCAATACGTCTTTTCCGTTGTCTACATGGATATTAAAATCACCAACAATTAGTACTTTATCTACGGCCAGTACTAACTCTGATAGAAAATCAGCAAATTCTTTGATAAAGTCTGTATTATGCCCAGGTGGCCTGTATACAGTAGCTAACACAAATGTTGAACGGGTTTTATCATGTACACTACATAGCGTTACATAAAGCACCAAAACTTCGAAGGAATTATATTTGAAACTAGACTTCTGAGTAATACTGAAGATATTATTATAAATCAAATTACATGTGCAGTTGATTCATGTAATGTTGCTTAAATTTCTATGGTAAAATAAAACTCACCATATTAGAAAATCAGTTATATTACATTCTTATAATAAGGGTGGCTTACATAGTTGTATTGATATTGATTCCCTTAATAATATCTTTAAAATGAACTGCTTAAACATTTCCTCCAATATCAATCTTCTATTTAGAGTGTAATTGGATGTATTTTCTCAATTAGGAGGAGAATGAGCAATTATTCTTTTAGTAAACGAACCCTTAAATGAACGACTATAACCACCCAACTTTTAGTCCGATTGACTTGAAAATTGGCATGCAGTGTCTTTGTCCAAGGTGCCATGTCTGTCTATGAGGACATTGACTCTCAAAAAACATGGCCACAATTGGCCAATGAAATTTGAGCATCTATTAGACAAGGTTAATGGAGGCCGATCAATATACGAACGAAACCCGTCACTGGGGTGGTTCCCTTAGACTCTCCAATTATCAACAGCAGTCTTATCTGCAAGCATAATTTCTGGCTACACAATTTTTTTTAAATTTGGAATAATATTCTACATAATATTCTTGTTTCTTGAAAACTGGTTCAGTAATGGAGTGACGAACCAACTGTTTGACAACGATATATTCAACTACTCAGATTCTGTTTTGAGAAACCAATTTCCAGTATCTAGAATTTTTGTAATATTGTTTTCAAGGCCATCTCTTTAGAAATTTGTATGCTCTTCAGAAACGATAATAGTGGCTCAATGAATCCACTGTGATTCTATTTGTTTCAAATTTCCTGATAGCAACCTGATAGAGAGCAGAGGAGACGAAACCACTGCATTTCAAAAAATCAAGTCTTTATTTGTGGACCTCAATTCCATCCGCCATTTTTGATGATATTAATTGGACGTTCAGAAATTTTTCCTAACAAATAAAGTTAAAGAAATATACCTTTTACAGATTTTATCCTGCAGAAATGTAAAAGTAATATTGACACATCTTGCTCTTTTTGTAAGGTTTCGTCTGAAACTGTAGGTCACCTGTTTTGGGAGTGTCCTTTTGCTCAGTCTTTTTGGAGTAATGTTAATGCCTTGATTGTCCAAAGTGTGTTTTGTGATTTTTTCCCCCCCATGTCTTATTGACATTCCCCAGCAAACATTTTGGCATTTAATGACCTTTGAAAAGACGTCCCTCCGTCATGGTTGAAAAATAGTACCAAAATGAAAGTTGAACGGACGTCTTTGACGTTATCCATAATGTATTTTTTTTTTTAAAGGAAATGCTCTGTGTTACATATTACCACAACTATTTTTGGTCGGACCAATGTTTGCTGTGTCTTTTTGGGTTTTATAATCTAAACAAAGCAAGTTTTTGTATAAATCTGTTCTTTTAAGAGATAAAGATAATGTTGACATGACCTTCATGCAGGAAGTGACCACATTAATGGTTTAATGTGACTCAGCGGAAACGCTATGAGGCAAATACTTAAGGTAATTCTCTTGAATCAGTAAAACAGAACAGACTGAGCTGTTGCTTATTCTGCCCAATGTTTAGAAGCTTTTATTTTTGTGTTTAAAACTTTTTCTTTGGGTTCAGCTAGTTAAATCTGATGTTTAGCTGTTTGTGTTGGATTGAACGATGTCTGGCTGTTATATAACGCCATCAAGTGGTCATTTGAAAACACACATACTCAGAGGTGGACAGCCTATGTACTTTACCAGTGTTCTTCTTTGGAAAACTTTCCTAAGTTTCACCACATACCAAAGCATAATATTGTAGTTTTTTCTTACTGCACTACGTTTCATATTGAATATAATTTAATAGGCTACTTAATTACATTAAAAATGTAGTACTTTTAAAGTATTTCTAAGTTTCACTTGAGTACAAGAAAGTATTTTTTATGTAGTTAAGTATTAAAGGTTAAAAAAAAACTTTTATTTATGAAACTAGTGCAGTAAAAATGACAACATAATGATTTGGAATGTAGTGAAGTAAGAAAGTAGAAAATACTATACGGTCCATGACATTGATTCTACACTAACATATTAAATGTCTAATTAAATTACTCTGAGTATGATCAAACAACAATAAACTCAAACGCACAGTATTTGATTGATATGATGGTATACACGCGCTATTACTTCTGCACGCGCTTTCTCCTGTCTTCCACAGAAAGCCGCGAACTCGCGTAATTAAAAAAAATAACGGTCATTTTGATTTACCGGCTGACAGACCTACAGTCATTAATTTATCGTTGTCTTTTTAATAATACATTTGGTGAAACTCTCCTAACCAGCCGGAAATTTTTCTCTTTTAACTCCATCTCTCGTACTGTGGCGCTGTGACATTCTTCAGTGTACTCGTAAAACCACCGAAGAAAGAAAGACTGGCGCACTCAGACGGTAGTGTTTCATTTGTTTTACATTATGTAGGTGCTCTAGCTGTTTATGTACTTGCTAGTTGTTATTTTTCTATCTGTGATTTAATGATCTTAAAAAACATGAAAAATATATTTATTTTTTTACTACAGTAACCATAAAAATGTCCAATACTTTTACTATAGTGACCAGATTTAACAATTATATTTTTTGAAAACAATAGTTTACTAACACAATGGTTAATTTTTAATGGTTGATGATTTTAAAGTTTTCACAGTTTCAGGAGAGATGAGTAGAAATATGAAAATGTCATATTTAATATCAGAATATGCATTTAATAATATCATATAGGCCTATAATATTTCTCTATATTACAATATCATATATTTATAATAGTCTTGCTCTGTGCTGGTTCAATATTGAAACTAAACATAAACACACCTAAATATTAGCCTACATCTGAAATCAATTCTGAGTATTCTCCAAAATAAAATGTTACTTTAATTCTGCTCATTATGTGTTTGTCTTCAGATGTTGACCATGAAAGCGCAGATGGATATGATCTGCTGTAAATCAGTAGGAACTGATCTGTCCATGCTGGATATTGAGGATTTCATCAGTGAAATCTGTCAGCTGAAGAAAGAGGTGGCGTCACTGGAGGCAAAGCTGAGAGAAAGAGGAGACAAACCCAACAGAGAGGTTTGAGCGGCTCATCATTTCATCCTTCAGCTCAATCAAACCAAAGTTTTGTTAGCTTCTCACTTCTTATGCACATCTCAAATTAAGCCAGCAGCAAAATATGCCATCAAATCCCCAATATAACCTCTAGAGATAACAGCTGAGTAATGAGGCTAATATCAACAGGTTGATCTTTATTTGTGTTTCACGAGTTCACACGTACATCAAATTAAATGGAGTAAAGATTATGCGTATTTGGTGTGCTGTCCGGGGGAGGGCTCCGGGCTCGGAATTTGGCCCGAACCCAGAGTATCCCCCCCATGATAAAGATAGTCTAGAACTAGACTGTATTTTATTATGGATTGTGTTTACGACTAATGAGTTTATTAAATCAAAGTGAGGAGATGGGGTGGTGGAGGGATGCTAAAATAAAAACGGTCAACGAAAGAAGGTGAATATGCTGTATATATACACACACCTCTTATCGTTGATTAAATCGATTGGCTTGATGTGCTCCACATGTGTTTAATTAGGTTTAATTATCTGAGGGTGCTCCACTTGGGTTTGATTAGGTTACATTATCTGGCGTGCTCCATTGTTTAGATAGGTTTAATTATCTGGACGTGCTCCTCCCGAAATTAGTTACTAAAACTTCACTTATCTGTGATGTGTTTGTCAGGATCTGGAGAAGGTTTCAGTGTGTGTGACTGATGGGACAGAAGCTCAGGATTCAGTCTGGAGATCCAGAGACACACAGGACTCAGAGCTCAGCCTCACTTTACTGTGTTATACTGACGCTCAGGATCATGGATCCGCTGATCAAACCTCTGACTGTAACGCTGGAGAACAGCAGATGCTGCAGACGCCACTGAAGATGTGCTCCGTCAAACTGGAGGACTGCAGCAACCTGATAGAGAGCAGAGGAGACGAAACCACAGCAGACAAACAACAACACAACCACGATGATGGTAATAATGGGATTGACGATGATGAGGATGATGGGACAGAAGCTCACTATTCACTGTGGAGCGTCAGAGATCAGAGATCCAGAGATTCACAGGACTCAGAGCTCAACCGCAGTTTACTCCGTTATACAGAAGCTCATGATCATGGATCCGCTCAGCAGATGCTGCAGACGCCACTGAAGATGTGCTCCGTCAAACTGGAGGACTGCAGGAACCTGATAGATAGCAGAGGAGACGAAACCACAGCAGACGAACAACAACACAGCTTTACGGAGGAGCATGAAGATCAGGATGAGGATGAAGATCAGAATGAGGACGATGAGGATGAAGATCAGAATGAGGATGATGATGATGAAGAACAGGATGAGAATGAAGCTCAGATTGAGGATGAAGATCAGATTGAGGACGAGGGTGAAGATCAGAATGTTGATGATGATGATGACTTTGTTCTTTCAGGTATGTTTCTTTCAGTCATACCCAATGTTTTACCGAAGTTCAGCTGCAACACCTGTTACATCACTTGCCCACCACGGCACTGACCCCCCAACATTATTTTGATAGTAATAAAAATAATTTAGTTCAGTTAGAGAACAGGCCCTACTATTAAAAACCGACCGGGTCTGCTCAATGCAGTATGAACAATGATGGCCAATTGGAGACATATGTTGAGCGCGTGAACATAATGGCCAATCGGAGACATACACTCACCTAAAGGATTATTAGGAACACCATACAAATACTCTGTTTGACCCCCTTTTGCCTTCAGAACTGCCTTAATTCTACGTGGCATTGATTCAACAAGGTGCTGAAAGCATTCTTTAGAAATGTTGGCCCATATTGATAGGATAGCATCTTGCAGTTGATGGAGATTTGTGGGATGCACATCCAGGGCACGAAGCTCCCGTTCCACCACATCCCAAAGGTGCTCTATTGGGTTGAGATCTGGTGACTGTGGGGGCCATTTTAGTCCAGTGAACTCATTGTCATGTTCAAGAAACCAATTTGAAATGATTGGAGCTTTGTGACGGTGCATTATCCTGCTGGAAGTAGCCATCGGAGGATGGGGACATGGTGGTCATAAAGGGATGGACATGGGCAGAAACAATGCTCAGGTAGGCCGTGGCATTTAAACCATGCCCAATTGGCACTATGGGGCCTAAAGTGTGCCAAGAAAACATCCCCCACACCATTACACCACCACCACCAGCCTGCACAGTGGTAACAAGGCATGATGGATCCATGTTCTCATTCTGTTTACGCCAAATTCTGACTCTACCATCTGAATGTCTCAACAGAAATCGAGACTCATCAGACCAGGCAACATTTTTCCAGTCTTCAACTGTTAAATTTTGGTGATCTTGTGCAAATTCTAGCCTCTTTTTCCTATTTATAGTGGAGATGAGGTGTACCCGGTGGGGTCTTCTGCTGTTGTAGCCCATCTGCCTCAAGGTTGTGCGTGTTGTGGCTTCACAAATGCTGCATACCTCGGTTGTAACGAGTGGTTATTTCCGTCAAAGTTGCTCTTCTATCAGCTTGAATCAGTCGGCCCATTCTCCTCTGACCTCTAGCATCAACAAGGCATTTTCTCCCACAGGACTGCCGCATACTGGATGTTTTTCCCTTTTCGCACCATTCTTTGTAAACCCTAGAAATGGCTGTGCGTGAAAATCCCAGTAACTGAGCAGATTGTAAAATACTCAGACCGGCCCGTCTGGCACCAACAACCGTGCCACGCTCAAAATTGCTTAAATCACCTTTCTTTCCCATTCCGACATTCAGTGTGGAGTTCAGGAGATTGTCTTGACCAGGACCACATCCCTAAATGCATTGAAGCAACTGCCATGTGATTGGTTGATTAGATAATTGCATTAATGAGAAATTGAACAGGTGTTCCTAATAATCCTTTAGGTGAGTGTATGTTGAGCGCGTGAACACAATGGCCAATCAGAGACACATATGTTGAGTGTGGAAACACAAGGGCCAATCAGAGACACTTATGTTGAGCATGTGAACACAATGGCCAATCGGAGACATATATGTTGAGCGCATGAACACAATGGCCAATCAGAGACATATATGTTGAGCGCGTGAACACAATGGCCAATCAGAGACATATGTTGAGCGCATGAACACAATGGCCAATCATAGACATATGTTGAGCGCATGAACACAATGGCCAATCAGAGAGATATATGTTGAGCGCGTGAACACAATGGCCAATTAGAGACAAATGTTGAGCGCATCAACACAATGGCCAATTTGAGACATATGTTGAGCGCGTGAACACAATGGCCAATCGGAGACATATATGTTGAGCGTGTGAACACAATGGCCAATCGGAGACATATATGTTGAGCGCGTGAACACAATGGCCAATCGGAGACATATATGTTGAGCGTGTGAACACAATGGCCAATCAGAGACATATATGTTGAGCACGTGAACACAATGGCCAATCGGAGACATATATGTTGAGCGCGTGAACACAATGGCCAATCTGAGACATATATGTTGAGCGTGTGAACACAATGGCCAATCGGAGACATATATGTTGAGCGCGTGAACACAATGGCCAATCTGAGACATATATGTTGAGCGTGTGAACACAATGGCCAATCTGAGACATATATGTTGAGCGTGTGAACACAATGGCCAATCGGAGACATATATGTTGAGCGCGTGAACACAATGGCCAATCATAGACATATATGTTGAGCACGTGAACACAATGGCGGTACAAAGGTGTTTAAGAATCCCCTTAACAGCTCTAGAAGTTATGTAAAAATTTATTTTATGCCCATTTTGTTTCATTCAGATGACAACGCTGGTTCATCTTCTGATGGTGAAACTGCCTCTACGTCCAAAGAGCGACAGACAGTGGCCGACAGTGGAAAACAGGAAAATATAGTGAAACGCCAGAGAAAACGCACAGAACAGAAAGACTTCACCTGCAAGATATGCAACATCAGCTTTCCTACCTCAGAAGAGAGGAGACTTCATGCAAAAGAGCACAGCGTGAAGAAAGAGTTTCATTGTGGTCCGTGTGGGAAGGATTTTAATTCTTCTGCTAGTTATTACCGTCATAGGAAGACGCACAGTAGCGTAAAACCTTTCCAATGCAGCAAGTGCAACCAGTATTTCCGCACCAAAGGATATCTTGCTAGTCACATGAGATACCACGGGGAGAAAAAGCTGCATCAGTGCCCTCACTGCGAGATGAGCTTCACCCAGAGATCTAAACTGAGGAAACATCTACTCATACACACCAATGAGAGCCCGTACAAGTGTCCTCACTGTAAGAAGAGCATGAAATACGAAACCAGTTTGAAGAAACATCTACTCCTGCACAGCAATGAGAGGCCGTACAAGTGCAGTGACTGTGATAAAACCTTTACAAACTCTAAAACTCTGAAGTTACACCAAATAATACACTCTGATGTTAAACCATATCAGTGTTCACACTGTGAGAAACGTTTCCATCATTCGACTCACTGCAAAACCCATGAGAGGATTCACACCGGAGAGAAACCGTACCTGTGCTCCTACTGCGGGAAGAGCTTTGCTAGTCCATTTTCTATCAGAATTCATCTGAGAATTCACACGGGAGAAAGACCGTATCCCTGTAGTTATTGTGGGAAGAGTTTTTATAAGCCAAGTGACTTAAAAATACACAAGAGGACCCATACAGGAGAAAAACCTTTTAAATGCTTGCATTGTGACAAGATTTTTGCTCGATCAAGTGACCTGAAGACTCATGAGCGATGGCATACAGGAGAGAAACCTTACCGCTGCTCCATCTGCGGCGAGAGATTCTCTTTTAAATGGGGTTTTCAGACCCACCAGAAGAAACACGCTGCCCCAGAATCATCATAGCTTCATCATGACATTATTGTTAGGTTGAGTAAAAAAAAATACATTGCAGTTACAGGAACATTACTTTATGGTTGTAAAAAGTAAACCTAAAACAAGAACATCTCTAGAACATTGTTTACTATGTAGAAATTAATCCTCTGGATGAAAGTCTGTGTTTCTTTGTGACCATTTTAATGTAGCCTATTGCACTGTAATGTGCAGATCGGTGTTTGATATTGGATTAAAGTGTGTTTATGCTGTATTTAATCACACTCACAGAATGACAAGGCCTAACTATTTTATCAGAAAGCTGAAATGATCCAGTAATGGATATGCAATAATACACTACAGGTCACTAAACGTATATGGTGCACTGAGCATGACAAATCAAGTACTACAAAATAACAGCTACAAAAAAGAAAAAAACCCATTATGAAATCCTACCATTCAGCTTGCAATACTCCTCTCTGAACTGAAGGGGGCGGCACATAATAACACTTCATATGTTAGTCAGACTCTATTCATGTCTAATGTCAAGTCAAGTCACTATAAAGCGCATTTCACAACACAGATTGCCTCAACGCGGGGTTGGGTCTTGGGCCGAATACTGAGATATTTTAACCAATATAGGCCTACTGTGTATAAAGTTGGTCAATGTGACTATAATTTGAGAGCCATCAAATTAGGTCTGAAACCCATTATGATACTGTGCTACCCTTTTTAGTGTATTTGCGTTTGTGTGTGTTCAAGTGTTTGGAAAGCAGGCAGTGCATGATGAAGATGACTTGTTTTCTGCTAAAGGGGTGCAGCAAAAACATAAAAATGTTGAAATGTTCCAATTTAAAAGCACTGGTTTCGATTTGAAACTATTCAAATGTATTTTTCAGTGAGTCAAATCTGCGTTTTGATTGGCCGATAGCTACCCCAGTCTTCAATGTCACACGACCCTTCAGAAATCATTCTAATATGCTTTGCTGTAAAAGCCTAAAAAAACCTAACCCATATTATTATCGCAGTTGTAAATTCTTGTGTTGCTGACAAAGTGTTTTATGAAGGATTCAACAACAGAAAGAGTGAAGAACAGCATTTATTTCAAATAGAAAGCGTCTGGAAAATGTTTATTCCTTTACTGCGCGCGCCTCTTCCACAGAAAGCTGCGAACACGTAATTCAAAAAATATCGGTCATTTTGATTTACCGGCTGACTGACTCGGTATCTATCGTATTTATTTCAATAATTACGTAACTATATGATAGTATATTCGTCCCTTGTCAAAGCCTCTGAAATACAATGATGTTTAATCGCTCGTACTGTAGGAGGCGCTGTGACGATATTTAGTCCACCGGTAAAACCACTGAAGAAGAAATCTGGAGCACTCAGAAGGTGAGTTTAATCTGTTTTTACACTGTTTATGTGTTTAGCTGTTTGTATGCTTGTTTGTTTTTTGATGTTCATAGTTTTTAATTAGCTCAAATTAAGCCTTTCCTCGCCCACCTGCCTTATGAAAAATAACCATGATTTTGCTACAGTAACCATAACAATTGTCCTGTTGTTTTACTACAGTAAGTAACCATGTTTTAACTTTAACCATGATTTTGTAGTGAACAGTAACTATACTAACACAATGCTTAATGTTCAGTGCTAGATGCTTTTAGTTTTCACAGTTTTGGGAGAAATTAGTAGAAAGCAAGCTTTTACAACGTTCTTTATGGCTATTTTTGTGTTTTTAGGTTGTACTTATTATTGTATTAACTATTGTTCATTATAATGGACATCGTTTGAAGAGTTTCTTAACTAAATTTCGTTTTTTTGACTGACAATAAATATTTAATTTTTATTTATTTTATATTATTATTATTATTACGGTGCAAAATACAATGTTTACATTTGCATTTTGCACCGTACTTCTAACTGGAATATGCAACCACTTTCCACTGCACTTTTACACTTTCTTTCGGATAGCTCTGTCCATAATTTATTGTACTAACTTAATCCACTGCTATATTCCTCATATTAGCCTAACATATTACTGTATACCTCTAACTGTAAAATTCTGTTCAAGTAATAACCGTCTGTATATTTATTCATAGTACATAGTCACCTGTAAATTCTGTTTATAGTAATAGCCATCTGTATATTTATTCATAGTACATATTCACCTGTAAATTCTGTTTATAGTAATAGCCATCTGTATATTTATTCACTGTATATATTCATCTGTAAATTCAGTTCTACTTATAGTAATAACCATCTCTCTACTTATACATATTTATATATATTCAGAACATTTTTATGTCCTGCACTTACGCAACCATTGTATATATCCTGCACTTGCTGCTATTGCACTTCTGGTTAGACCTAAACTGCATTTCGTTGCCTTGTACTTGTACTTGTGTAATGACAATAAAGTTGAATCTAATCTAATCTAATCTAATCTAATTATTATTATTATTATTATTATTATTATTATTATTATATTCCTGCTCTTTGCTGGCTCAATACTAAAATACTCCTAATCTCTTTTACATCTGAAATAAATGTTTCTGAATATTCTCCAAATTTTGAGTTTAAATCACTGTAAGTCCATTATCAATGTGTCTTTATAGTAATGAGGATGTGTTTGTCTTCAGATGTTGACCATGAAAGCGCAGATGGATGTGATCTGCAAATCAGTAGGAACTGATCTGTCCATGCTGGATATTGAGGATTTCATCAGTGAAATCTGTCAGCTGAAGAAAGAGGTGGCGTCACTGGAGGCAAAGCTGAGAGAAAGAGGAGACAAACCCAACAGAGAGGTTTGAGCGGCTCATCATTTCATCCTTCAGCTCAATCAAACCAAAGTTTTGTTAGCTTCTCACTTCATATGCACATCTCAAATTAAGCCAGCAGCAAAATATGCCGTCAAATCATCAATATAGTGCATCTGGAAAGTATTCACAACGCTTCCCTTTTTCCACATTTTGCTATGTTCCAGCCTTATTTCAAAATGGATTAAATTCATTATTTTCTACAACCCCAAATCAGAAAAAGTTGGGACAGTATGGAAAACGCAAAAAAAAAAAAAATAGAAGTGATTTCTAAATTTCCTTTGACTTGTATTTCATTGCAGACAATATGAACACAAAATATTTCATGTTTTGTCTGGTCAACTTCATGTCATTTGTAAATATGCATCCTTTCCTGTCATTCAGACCTGCAACACATTTCAAAAAAAGTTGGGACAGGAGCAATTTAGGGCTAGTAATGAGGTAAAATGCTTAAATAATGATGTGATTTGAAACAGGTGATGTCTACAGGTGATTGTAATTATGATTTGGTACAAAAGCAGCATCCAAGAAAGGTCTAATCTAGGGGTGCTCCGATTGATCGGCAACCGATATCTATCTGCCGATAATCGCTTTGGGATGATTGATCGGCGGTCTCTAAAAAGGCAGATCTCATGAACCGATCGCATGCTGACGACACATAAAACCCCGTGCCTGCCGTGAGAGCGAGGGCATGATATGCAGCGACACCGTCTCATTCTCTTTCCGGCGCGGGTAAAATTATTATAATGCTGAAGGTGAGGTAAAATTCATATTTCTATATTAAATAACTTGCGCAGTCATTTGAAAACTTTCTGTGAGAGGTAAGTTCACAAACAGCACGAGTGAATCACCGCGTGTGCGCACGCTCTCTTTCCCTCAGAATGCTCAAATGGCTTCACATCAGCGCATCGCATCTGCATCGAGATACACAGTTAACACAGGATTTGCCACTTACACAATCGAGGCAGTGTCGCATCGTCACTAAAGTTTATCATTTCCATTTATTTTTAAGTCTTGCCAGTGTTCAAACCGCTCAGCACTCGCGCGCACGGTCTGGAGAGACACACACACACACACACACACACAGGCCATCTCACAAAAAGCTTGCGAGTACAAATTGCGCTGAAATGGTCAGATACACACAAATGTATGTACTAAATTTCCGTCTTGACGAGTATGCACGTAAACCCCGTCGTGACTCGCGAGTGAACGTTTGTGCAACTGTAACCGTATCCGTGTTCGCTCTTAAAGTGACAGCTGTCGAATAAACTGCTGCTGTCTCTGAGTTTCTCTTTGTCTTGTGTCGTTTGATGAACCTTTATGACACTCACTGCTCTTGAATGACTAACTTTTGCAACCTTAAGTGTAAGGATTAATCTAATTTAATTTATTCAGGGAAGACCAATATTAATTTACATTTGATTTCTTATTAAATGTCTTTAGTATTTCTTACCTCAATACTAATGTTAGACCTACCTGAAAACGTGTCTTTAAAAACAAAAATGCACTGCATGATCAAATATTTAGGTGAGATAATTATATACATTAATTATATACATTTATTTGGGAAAGATGGCCTACAGTAGCCTTAGGTTAGCCTTAGGTTATCTCATTTCCTAAAAATTTTTTTTAGTTAATTTAGAGTTAGTTTTATTTCTACAAATGGTGCAAACTCTGCAAGATTATAGATAAAAGATTCCCATTCCCTTGCCATTCTGTAATCGGCAGTCAAGTCAAGTCAACTTTATTTATATAGCTCTTTTAACAATGTAGATTGTTTCACAGCAGCTTCACAGTGTTAAACAGGAAAATAATGCAGCATAATTTTATTCAGCTGTATAGCCATTCTGGAAAAAACGCTGATGTCATCAGTTCATTTCAATTATCATACAGTGACAGTGTGGGCTTTAGATCAATAATTAGATCAGTAATTTAGTTTATATGGTTAATTTAGTATATTAATTAGATTTATTTCGATGTTTAGTTGAAAAATTTAGTGTCCCCAACTGAGCACGCCAAGCCAGAGGCAAGCCAGAGCCAGAGGCAAGTGATCAGCAATACAGTGATCGGCAATCGGCAGATCATGATTTTGGGGATCGGTAATCGGTGATCGGTCCCAAAAATGCTGATCGGAGTATCTCTAGTCTAATCTTTTAGGAGCAAAGATGGGCCGAGGATCGCCAGTTTGCCAACAAATACGTGAAAAAATTATTGAAATGTTTAAAAACAATGTTCCTCAAAGAAAGATAGGAAGAGATTTGGATATTTCACATTCAACAGTGCATAACATAATTAAAAGATTCAAGGAATCTGGAGGAATTTCAGCGCGTAAAGGACAAGGGTGCAAGCCTAAGCTGAACAACCGTGATCTCCGATCCCTCAGGCGGCACTGCATCAAGAATCGTCATTCATCTATTAGCGATATCACCACATGGGCTCAGGACTACTTTGGCAAACCTTTGTCAAGTACCACAATACGTAGTTACATCCACAAATGCCAGTTAAACTGTACTGTGCCAAAAGGAAGCCCTATGCTAACAGTGTCCAGAAGCGCCGTCGACTTCTCTGGGCTCGGAGGCATCTGGGATGGACCATCACACAGTGGAAACGTGTACTGTGGTCAGATGAAGCAGTATTTCAGGTATTTTTTGGGAGGAATGGACGCCGTGTGCTCCGGACCAAAGAAGAAAAGGATCATCCAGACTGTTACCAGCAACAAGTCCAGAAGCCAGGGTCTGTCATGGTATGGGGTTGTGTCAGTGCCCTTGGCAAAGGTAACTTGCACTTCTGTGAAGGCTCCATTAATGCTGAAAAGTACATAGAGATTTTGGAGCATAATATGCTGCCTTCAAGAAGACATCTTTTCCAGGGACATCCATGCATATTTCAACAAGACAATGCAAAACCACATTCTGCACACATTACAAAGTCCTGGCTGCGGAGGAAGAGGGTTCGGGTACTTGACTGGCCAGCCTCAGTCCCGACCTGTCTCCAATAGAGAATGTGACAACGAAGACCTCGTACTGTTGCCCACCTTAAGACTTGTTTGCAGGAAGAATGGGACAAAATTACACCTGAAACACTTCATCACTTGGTGTCTTCAGTCCCTAAACGTCTTTTAAGTGTTGTGAAAAGGAATGGCAACATTACAAAGTGGTAAATGCTTTACTGTCCCAACTTTTTTTGAAATGTGTTGCAGGTCTGAATGACAGGAAAGGATGCATATTTACAAATGACATGAAGTTGACCAGACAAAACATGAAATATTTTGTGTTCATATTGTCTGCAATGAAATACAAGTCAAAGTAAATTTAGAAATCACTTCTTTTTTCTTTTTTTTTTTGCATTTTCCATACTGTCCCAACTTTTTCTGATTTGGGGTTACAAAACAAAAAACACAAAAAATATCCAATAATGGCAACCTGAAAGAAGGTTTTTTGAAATGATTTGCAAATTTATATATACATATATATATATATATATATATATATATATATATATATATATATATATATATATATATATATAATCACATGTACATAAGTATTCACAGTCTGTATAATGATAAATATACTTCCATTAATAAATCTTCTCTGTCTGATCTTGCATGTACTATACTAATTAAAGCTGAAGAAGAATCTGAACATATTACTACTTTATTTGGTTTGACTTGTTCGACCCACTGTAGTCCTATTTTTATAGCTGTTAACTCTGCATTTTACACGGACATCTCATCAGTCAACCTCCAACTAATCTATGTTTTAAATTGAGCAATATATACACCTAATCCAACCTTTTCACTGACAGGTTCCTTAGAACCATCTGTAAATATTTGTAATACTGAATAAAATGCGTTATTTAAAAAAGCATTAACCTCATTTCCTATCTAGAGGCATCTCTCCCATTTCAACCCCAATTGCATCTAAAGGGGATGTTTTACCTGCTCCACAACATATTCTTAGTGCTTTGGATTGAATTATAATTTTTTTCAGTAAAGACTTGGTTGCAGAACCATATACAATACATCCATAATCAAAGAACAAATCAATGCTTGATACATGCACAACGGCTAGCTCCCCAGTTGTGACTAGCAACCGTACGCATGCAATTTTAGATCTTTTTACACTTTGATTTCAATTTTACTGATATTAAATTTCCATGTTCATTTTCCATCAAACCATAATTCAAGAGATTTTAAAAACAGGTACTCTTTCCAATGCTTGATCATACAACTTCAGATCTAAATGTTCATTCCTCTTGTTCTTTGTGAATAACATATACAGTACATTGTGTTTTTGAGACTGAAATTTTTTTAGACCCCAATCCAATGACCATTCTTCCACTTCTTTAATTGACCCCTGAATGCCTTTAACCACATTTTTAATATTACGACCTCTCTTCCATAATGCGCCGTCATCTGCATAAAGAGCTAATCCTATTCCTGGTTTTCTAACTTTATCAAAAACATCATTGATCATTAAATTAAACAATTAAAGGCTAATTGCACTACCCTGTGGAGTCCCATTAAAATGTTATAAGGAGCTGATATCATGTACTCTTTCATTACAAAAGCTTTTTTAACTTCAATTTCAAACAATACCAAAGCATCTGCTGTAGACCTACTTTTCCTAAAACCACTTTGAAATGTTGATAACAATTCTCTTTTCTCTAAAATGTAATTCAGTCGCCTCACAATAATTTTTTTCCATTACTTTACATAGTGTAGAGGTAAGAGCGATGGGTCTATAACTACTAGATTTTGTTATATTTTCCCCAGGCTTAGCTAGAGGGAGCACAATTGCCGTTTTCCATTGCTTAGGAAGCATACCCTTGTTCCATATGTTATTAAATAAGTCCAATAATGCTTCTAATGCTTTTGGTGATAAGTTATAGAATCTTAAAGAAATTATCATATCTTTTCTTGGTGTGGTACTCTTTGAGTTATTAATTGCTGTTTTTAATTCAAAATAACTAAACTCGTCATCCACAATACTATTAAGATCTTGCTTTTTCTTGCAAGCATCTCCATAGATATTCTTAATTTGCTGTCGTCTTGTTAAAAATGTATCATCTAAATGTTCAATGCTATGAGCTTAAGCATATGTTTGAGCCAACATTGTAGCCTTGTCTTTATCTGTGATTGCTACCTTCCCATTTTCCTCCATTACAGGTATTTTTTTTAAAGCTGTCAATTCCATTAATCTTTTTTTATCATACGCCAGACTGCATTTATTTTGGTTTCCCTCCCTATTGTATCGCAAAAGTTTTGCCATGCTGTCCTTTTTGTACTTTTAATAACCTTTTTAACATAAGCCCTTTTTCTTTGATAATTCCTTCTGGGGTGAGTGTTCTTTTTAAAAACTGAAATGCTTTATCTCTTTCTCTGATTGCGGCCGAGCACTCCTCTGACCACCATGGCACATTCTTTCTTCTACTTATACCACTTGATAGACTGAGAGGCTGCAAAATAAATGCCATTCACTACTTTATTATATCTGTCATCAACACTACCCTCTACTCACAGATTTTTTAAATTGTTCTTCCCATAACATTTGACGTTTTTTCCCAATCTGCTTTCTTAAGGCATCTTTACACGGCAAACGCGGCACAGAAACTAAATCTGAAGCGGCATAAAATCACAAAAAGGAGCATTTACACAGACCGTTTAATGCTTCTCTGAAGCAGCACAAATGCATTTACACAGGAATTAAAATCGCGGGAAACAATGTTTTGAACATTTCTATTTTAAAACTACAGTTTTAACAAAGTGTTAAATTTTAAAGGCATAATTATGTGTAAAAATAATAAACAATTAAATAAAATTCCCTCTGCGTGCTTTATATAGGCGATTTGATTGTCATAACTGTGTACTGATTCTGTGATTGTCATAATTCTGGCTATTGTAGGCTACGGTATAGTAGTTATTTTATATTTCTTAATAAAATTGTGACCGATGGAAGAAATGCTATAAAGAAATGATGAATTATTACACCGCAGATCACCACAGGATTAAAAGTGGTTGAAAGTTTTTTCAAAGAGCCAGAAAGTCACTTTGGTGCAGTCACAACAAACGAACAATGATAGCGTTTCAGGTAGGACAGCAGATATATAAGCAAATATCGTTCTCAAAGAGATTATTTTTGGAATAGAATATAACAATGCACAATCACAGTGACGGCGACTGGGTTAAGTCTGATCTGCCAATCTCTTCAAAGGAAGATTACAAACGGCGCACGCCAATTTATTACACATGATTATTTTGGTGGTTTGCTTGACGATGTGAGTACAGGACTCTTTTACTTCAATGATAGACTTTTTTTAATTTGCCTAAAACATATGGCGCTATTCTTATATGCTTTGTCTCCCGCTTCTTGATTCTCGCACCGCCTGAGCTGACACTGACAGGTGGTTGTCATGACAATGACGTAGTTTAGGGCGGCACAAGTTTGTGTTCATTTAAACTGAATCAAAGCCGTTTCAGCATTGCCTTTGTTACTAGGGGCTGAGGTGGGTCAGACCCGGCATATTTTAAGTCTGCTTTTATGTGGCATTGCGTCTTTACACAGAATTTTGAGCAGACACAGAGCCGCTTTAGAGCCGCCTTAACTCGGCTGTGTAAAGATGCCATTATATATCCATCTTAAACCATAATTAAATTTTTAAAATTGAATCTTATTTTGAATTTCACATGTCACTGGAAAATGATCACTTCCTATATTATCCTTAGATACTGAGCTTACCATATACATTTACCTGCTAATAATGCTGAAAATATTGTGATATCCAAACATGACATTCCACCTCTTGCTATGTCTATTCTTGTTGGATTGCCATCATTTAAACATACTAAAGAGTTATCTTCCATTTTTATCTGTTCTCCTGCTACCCCAAATACAATTGTGAGCATTAAAATCATCACATATAATCATTTTGTTTGCCTTTTCTCCCATGGCACTTTTCAGGATATCTTGTTATTTCTGAACACGGATTATAGAAATGTAACACTCTGTGTACCCATTAATTCTATACATATGCTCTCTGCATTACCTTCATTCTTTCTTTGTCTATATATCATATTTTCTTTTATGAATGTTGCACACCCTCCACCTCTACCATTAATCCTGTCCTTCCAGCCGTTCAGCCTAAAATATAATGACTTGCATAACCATGTTTCTTGTATACAAATGATATCAGAGATTTATTCATATCTGCAATATACTTGTTAAACTCCTGTCCATTAGCGATTTAAGATTCTGGCATTCCAATGAAGCAACAGGACAGACATGATAATGGCATATATCATTACATTGAGATGCATCATAACTTGTTGTTATACTACCTTCTGTTCTCCCTTCTTTAGACTGTAGTATCTTGTGAATTTGCTCAAAGTGTATCAGCACAGAAAGACTATCACACTTTTCATTATCGTTCCATGTCGTCAGTCTTCTAGCCAAACCAACTTTGCCTCCAATCAAGTTTCCTTTTACTTCTTCCATAGTTACATTAACGCGTACTGCTGAAATAACGCCACATTTCTTCACATCTATTCCAGCACAAATTAATTTACCACCAGCTAGTGTTTTCAGTTTCAAAATCTTTGCTTTCTGATTTTCATCCTTACACTTAATCAAGACTCTTCCATTGCTCAGACATGTTGCCCCTTTCACTGATCCCACTTCTTTTTCTATCGCTTTTGACAGTTTAACAGGATGCATCTATTGCTCTGCTTGTTTGACAAATGTGATCATAACTTTTATTTCTTTTTCCTCTCTGTTTCTCATCATCATTTGCCCTGAATCACTGGTTTTACTTGTACATAGTTTCTCATATTCAGACTCATTACCCATGTTATTTCCTTCTTTCCTTTTATTATATCATACTTCTTGGAACTCCATATCTTGACTATCATCATCCGAAGAATCGTCCATTATGTCCACCTACTTCAATTCAAGAACCGTTCCTTTTTTGTACTTTTTAGAATCTATTAATTTTGTCCTGGCATTTCTCCCACTGACGTCCTTCCTTTCGCCTTCTCTGCCTTCGCCTTCCTTATATAGACAGGTGTGTGCCTTTCCAAATCACGCCCAATCAACTGAATTTACCCCAGGTGGACTCCAGTCAAGCTGTAAAAACATCTCAGGGGAAACGGGAGCACCTGAGCTAAATTTTGAGTGTCATGGCAAAGGCTGTGAATACTTATGCTTGTGATGTTTTTTTTTTTATAAATTTGCAAAGGTTTCAAACAAACTTTTTTTTTTTCACTGTATAACCTCTAGAGATAAAGTAATGAGGCTAATATCAACAGGTTGATCTTTATTTGTGTTTATCTGTGATGTGTTTGTCAGGATCTGGAGAAGGTTTCAGTGTGTGTGACTGATGGGACAGAAGCTCAGGATTCAGTCTGGAGATCCAGAGACACACAGGACTCAGAGCTCAGCCTCACTTTACTGTGTTATACTGACGCTCAGGATCATGGATCCGCTGATCAAACCTCTGACTGTAACGCTGGAGAACAGCAGATGCTGCAGACGCCACTGAAGATGTGCTCTGTCAAACTGGTGGACTGCAGGAACCTGATAGAGAGCAGAGGAGATGAACAACAACAACGCCATGAGGAGGAGGATGAAGATCAGAATGATGATGTCGAGGATGAGGATGAAGATCAGAATGATGTTGTTGATGATTTTGTTCCTTCAGGTATGTTTCTTCCTTTTATGACCAGATATGCTGAAATAACTGAATTACTAATATTTAATTGTAAATATTTTATGTAGGGTAAACATACCTATTAAGCTCAAGTACCCATTGAGCACACTACTATCTTTGAGCTCAGATTATAAAAATAAGAAAATAATTTATCATCCTACTTGATGTCTTAAACAATTTGTGTTTTGTTTTTACTATATATCTCCTGTAATGTCAAGCTAATCAGACCATTGCACACTGATATATGGGTATCTATGTTTTCACACTGTCTAGCTGCCAGTTTGAAAGCTGTCTAAAGACTTTGAAGTTGTAAATATTATTAATTTAAATTGTTATATTTAGCGTAATGACTAAAAACATTATTTGTTCATCTATCAAAGATTGTCCCCATTTGTAAAACTAAAAAGCTTCAAGATTTAGGAAAACTAACACATGGCAAAAACACTTTTATTTAAAAATAAACAAAGATCTGGAATTTTCATTATAGCCAGTAGGTGCTAGCAGAAGAGAACTTAATCATTTAATGGCCATTTCCACTTCCTAATATATAACAGTTTATTTATTAATTTACATTTAAACATTGAAGCACTGGCTCCAACTGATCAGATTAAAAAGCGTCAGTCTGTTTTTGACCCCCCCCATCTGATCTACCGCTGTGTCATCGAGTAAGTACATTGATGTCATCTTTATTGTCCTCAGAAAGTAGCAGTGTTTTTCCATGGGAAGTTCCTAGGCTCCCTGCGATAGTGTTTATTGCTGGCGATATAAAAGCCCTTGCTGGTGATACCGGTATTACTGGTGTTGTCACGTGAAGATTAATCAGTTGAAAATCTTTACTCACCGTCACATCCCTAGAAGTTACAATTGTGGCCTGTAGCCATCATTTCATCACAAACGGAGCGACTTGCTTGCCTAAATTCACCCCTAAACCAAATGCTTGGTCACAGAGTTTGAAAACCTATCCTTGGGTTCTTTTTGCACTGATAGTTGAGGCAAACTTCAAACCCATGTCAAGCATACGTCTGTGCGTAGTGGTTCTTGAAGCACTGACTCCAGCTGCAGTCCACTCTTTGTGAATCTCCCCCACATTTTTGAATGGGTTTTTTTTCAATCCTCTCCAGGGTGCGGTTATCCCTATTGCTTGTACACTTTTTTTCTACCACATCTTTTCCTTCCCTTCGCCTCTCTATTAATGTGCTTGGACACAGAGCTCTGTGAATAGCCAGCCTCTTTTGCAATGACCTTTTGTGTCTTGCCCGTGCAAGGTGTCAATGATCGTCTTCCCCATGATTGTGTAGCCTACAGAACTAGACTGAGAGACCATTTAAATGCCTTTGCAGGTGTTTTGAGTTAATTAGCTGATTAGAGTGTGGTACCAGGGGCCTCATTTATAAAACTTTGCGTAGGATTTGCGTCAGATGTGGCGTACGGATGAAACATAGGACGTGCGTACGCACAGAAATATTCGGATTTATAAAACCGTGCGCACGCACATCCTACGCAGTTTTCCCTTAATAAATCACAATCAATTCTAAATGTAGCGCAGCTTTTGCGGCTTCATGTCACGCCCATAGTTGCCCATAAATAGTCTGTGAAACGCCCACAAGTTAATATTCATAATTTGCGAAATCATGGCAAACACAGAGAGGAAATTAAAAAAACGTAACTTCACTCAATGTGAAGTAGAAGTTATCGTTGGCGAGGTGGAAAAGATGAGAACAATTTTGTTTGGAGGGCACAGTGTGGGCATTACTAATGCCAAAAAGGCACTTGAGTGGCAAAAGGTTGCAGACGCCGTAAATGCTGTAGCCTCACAACCTTGGACCATGGCCGAAATAAAAAAGAAATGGTCGGACATCAAAGTCGAGGCAAAAAAGCGTCTAGCGCTCCATCGCCAGAGTGTGTCTGCCACGGGTGGGGGAGAGGAACACCGGAGCTGAGCCTCTTGATGAGAGACTGGCGGCAATTATTGGGGAATCCCTATTAATCCCTATCCCTATTATCTACGTGGAAATGGGAAATAGTTCAGTGCAAATGTAATTTCTTGCAGTTTTCTGAATGGTTGAGACATACGTCATACGTTATTTTATCAAACATAAAACAAACTAAAGGCATATGCATGAATACCATATGATTCCGTAGCTGATGAATACATTTTTACTATGAAAACAACTTTCCCCAGCGGACAATTAATACATATCTATCTATCTATCTATCTATCTATCTATCTATCTATCTATCTATCTATCTATCTATCTATCTATCTATCTATCTATCTATCTATCTATCTATCTATCTATCTATCTATCTATCTATCTATCTATCTATCTATCTATCTATCTATCTGCACTTATGAACACAGGAACAATCAATGCTCCCATTTGAAGTAATCTTAATGTGTAGAACTTTGTGATTAAATGGCCATTGCATGGAGATCTAATTGCATCTATATCTGCTCCGCCAGACGGACACATTGACGAGAATATCAGTTTTGTAGGCTACATTATTTCGTTCTGTTTACCATATTATTTATGAGAATGAATTGTATAACATGGCAATATTATTGCAGAACATATTTCACTTTTCTTTTTGCAAATATGTGTTTATTTGCATTTCTGTTGTAATTTTCGTTTGTTTTACACTGCAGATCGATCAAACGGGTGTTCGTGTAGGCTGTTAATTGTAAGACTTGCTTTGTGAAGTCTTCATGTTATGAGAGGCAGTATAGCCATTTCTTTTACACAACGTTCTACAGTTTCACACACTTTCACGTGTTTCTTCCATCTGCCGACGGTGTCGCCATTTCTCATTTCACCCGTTTTTGTGCGTACACCTGGGTCAGAGCTTGCGTGAAGGACCGCACATTTTCCCGTCAAGTTTGCTTTTTATAAATACCAATTATTGCGTAGAGAGCGGCGTACGCATTCTTTTGTGCGTACGCAACGTTTATAAATGAGGCCCCAGGTGTCTTCAAAATTTAACCTTTTCACGATATTCTAATTTTCTGAGAGACTGAATTTGGGATTTTCCTTAGTTGTCAGTTATAATCATCAAAATTAAAAGAAATAAACATTTGAACTATATCCGTCTGTGTGTAATGAATGAATATAAAATACAAGTTACACTTTTTGAATGGAATTAGTGAAATAAATCAACTTTTTGATGATATTCTAATTATTTGACCATCACCTGTAATTTGCGTTTTATTACATGACATAAGTAGACTGGGTAAACCCAGCCTGATTTGCCAGTGATTTGATTTCGCCCGGCAACTCGGTCTGGAAACCCATACACTCATTTCTACTGCTTCTGTTACACTTTTGCGGGACCAATCACAGACTGGTTTATCCACCTGGCCTGCTTTTGGAGGGATTATCACGATGACGGATAGAGAAGCGATGGGTCATTGCCCATTGATCACGCCTCTTGTGGTCTGATTGGTTGAAGGACTATCCAATAGCATACAGTCATTTGAATTATGCTTGTTTATCATGCCTCTTGTGGTCTGATTGGTTGAAGGACTATCCAATTGCGTACAGAGTAATTTAATTTATGCGCGTTTATGCTTGCGTGTGCAGTAGAAAATACAGAGCAGACTCCCCAGACCAATGTTCAATCTTAAATTGAGCTTGGTCTGGTGATAGCCAGAGAATGACATTTAGTATTTGATACATTCAATTCAATTCAATTAAATTCAAATTCAAATTCAAATTCAATTCAAATTTATTTGTATAGCGCTTTTCACAATACACATTGTTTCAAAGCAGCTTTACAGAAAGTGCATTTCATAAATGTACATTGAAAAATGTTAGAAAGAGAATGTTAAAGCAAAATCTTAGAAAAAGTTAATCAATCATGTATTAATTTAGGCCATAACAACGCTGGCGTTGAGTCGTCTCTTCACAGGCGTCGAGTCGTCTCTTCACAGGTGTTGGGGCATCTGAAGTCTCCATGAGAGGCTGGATACAAACTGGAGCTGACGAACTATTTACCTCAGGACTAGTGTCCCGAGATAACAACAGAAAAGCAGATGGGAAATAATTAGCATAGCTGCTGTTCAGAATATGAATGCTTTTGATCCGATTTAACTGTTTTGTTTCTGATGCTTTCTATTTTCTCAGTAAAGAAATTCATAAAATCATTACTACTAAACTGTAAAGGAATATTTTGCTCAGGCGATGCTTGTTTATTTGTTAGTCTAGCCACGGTGTTAAATAAAAACCTTGGATTATTTTGGTTATTTTCTATTAGTTTGCGGAGATGCTCAGCCCTGGCTGCTTTTAGGGCCTTTTTATAACGTGACATACTATCTTTCCACGCGATTCTAAAGACCTCTAAATTAGTTTGTTTCCATTTACGCTCTAAGTTACGAGTTTCTCTCTTGATGACATGTGTAGCACTGTTGTACCATGGTGCTTTAGTTTTCTCTCTAACCTTTTTTAATCTAATTGGTGCAACAATTTCTAATGTACTAGAGAAAATGGTCATACTGCTAGTCATTTCCTCTAGTTCATCTGTTTGTTTGGGTTCACTGAGCAGCTGAGCCAGATCAGGTAAGGTATTTGAGAATCTATCTATAGTGGTTGGAAGGATTGTTCTGCCTGGTCGATAACGTGGCGCAACATGACAGATTTCAGCAGTACGCAGTATGCAAGTTACCATGTAATGGTCAGTGACATCATCACTTTGCGGTATAATATCTATATTGGTTGGGTTGGTTCCATGTGATATAATTAAATCTAGTGTGTGATTAAGACGATGAGTGGGACCAGTGACGCTTTGCTTGACCCCAAAGGAGTTTAATAGATCTGTAAACGCAGCCCCTAACGCATAATTTGTGTTATCTACGTGTATGTTAAAATCTCCAACAATTAATGCTTTATCGACGTTGACCAATAGATCTGAGAGAAAGTCTGCAAACTCTTTTAGGAAATCAGCATAGGGCCCTGGAGGTCTATATACAGTAGCCAAGGCTAGAGATAATACGGATTTCTTTCTTACATCTAAGAGCGTAACATTTAGCACTAGTACTTCAAACGAATTAAACCTGTGACCTGTTTTCTGGGTAACATTAAGAATATCTCTATAGATTGTTGCAACACCGCCACCACGACCAATCAGACGGGCTCATGCTTATAACAGTATCCTGGTGGAGTAGACTCATTAAGACCGAAATAATCATTTGGGTTAAGCCAGGTTTCAGTAAGGCAAAGTACATCGAAACTACTATCTGTGACCATTTCATTTACAATAACCGCCTTAGGTGTGAGCGATCTAATGTTTAGAAGACCTAGTTTTAGAAATTGTTTTTGTTCACTAATATTGAGATTTTCTGGTTTAATCACAATTAGATTTTTCCTAGATCCTACAGTAGATTTAATGTTTGACCTCACTAAACGAGGAATAGACACAGTTTCTATATAATGTTCTACATTGGTACTTATGTCAATTAAGTTAGGACAAAATTGTTTTTGTTCACTAATATTGAAATTTTCTGGTTTAATCACAATTAGATTTGTCCTAGATCCTACAGTAGATTTAATGTTTGACCTCACTAAACGAGGGATAGACACAGTTTCTATATAATGTTCTACATTGGTACTTATGTAAATTAAGTTAGGACAGCAAAGAATGTGATTTGGACTTTGACTTACTAGTCAAAATACATCAGAAAAGCAGAACTTAATATTTGGTAAAGAAACCTTTGTTTGCAATTACAGAGATCATACGTTTCCTGTAGTTCTTGACTAGGTTTGCACACACTGCAGCAGGGATTTTGGCCCACTCCTCAATACAGACCTTCTCCCAATCCTTCAGGTTTCGGGGCTGTCGCTGGGCAATACGGACTTTCAGCTCCCTCCAAAGATTTTCTATTGGGTTCAGGTCTGGAGACTGGCTAGGCCACTCAAGGACCTTGAGATGCTTCTTACGGAGCCACTCCTTAGTTATCCTGGCTGGTGTTTCGGGTCGTTGTCATGCTGTAAGAGACAGCCACGACCCATCTTCAATGCTCTTACTGAGGGAAGGAGGTTGTTGGCCAAGATCTCGCGATACATGGCCCCATCCATCCTCCCCTCAATACGGTGCAGTCGTCCTGTCCCCTTTGCAGAAAAGCATCCCCAAAGAATGATGTTTCCACCTCAATGCTTCACGGTTGGGATGATGTTCTTGGAGTTGTACTCGTCCTTCTTCTTCCTCCAAACACGGCGAGTGGAGTTTAGACCAAAAAGCTCTATTTTTGTCTCATCAGACCACATGACCTTCTCCCATTCCTCCTCTGGATCATACAGATGGTCATTGGCAAACTTCTGACGGACCTGGACATGCGATGGCTTGAGCAGGGGGACCTTGCGTGTGCTGCAGGATTTTAATCCAGGACGGCGTAGTGTGTTACTAATGGTTTTCTTTGAGACTGTGGTCCCAGCTCTCTTCAGGTCATTGACCAGGTCCTGCCGTGTAGTTCTGGGCTGATCCCTCACCTTCCTCATGATCATTGATGCCCCATGAGGTAAGAACTTGCATGGTGCCCCAGACCGAGGGAGATTGACCGTCATCTTGAACTTCTTCCATTTTCGAATAATTGCGGCAACAGTTGTTGCCTTCTCACCAAGCTGCTTGCCTATTGTCCTGTAGCCCATCCCAGCCTTGTGCAGGTCTACAATTTTATCCCTGATGTCCTTACACAGCTCTCTGGTCTTGGCCATTGAGGAGAGGTTGGAGTCTGTTTGATTGAGTGTGTGGACAGGTGTCTTTTATACAGGTAACGAGTTTAAACAGGTGAAGTAAATACAGGTAATGAGTGGAGAACAGGAGGGCTTCTTAAAGAAAAACTAACAGGTCTGTGAGAGCCGGAATTCTTACTGGTTGGTAGGTGATCAAATACTTATGTCATGCAATAAAATACAAATTATCATACAATGTGATTTTTCTGGATTCATTTTCTGTATTTCTTAGATTCCGTCTCTCACAGTTGAATTGTACCTATGATAAAAATGACAGACCTCTACATGCTTTGTTAGTAGGAAAACCTGCAAACTCGGCAGTGTATCAAATACTTGTTCTCCCCACTGTACATGCATATACACGTAAACTCTCAGGGTGCTATTTTCTCACAGCACTCGGCCTTCTGTAAGGCGCTCATCTATAAAGCACACACTCCCACCTCTGTAATAAACACAGAGATGTTAGTCAAGTGATAAGAATATTCGCTCAAACATCGTTTAGAATAGTAGACCCGTCCGAATAGGGCTAAAGATGAAAAATCCCCCCTCCCCTCACGCAAATATCTAGCCCTGCTAATTAAAATTCACATATATAATTTACCAAAAAAAAGTTTTTGTTCCTTTCAGATGGCGACGCTGGTTCATCTTCTGATGGAGAAATGGCCACTACATCCAAAGACAGACGGGCAAGGAAGAGATTCTCCTGTGGAAAAACATTCAGAAAAAAGGAAAAGTTAGCGAAACGTGAGAGAAAACACACAGAACAGAAAGACTTCACCTGCAAGATATGCGACATCAGCTTTCCTACCTTAGAAGAGAGGAGACTTCACACAAAAGAGCACAGCGTGAAGAAGGAGTTTCACTGCGAACAGTGCGGGAAGGATTTTTTCACCACTCCTCTGAACATGAGAGCTCACATGAAGACACACAGCGAAAAGACTTTCCACTGCAGTGAGTGTGACAAGTATTTCCGCACCAAACAACATCTTTCAATGCATAAGAGAATCCACACGGGGGAGAAGCTGTACCAGTGTCTTCACTGTGAGAAGAGCTTCAACATGAGATCGACTCTGAAGAACCATGTGCGCATACACACCAATGAGAGGCCGTACAAGTGCAATCAATGTGAGAAGAGCTTCAACCAGCTAGCCCACCTGAATAAACATCTGCCCATACACACCAATGAGAGGCCATACAAGTGCACTCAATGTGAAAAGAGCTTCAACCAGGATTGGGCTCTGAAGAACCATCTTCTCTCACACACCAATGAGAGGCCGCACAAGTGCCCTCACTGCGAGAAGAGCTACAGACAGGGACCGAGTCTGAAGACCCATCTACTCACACACACCAATGAGAGGCCGTACAAATGCACTCAATGTGAGAAGAGCTTCAACCGGAGTTCGACTCTGAAGAAACATCTACTCACACACCCCAATGAGAGCCTGTCCCAGTGTCCTCACTGCGAGAAGAGCTTCAACCAGGGATCGACTCTGAAGAACCATCTACTCACACACACCACTGAGAGGCCGTACAAGTGCAGTGAATGTGAGAAAACCTTTACAAACTCAAGTGCTCTAAAGTCACACCAAAAATTACACACTGATGTCAAACCGTATAAGTGTTCACACTGTGAGAAACGTTTCTATAATTCGACTCACTGCAAAAGCCATGAGAGGATTCACACCGGAGAGAAACCGTACCTGTGCTCCTACTGCGGGAAGAGCTTTGCTAGCCCATTTTATTTCAAAGTTCATCAGAGAGTTCACACAGGAGAAAAACCGTATCCCTGTAGTGATTGTGGGAAGGGTTTTACTAATGCAAGTGGCTTGAAAATACACAAGAGGACCCATACAGGAGAAAAACCTTTTAAATGCTCACATTGTAGCAGGACTTTCACTCGAGCAAGTGACCTGAAGATCCATGACCGATGGCATACAGGAGAGAAACCTTACCGCTGCTCCATCTGCGGCGAGAGATTCTCTTTTATATGGGGTTTTCAGACTCACCAGAAGAAACACGCTGCCCCAGAATCATCATAGCTTCATTGTCATTATTGTTACGGGAACATTATTTTATGGTTGTAAAAAACTAGAATGTGTCTAGAACAGGGCTGCCCAAACCTGCTCCTGGAGGGCCACTGAGTTCAGCTCCAACCCTAAATAAACACACCTGAACCAGCTAATCAAAAGTTGTCCAAAATCGCCCCCATACCCTAAAATAGGGCACTATTTGAGGAGACGGCCATTTGTAGTGGTGTCTGAAACTATTGTGGACGTTATCGAGTGCACTCATTCAATCACACAATGCAATGTGGTGACAAGTTTAATGCTTTCCATCTGCAAATCTCAGCAGCTTTCGGGGAAAGTGGGAAGGAAGGATTTGAATGGAGGGATACGGAGCGCAGAAGCGATTGGGAGGATTTTTGATGTGTGTGTATTTGTAAATATGAGCATGTTTGAAACAAAGGCTCATGAGTGAAAACGGCAACACAAAGAGATGTGTATGTAATGTAGTCGATTTTTCAAGTTTGAAGTGCAATTCTTCTGTTCACGATCTCAGAAAAAGTTTCTGATTCCTAAATAAAATTAATTAAATCAATATTGTTTTTTAAATTCTATTTATAAACTCACCACACATTAATGGTCAATGACTTTTATTTATTGAAAGTCATTTGTTTTCTGAAGAACTACACCTTGAAGATGAATTAGGCCTAATTCTTTTAGTCGTTATTTATTACTTGCTGAAAAACATGATGGCATGAAATGAGCCTTATTTCCCTCAGACACTTTGTTACACAAAGCTGAAATGATCCAGACATGGATATGCATTAATAAACTACAGATACAGTAACATTGTCTAAGGTCACACTGTCAGTTTTTGGGCTTGACAACCGCATTTACTTACAGGTTTGAAATGTCTCCTTCATAAATCAACTTACAGTAGCGCCTTGAATACGGACTGTATGAACGTGCAGCAGGTCAAGCCTGTGTTTAAAGGGAAAGTTCACCCAAAAATGATGTTACGACCCAAAATAGGGACCAACAAGAGCCATTCAGGAAGGTATCAAAACAAGACATCAAAAGGCCAGGGCAATAAAAAAAATAAATATAACATTTATTGGCAATGGAAAGTAACAAAACAAACAACGATATAAACGTACAGAACTTAAAATAAGGACTGGTGAGCTAACTAATCTAAACTACAACTCAGAGTAAATGCTTTCCTAACTCCCGAGAAACACAAAAGAATATACACAAAAGAATCTTCCGGGTCAGCTTACTTGCCTATGCTTTCCCGCTAACCTAATATAACTAGACAAATGAAACTCACCATCCTGTACAAAAGAAACCACAAACTCCAAAACCACAAACAACAGGTTTCCTGAGGTAGGCCCCCAAACTGAAGTGCCACCAGCAGCTCTTAAATAGGCAGAGGCCTCAGGTGTTAGGAATCATCAAGCTCCGCCCCCATCCAATTGGCAACTATGCTCAGGAAGAAAAAGAGAAAACAAGAGAGAGCAGGGGCTCGTAACAAATGAAAATTGTCATTTACTCACCCTCAAGTTGTTCCAAACCTGTATGAGTTTCTTTGTTCTGCTGAACACGAAAGAAGATATTTTGAAGAATGTTTGTAACAAAGCAGATAGAGCAACCATTGACTACCATATTGATGAAAAAGATACTCAATGGTTGCTCTATCTGCTTTGTTACAAACAGTAATTTAGAAAAAGTAACATTTTGATTTACAGGCTGACTGACTGATTCGGTGTCGTCTTTATTCAATAATTACGTATATATAGGGTATATTCATCACTTGTCGACGCCTCTGAAATACAGTGATGTTTAATGATGGGACTTGCAGGGAAGTGGGAAAGATGGCGCCAGTGTGTTTGTCGGCTTACTGTCAGTTCCTACCTGTCCGAGTTCTGTTGTGTCTGTCTGTTTTCCCTTTGTTGTTGCTCTAGCACTGCGGCGATGCAGTAAGGACTTATGATCGCTCTATACTACTACATATCCAAAACTCCCTAGAGTTAAAATCCACTGGGCGGCTTGGCCCTCACTTCAGATACCACCCGACGTTCATCAATTCTCCCACGGACTGCTTTCGTCAGCTCTCCTGCTGCACTTTCCACAGTAAGAAGACTTCCTAAACATTCGCCCATTGCAACGCTCTCAACTTCCAAAGCCTTTGGATTACCTTGCGGCTCAGGTGGCGCTACTGAACTGCAGGTCCGTGTCAAATAAGACCTTTATTTTAAACATCTTTTTTACCCGGCGAGATCTGGACAGGCTGTTTTTAACGGAGACATGGGTTGGCTCCGGTGCTGGTGAGTCATCTGTTTTTGGTGAACTTTGCCCCACAAATTGTTCAATCATAAGCACTCCGAGGAGTTCGGGAAGAGGAGGCGGAGTGGCTTTGATCTTTAAAAATCGACTTAAGGTACAAACACTTCCTGCTGGGAGATTTTCTTCACTCCTACCTCCACCAAAGATCTTTTTTTAGTATCTATAGGCCAGT
The DNA here is from genome assembly GCF_949357685.1 of Gobio gobio. Lineage (NCBI taxonomy): Eukaryota > Metazoa > Chordata > Actinopteri > Cypriniformes > Gobionidae > Gobio > Gobio gobio. The sequence goes on from NC_137099.1 coordinate 67,110,527, forward strand.
ATTCTTCATCCACTGCCCCTGTGCCTTATGATCTCCCCCAAGGATCCATCTTGGGTCCAGTACTTTTCTCCCTCTATATGCTTCCCCTAGGTAATTTTAATATTTCATTCCATTTCTATGCAGATGACTCCCAACTGTACATCCCACTAAAATCCGGCAATTCCATGCAGCCTCTTTTAGACCGTCTGAAAGAAATTAAAATTTGGATGGCTACCAATTTCCTTCAGTTAAATGATAACAAAACTAAAGTTATTGTTTTTGGCCCTTCAAAAAAAATTGTATCCCTGCCAACCGTGGCCCCCTTGCCCCTTATGTTAAATCCCATGCGCGTAACCTGGGTGTTATTTTAGACTCTCATCTTAATATGGACAAACAAATATCATCTGTTGTGAAATCCAGTTTTTACCAATTAAGAATAATTTCCAAACTTAAGTCTGTTCTGTCATATAATGATCTGGAAAAAGTCCTCCATGCGTTCATAACTTCCCGCATAGACTATTGTAATTCGCTTTACTTTGGGCTCCCTCTGACTAGTGGCACGGCTTCAGATGGTCCAAATTGCAGCAGCTAGGATGCTCACAAACACAAAAAAAGCATGAACACATTACACCTGTCCTGGCCACATTGCACTGGCTTCCAGTCCAGTGTAGGATACAATTTAAAATACTGACGATAGTTTTTAAAGCTCTTCACGCCCTGGCCCACAACTACATAGCTGATAACACCCATCCCCATATAGCCCCCAGGTCTCTTAGATCTTCCAGCCAAGGTTTTCTCTGTGAACCAACTGCCACCTGACATCAGAAACGCCCCATCAACTACAATATTCAAAACCAGGCTCAAAACTCACTTATTTACATTGGCCTTCCCTGTGTTTTAATTGTCTGTTCTGAAATTAAGTGTTTGTCTTTTGATGTCATCTTAACTTATATCATTGATCTGTAGGTGTACTTATTTTATCTTATTTTATTATTCTGCGATTATTGCGCTATGTACAGCACTTTGGTCAGTGCAAGCTGTGTTAAATGTCCTTTATAAATACATTTTACTTACTTACTTTAATCGCTCGTACTGTAGGAGGCGCTGTGGCGATATTTAGTCCACCGGTAAAACCACTGAAGAAGACATAAAGACGACTGGAGCACTCAGATGGTGAGTTTAATCTGTTTTACACTGTTTATATGCTATGCTTGTAGTTTTTGATGTTCATAGTTTTGAATGAGCTTAAATTAAGCCTTTCCTTGCCCACCTGCCTTATTAAAAATAACCATGATTTTGCCACAGTAACCATAACAAATGTCCTGTTGTTTTACTACAGTAAGTAACCATGTTTAACCATTGTATTTGTAGTGAACAATAGTTACAATACTTACACAATGCTTAATATTTAGTGCTAGATGCTTATAGTTTTCACAGTTTTGGGAGAAATTAGTAGAAAGCAAGCTTTTACAACGTTATTTATGGCTATTTTAGTGTTTTTAGGTTGTACTTATTATTTTATTAATTGCTTATTTTAATGGACATCGTTTGAAGAGCTGCTTAAATAAATTTTGTTTTTTTTTGACAATCACAATACAAATCAGTCAATCAATATGAGTTACATACATGTAATAATGTATTATAATATTTGATAATATTCCTGCTCTGTGCTGGCTAATTACTAAACGTGAACACTCCTAATCTCTTTTACATCTGAAATAAATGTTTCTGAATAAGTTTAAATCACTGTAAGTCCATTATCAATGCGTGTTTATAGTAATGATGATGTGTATGTCTTCAGATGTTGACCATGAAAGCGCAGATGGATGTGATCTGCTGTAAATCAGTAGGAACTGATCTGTCCATGCTGGATATTGAGGATTTCATCAGTGAAATCTGTCAGCTGAAGAAAGAGGTGGCGTCACTGGAGGCAAAGCTGAGAGAAAGAGGAGACAAACCCAACAGAGAGGTTTGAGCGGCTCATCATTTCATCCTTCAGCTCAATCAAACCAAAGTTTTGTTAGCTTCTCACTTCATATGCACATCTCAAATTAAGCCAGCAGCAAAATATGCCATCAAATCACCAATACAGTGTATCCGGAAAGTATTCACAACACTTCACTTTTTCCACATTTTCTTATGTTCCAGCCTTAATTCATGATGGATTAAATTCATATTTTTTTCCCTCAATTCTACAAACAATACCCCATAATGACAACCTGAAAGAAATGTGAAATCTTTGCACATTTATTTAAAAAAAACAACAACAACAACAACAAAAAAAATCACATGTACACATGAAAAAAACTGTATTCACAGCCTTTGCTCAATACTTTGTTGAAGCACCTTTGGCACCAATTACAGCCTTGAGTTTGATGCTACAAGCTTGGCACAGCTGTTTTTGGGCAGTTTCTCCCATTCTTCTTTGCAGGACCTCTCAAGCTCCATCAGGTTGGATGGGGAGCGTCGGTGCACAGCCTTTTTCAGATCTCTCCAGAGATGTTCAATCAGGTTCAAGTCTGGGCTCTGGCTGGGCCACTCAAGGACATTCACAGAGCTGTCCCATAGCCACTCCTTTGTTATCTTGGCTGTGTGCTTAGGGTCGTTGCCCTGTTGGAAGATGAACCGCTGAAAAACATCCCCACAGCATGATGCTGCCACCACCATGCTTCACTGTAGGGATGAGATTGGCCAGGTGAACTCCAGGTAAACTCCAGGTGGGCTGTCGTGCCTTTTCCTGAGGAGTGTCTTCCGTCTGGCCACTCTACCATACAGGCCTGATTGGTGGAGAGCTGCAGAGATGGTTGTTCTTCTGGAAGGTTCTCCTCCAGACACTGGAGCTCTGTCAGATTGACCATAGGGTTCTTTGTCACCTCCCCGACTAAGGCCCTTCTCCCCTGATCGCTCTAGGTAGTCCTGGTGGGTCCAAACTTCTTTCATTTACGGATGATGGAGGGCACTGTGCTCATTGGGACCTTCAATGCTACAGAAATGTTTCTGTACCCTTCCCCAGTTCTGTGCCTCGATACAATCCTATCTCAGAGGTGTACAGACAATTCCTTGGACTTCATGGCTTGGTTTGTGCTCTGATATGCACTACTACTACTACTTCTTTGGTGTTTAACGGCGATTGGCATCCAACTTCAATGGTGGATTACCGCCACCTACTGTACTGGAGTGTGAAACTGGATCTTAGACAGAGATAAACTATAATGCAAAAAAACTATACTATATAGTTGCAAACTATATCCTATCTGCCAAACCTGTGGCCTTTAAGAAACTAAACAAATGTTCACTTATGTCATTTGATGTTTTTCCCAGTATTTCCTTAATTGAATTTCCTTCAACCCACACTCTTCTTATATCTTCTTTCATCTTTATTCCCCCTCATATTTCTGACATTTTCCTTTGACCCCTACATGTGCTGGAACCCATGTGAATTTTAATCTCATACCCATCTGACAAATGCATGTGTAACATTCTAGTGCCTCATATACTATGTCCTGCCTTGATTGTGATTTAAATTATTGTAAACTTTTTAAAACTGCACTAGAATCTGAGCAAATTACAACTTTATCTTGTCTAACTTCTACCCACTGCAATGCCAACCAAATACCCACCAGCTCAATTGTAAATACAAATAAATGATCAGACAGTCTCTTCTGTACCTTGATCACCATCTTTGGTATTCCGAATGCAGCCCCTGTTTGTCCAGATTGAGGATCTTTAGACCCATCTGTCTACATATCCAAATATCCTTTATACTCCTCATTCAACTGATTATAAAATACTTTACATAAATCCACATCCCTTCTACTCTTTAGGCAACTATTTAATATCTGCAAGTCCACACTAGGCTGCACAAGAAACCAAGGTGGCCTGACTGGCATCGGAACTAAATTCCTTTCCCTCCAGCCCCATCTCTTTTCCTATAACATTACCCACCCATCCATCCAAAACTCTGACTTTTAACCCTTCCATGCTCCCAGCATAGCTGCAGAACTGCCCTTGAGGGGTGAGACCTACCATGCGCTTGTAAGTTTGCCCAATATTTAGCTGCCAGCTGTTCCCTCTTTTACCTGAAGCGGCATCTCACCCTGCAACGCCACTGCAGATGACGCCACTACATATTCTTTGTGCTTGAGTTTGTAACATCTCATTGTTAGACGACATCATGATGACTTTTTGCTGCATCTCTATATGCTATACACCCATAATCAATAACAGATTTAATCAGTGCAACATATATCTCCCTCAGTGATTGCCTGCTCGCCCCCCAATCCACACCTGTCAGACATCTCATCACATTTAATCCCTTTTTAATCTTTACTATAGCTTTGTCTATGTGGCCTGCCCATGTTTACCTAGCATCACTCCCTAAAACTTAAATGACTCTACTTTCTTCAATACATGCCCATATAATTTGAGATTAATCTCTTCTGGAACTTTTTTCCATGTAAATAAAACCACTTGGGGTTTTAGATTTTCAAAAGAAAAAACTAATTTCATTGACCAATGTTCTACCAATCCCATTGCTTCCTGGACCTTACTTACTGTATACTTTGTATTCCTTCCTCTTTTCCTCAAAGCCCCATCATCCGCAAACAATGCTCTTCCTATCCCAGGCCCTTCCTCTGAAAATACATCATTTATCATGATGGTAAAGAGCAAATGACTAATAACACTGCCCTGAGGGGTTCAATTTTCTACAGTATATCTACCAGATATTTCTTTTCCAATTTTCACCCGAATAGAATGTCTATACAGAAAATCCTTCACCCAGTTAAAGGCCCTACCTCCTATTCCCAAAAGATCTAGTTTAATCAATATTAAAACATGCCGGATATGCCTTCAATATCTTTTCCCTTCCTTTCTTCCAATCCCCTTCTAGATTATCAGAACTATGTATTGCTACAAAAGCGTTTGCCATAATTTCTGCCTTCTTATCAGTCACTGCCTTCTCCCCACTAAACAGTACAGGATAGTCCCATTCCCTCCTTACTCCACCCATCTTCCTTATCATTCCCCATACTTCTCCCACTGGAGTCATTCTTCCTATTGAGCTGCAGAACTGATGCCAATAATTCCTCTTAGCCTGGCGTATGGTCTTTCTTGCTAATACTTGCACCTTTTTATATTGTAACAAATGCTCATAATTATGAGTCCGTCTTTGCCTGAAAGCCCTATTCCTACCTCTTACTACTCCTCTACACTCCTTTGTCCACCATGAAACCGCTTTTCTTCTCATTTTTCCAGAACTCTTAGGAATAGTTTCATCTACCACCCCTTTAATAATTTTCTGGAAATTACTATAATCTTTTTCAATATCCATATCTATAACATCTCCATCCAGCCTTTCCTCACATAACTCCTTGAATTTTGTCCAATTAGCCTTCCCAAACATCCATCTCCCACATCCCTCTTCAGATTGTTCTTCCACCTTCATTCTAATTGAGCATAATACAGGAAAATGATCACTCTCTATTGTTGACTCTTCCCATATCTCCCATTCACATAGTCTTGCTATATCCTTAGATGTAAAAGGTCTATTGCTGACTCATTTCCTGAAGCCATACCTCTCACTCAAACTATAACAAAACTGACTGACTATCCTCCTTAACTTCCGCTCTTGTTGTTTGAAGTCTTTTTACACTCATCATATTCCCACCGCTTAAATTAGCCTTCACCTCTTCCATTCCTACACATACTGGAATACTGGAACCTTTTTGCAACTATATCACCAATCGCTTTTTTTAATGCTGATGTCAATCTAACCGGATTCACACCTTCCACTCCACCTTCCTCCTGAAACTTGATAACTACTTTATGTTCTGCATCATTTCGTTCATCTAATATACTCATATCACTCTCATCACCACTCAAATCCGAGTTACTACTTGTTCCTAGAGTGCTAGCCTTCCTTTTCTTCTTCAGATTATAATTTTTACTTCCTACCTGTTTTTCTATTCCACCTTTCCCCTTATCTTTTCCTATTCCATCTCCTTCCTCCATCTCCGGGCCAGTCACAGTACAACCATGCCAAATCGCCGCCAGCTATATGATCCACCTGCAAGAGTTCGAATCCCACACTCTCTGACATGCACTGTTAACTGTGGGACCTTATATAGACATGTATGTGCCTTTACAAATCATGTCCAATCAACTGAATTTATCACAGGGGAACTCCAATCAAGTTGTAGAAACATCTCAAGATCAGGGGAAACAGGTGCACCTGAGCTCAATGTTGAGTGTCATGGCAAAGGCTGTGAATACTTATACATGTGATGTTTTTCGTTTTTAAAAAAAAATTAATTTGCAAAGATTTCAAACAAACTTCTTTCACGTTGTCATTTATAGAGTATTGTTTGTAGAATTAATTTTTGCAGTAATTAATTCAATCCTTTCTGGAGTAAGGCTGTAACATAACAAAATGTGGAAAAAGTGAAGCGCTGTGAATACTTTCCGGATGCACTGTATAACCTCTAGAGATAAAGTAATGAAGCTAATATCAACAGGTTGATCTTTATTTGTGTTTATCTGTGATGTGTTTGTCAGGATCTGGAGAAGGTTTCAGTGTGTGTGACTGATGGAACAAAAGCTCAGGATTCAGTCTGGAGATCCAGAGACACACAGGACTCAGAGCTCAGTCTCACTTTACTGTGTTATACTGACGCTCAGGATCATGGATCCGCTGATCAAACCTCTGACTGTAACGCTGGAGAACAGCAGACGCCACTGAAGCTGTGCTCTGTCAAACTGGAGGACTGCAGCAACCTGATAGAGAGCAGAGAGGATGAAACCACTGCAGACAAACAACAACACAGTCATAAAGAGGAGGATGATGGGATTGATGACAATGGGAACGATGGGACAGAAGCTCATGATCATGGATCCGCTGATCAAACCTCTGACTGTAACGCTGGAGAACAGCAGATGCTGCAGACGCCGCTGAAGATGTGCTCCGTCAAACTGGAGGACTGCAGGAACCTGATAGAGAGCAGAGGAGACGAAACCACAGCAGAGGAACAACAACACAACCACGAGGAGGAGGAGGTTAAAGAAGATGAAGATCAGAATGATGATGATGATGTTGAGGATGAGAATGAAAATCAGAATGAAGATGTTGAGGATGAGAATGAAGATCAGAATGATGATGTTGAGGATGAGGATGAAGATCAGAATGATGATGTTGAGGATGAAGATGAAGATCAGAATGATGTTGATGATTTTGTTCCTTCAGGTATGTTTCTTCCTTTTATGACCAGATATGCTGAAATAACTGAATTACTAATATTTAATTGTAAATATTTTATGTAGGGTAAACATACCTATTAAGCTCAAGTACCCATTGAGCACACTACTATCTTTGAGCTCAGATTATAAAAATAAGAAAATAATTTATCATGTGAAGCTAATCAGACCATTGCACACTGAGACATGGGTATCTATGTGTTCACACTGTCTGGTGGCCATTTTGAAAGCTGTCTGGAGACTTAGAAGCTGCAAATGTTATTCATTTAAATTGTTATATTTAACGTGATGACTAAAAACATTAATTGTTCATCTATCAAAGATTGTCCCCATTTGTAAAACTAAAAAGCTTCAAGATTTAGGAAAACTAAGACATGGTAAAAAACACTTTTATTTAAAAATTAAGATCTGGAATTTCAACTCTAGCCAGTAAGGCAAGGCAAGGTAAGTTTATTTATATAGTACATTTCATACACAATGGTAATTCAAAGTGCTATACATAGAAAATGAATTAACATATGCATAAGAAATAAGAATACCATATATTAGAATAAAAAATAAGTCAAGTCAACTTTATTTATATAGCGCTTTTTACAGATTGTTTCAAAGCAGCTTCACAGTATTAAACAGGAAAATAATGCAACAGAATTTTATTCGGCCGTACTGCCGCTCCGGAGAAAACGGTGATGTCATCAGCTCATTTCAATTATCATACTGTAACAGTGTGGGCATTAGATCAGTAATTAGATCAGTAATTTAGTTTATATGGTTTAGTTTACTAATTAGATTTATTTCGATATTTAGTTGAAAATGTAGTGTCCCCAACTGAGCAAGCCAAGCCAAAGGTGACAGTGGCAAGGAAACCAAAAGCAAGGAAAATAAAAACAAGTATAATTAAAACCATCTGAGATGGAAGAGATGGAGCAGGTTTGCAATGTCTCCTGGACCTTACAAGTCGGTCCAGGACGGGCTCCTGTAGGGGACGTTACTATGCCCCGCAGGGCCTCCACTTTCTTGAGTCCGCTTCTTTATTTATACCATTAACGGAATGAAGCGAAGCACACTGCTCTCCTTTTCCAAACTCCTCCAGTCAGACAGCCCTCACCAAAAATAATAATCAACAGATGCATAAGAAATAGAGATATACAGTTGTAAAAAGAATTAAAAAGAATAAAATTATTATATATAGATATTTTTTTCAGATGATAGTAAGCTGATTTAGTTATTGCTTTGACATGACTACTGAAACTCAGGTCTGACTCCAAAATCACACCCAGATTCCTGACTTGATTTTTTGTTTTTAGACCTTTAGGCCTTTTGTTTTTAGGCCTCAAGGTATGCGTTCACCTTGAGAATTTCATCTTTATTTCCAAATGTAGTGATTTCAGTTTTGTTTTTGTTTAACTGAAGAAAGTTTAGGCACATCCAGTTGTTAACTTCATTAATGCATTTGCACAGGGAGTCAATGGGGCTCTAGTCATTAGGTGATAGGGCTAAGTAGATCTGGGTGTCGTCTGTATAGCTGTGGTAAGCCATTTTGTTCTTTTTCATTATTTGGCTCAGTGGGAGCATGTACAGGTTGAATAGGAGTGGTGCAAGAATTGACCCTTGTGGGACTCCGCATGTCATGGATGTCCACTCAGACTTATGGTCATCTATACTCACATAATAATTAGGTGGTAGCATAAACAGTAGGTGGTAGCAGAAGAGCACTTAAAGGGTAACTAAACCCCTGCTCAGAGCTTAACTCCACCCACTGGCAAATTTTGGAAAATGCTGGAAAAGTGGGCGGAGACAGAGGGGACGAACCGAGGGCGGGGCTGAGTTGAGGGCGTGCACCTGAGACCCGCAGTGACGGGTTGATTGACAGCTGTCAGACTCGCGAGTCGCAAAGATGGAGAATGACTGGAGTGACGCCAGCTTTGCAACAGAGCGGTCATTTCTCCCCCACCTTCACCTGAAGTGGAGGAGGGTGGATTGTCTGTAGACACAAACCCGGAGCCTTATCAATGCGAGCCGCTGGCTCAAACTGCGTTAACTCCCGATGCCGACGATGCTAGTGAAGCAGCCGCGCAAGAGAACCGACCTAATCTATCTGCGTCCGTGGCAACCACTTGCGTGTCAGAGTTTGAAAGCGCGTCTCATGTATGAAAATGATCTGTACACATGACGGGCGGCAATAATATCTCAAGAAAAGCCTGACGTGTACTGACAACTGCATTATTTAACCGTATTTTCTTCAATACAATGGTAAAGCAAGTGTCACGTCAGTTTCATTCATAATGTTTCTACTTCATGTAATATGACAGTTCATACTGGAGTGAAGCCGTTCTCATCATGTGATTGGGGGAAACATTTCTGAGGGCGTGGTGAGCTTGTGCTAGGGGCGCGGATAGTGACATGCGGAGTCCCACAAGGGTCAATTCTCACATGAGATGGTGGTCCAGTGGGTTAAACCATGGAACTGATACGCAGAAGGTTGCTGGTTCGATCCCAGCGGTCACCACCAGTGTGTCCTTGAGCAAGGCTCCATGTTGCTCCAGGGGGTTGTCCCTGTAATTGTCACTGTAAGTCGCTTTGGATAAAAGCGTCTGCCAAATGCATAAATGTAAATGTAATGTAATGGATAGTGAGCCGTTGGAGGTGCCATCCTACGTCACGATGTACCACAACGTCCAATAGGAAAATTCAACTGCAGTAGCCACCGTTCAACCTTAAGAGGGCAGCACTTTGGCGGTTTTACACCATATTTTATAGAATTAAAACACTTTATACTCATGTCAAAACATTTACTCGAATCAATGAACAGCATTAATAAAGCCCCAGTATTACAGATCATTAACTAAAAAAAGTTGGTTTAGGGTTTAGTTACCCTTTAATGATTCATTGGCCATTTCCACTTCCTAATATATAACAGTTTATTTATTCATTTACATTTAAACATTGAAGCACTGGCTCCAACTGATCAGATTAAAATGCATCAGTCTGTTTTTGACCCCCCCATCTGATCTACCGCTGTGTCATCGAGTAAGTACATTGATGTCATCTTTATTGTCCTCAGAAAGTAGCAGTGTTTTTCCATGGGAAGTTCCTAGGCTCCCTGCGATAGTCTTTGTTGCTGCCGATATAAAAGCCCGTGGCAACCAATTTGACAACCCATCCTTGGGTTCTTTTTGCACTGATAGTTGAGGCAAACTTCAGACTTCCAGTGCTATTAAAAGATGGCGGCGTGCATGGACGCAGCGGCTTTAGGCTCCCTTATCCTCACAACCCGGGTTTAAATTGTTTGACTTGCTGCCATCAGGCAGGCGTTACAGGTCCATCAAAACGAGGACAAAAAGATTCAAGGACAGTTTATTCCTCAGAGCCGTAACCATCATGAACTCTAAATTGCACTGATCCGTGTCTGCTACATACATGCATATACACATAAAGTCTCAGGGTGCTATTTTTCACAGCATTCGGCCTTCTGTAACGCACTCATCTATAAAACACACACTCCCACCTCTGTAATAAACACGGAGATGTTAGTCCCATCCGAATTGATACATAAAAATCACAGACGTCAAGTGATAAGAAAAGTCCCTCAAATGTAATTTAGAAGAGTAGACCCGTCCGAATAGGGCTAAAGATGAAAAATCCCCCCCTCCCCTCACTCAAATATCTAGCCCTGCTGATTAAAATTCACATATAGAATTTACCCCAAAAAGTTTTTTTGTTCCTTTCAGATGGCGACGCTGGTTCATCTTCTGATGGAGAAATGGCCACTACATCCAAAGACAGACGGGCAAGGAAGAGATTCTCCTGTGGAAAAACATTCAGAAAACAGGAAAACTTAGCGAAACGTGAGAGAAAACAAACAGAACTGAAAGACTTCACCTCCTGCAAGATATGCAACATCAGCTTTCCTACCTTAGAAGAGAGGAGACTTCATTCAAAAGAGCACAGCGTGAAGAAAGAGTTTCACTGCGAACAGTGCGGGAAGGAATTTTTCACCACTCCTCTGAACATGAGAGCTCACATAAAGACACACAGTGAAAAGACTTTCAACTGCAGTGAGTGTGACAAGTATTTCCGCACCAAACAAAATCTTTCATTGCATAAAAGAATCCACACGGGGGAGAAGCCGTACCAGTGTCTTCACTGCGAGAAGAGCTTTAACCAGAGATCGACTCTGAAGAACCATCTGCGCATACACACCAATGAGAGGCCGTACAAGTGCAATCAATGTGAGAAGAGCTTCAACCAGCTAGCCCACCTGAATAAACATCTGCCCATACACACCAATGAGAGGCCATACAAGTGCCATCAATGTGAAAAGAGCTTCAACCAGGATTGGGCTCTAAAGAGCCATCTACTCACACACACCAATGAGAGGCTGTACAAGTGTCCTCACTGCGAGAAGAGTTTCAACCAGGGATCGGGTCTGAAGAACCATCTACTCACACACACCAATGAGAGGCCATTCAAATGCACTCAATGTGAGAAGACCTTCAAGCAGGAATATAAACTGAAGAAACATCTACTCGTACACACCAATGAGAGGCCATTCAAATGCCCTCACTGCGAGAAGAACTTCAACCAGGGATCGGGTCTGAAGAGCCATTTACCCATGCACTCCAATGAGAGCCTGTCCCAGTGTCCTCACTGCGAGAAAAGCTTGAAATACGAAACCAGTCTGAAGAAACATCTACTCTCACACACCCATGAGAGGCCGTACAAGTGCAGTGAATGCGAGAAAACCTTTACAAACTCAATTTCTCTAAAGTCACACCAAAAAATACACTCTGAGGTCAAACCGTATAAGTGTTCACACTGTGAGAAACGTTTTCATCATTCGACTCACCGCAAAACCCATGAGAGGATTCACACCGGAGAGAAACCGTACCTGTGCTCTGACTGCGGGAAGAGCTTTGCTAGTCCATATTCGTTCAAAGTTCATCTGAGAGTTCACACGGGAGAAAGACCGTATCCCTGTAGTGATTGTGGGAAGGGTTTTTATAAGCTAAGTGACTTAAAAATACACAAGAGGACCCATACAGGAGAAAAACCCTTTAAATGCTCACATTGTAGCAGGAGTTTCACTCGAACAAGTGACCTGAAGATCCATGAGCGATGGCATACAGGAGAGAAACCTTACCGCTGCTCCATCTGCGGCGAGAGATTCTCTTTTAAATGGGGTTTTCAGACTCACCAGAAGAAACACGCTGCCCCAGAATCATCATAGCTTCATCATGACATTATTGTTACGGTAACGTTATTCTATGGTTGTAAAAAAACTAGAATGTGTCTAGAACAGGGCTGCCCAAACCTGCTCCTGGAGGGCCCCTGAGTTCAGCTCTAACACTAAATAAACACACCTGAATCAGCTAATCAAGAGGTGTCCAAAATCGCCCCCATACCCTAAAATAGGGCACTATTTGAGGAGACGGCCATTTGTAGTGGTGTCCGAAACCATAGTGGACGTTATCGAGTGCACTCATTCAATCCCACAATGCACTGTGGTGACAAGTGTACAAGCGGCAACACATCCAACCAAGGTGTATTTGTGTAACCGTGGAGGCCCGTTCATCAGCGGGATAAAATAATTCTGAAAGTGATTCAGTCGTTATCATTATAGCTGTGTTGTGAACTCTACTATTCTTTAAAGGGGTCATGAATTGAGAAATCAACTTTCCTTTGAGCCTTTGATATGTAAAAGGTCATGGTAATATTAGAATATCCTGTAAGTTTCAGAGCTGAAAACGTCCTTGTGAGTTAAAGAAAAGCTTTTATAGACACCAGGCCCAGCAAACGATCGATTTCAGAATGTGCCACACCTTGACTTCATCGTGTGGTAAAACACCGCCTCAACAGAAAAAGAAAAACGCCTGATTCTGTAGCCCTGCCCACCGACTCGTGCCAATAACATAACATAGGCCTACATAGAGCTAAACAGCATCGACTTTCTAAGCAGTAAACATACCACATAAGCTTCATTCGGATTCCAATATTATGAATGCATGGATGAACTTTATTTTTAATGAATATCCAGCTCACGTGGGGAAGACATTGCATGTATGTTCATTTAACCACGGATTCGTTTGTAAACAAGAGACTGGATTTGCAGACAGGATGAGATTACATGAACGAATGAAGCAACACACTTGTGTGAGTAAGAAATGTTTTTTTTTATATGTGATAGTATTACATTGTTACAGATATTATTGATTATGTGTACATGTCGAACTGAACATTTCTTAGTACGCTGTCAAAGGTTGGAGAATACTTTTTTTCTGGTGTTCTTGGTTAATTACTTTCTTGATGTGCGTTGTTCACTCTCTTGACTTTATATTTGAAGGCACGTGTTTGTGTGTGTGTGTTACCCCTTTTCCACCGAGGTAGTGCTGGTGCTAGTTCGGAGCCTGAGCCATGTTTAAAATCGGACCAGGAGAAGTGGTTCTTAAGTAGCACCAAAACATTGCTGGTCTAGAAGTAAGAACCGCTTGCGTCAGGGGCTGGGGGCGGGGTTACCATGACCAACAAGACCAACACAAACTGCTCGATTGTAATCTCCGTCTATACAGATTACGGCAAGCTGCACGAATGCGTTGGATTCACTGTTTTAATGCCGATGTAGGATCGTAAAGCCATGTGCGTCAATAGTAACGCAACGTTTGCCATTGTTGATGGAACGCTTGTTCGAGATTCATCGGCGCTGTGCAGACCGATCGCCGTATGACAACGAGTACATACGACTCCTTACGCTTTTGAATCACTCATACTGTGTTTTGATATCATACGCTGATTGTCTGCGCAGCACTGATGCGTGTGTTTCCCGCTGCCTCACTAGCGTTGCTGAGAAAGATGAGACATATTCAGTGACGTAAGACCGGCTCTGTGGCGGCTCTCTAGCCCGTGGAAAGGCAAACCGGTTCTTAGAAGGCTCATCAGTTGAACCAACTCCGAACTGGCACTAGCACTGGCTCTGAACTAGCATCAGCATCATAAAATCAGAGCGTGCAGGAGAGAGGCTCAAAACCATGGCAGAAAATAGCCTATTACTTACATTTACATTTAGTCATTTAGCAGACGCTTTTATCCAAAGCGACTTACAAATGAGGGCAATAGAAGCAGCTAGAGCAGTCCAAGGGTAACAATATCAACAATATGCTAGTGCTGTAACAATTCTCAGTTAATTTAGCACAGAACAGAATTTTTTCAGCATAGCAGTCGGCATAGCAGTTATAGGAAAAGCCATGTTTCTGAATGACCGATCCCAATGATGACATGTAGATGGAGAAGAGAAGTGGTCCAAGCACTGAGCCCTGGGGAACGCCAGTGGCTAGATGATGTGACTTAGACACTTCACCACTCCATGACACCCTGAAGGACCTACCTGAGAGGTAAGACTTGAACCACTGGAGAGCGGTTCCTGAGATGCCCATCTTCATGAGAGTTGACAGGAGGATCTGGTGATTTACTGTGTCAAAAGCAGCAGACAAATCCAGTAAGATAAGTACTGTGGATTTGGAGGCTGCTCTTGCCTGTCTCAGTGCCTCCGTAACTGAGAGCAGGGCAGTCTCAGTTGAGTGGCCGCTTTTGAAACCGGATTGGTTGATGTCCAGGTTGATGTACTTATTCATTATGATGTTTTTAAATGTAAAAACCACACGAACGCAATAAATTGACCTCAAACAACAGTATACATTTAAAAAAAAAAAGCCAGTTCATGACCCCTTTAATATTGATTTATCTTTATTGTTATCTTTGTAGTTATTGTCCTTAGTGTGAACAGGTCTTGATTCTTCAGCTGTTTGCACTATCAAAATAATTAAAATGGCTCCTAGATAAAATGCGTTTTCTGCAATATACGGTTTATTACAATACTTTAAAGCTTTCCATCTGCAAATCTCAGCAGCTTTCGGGGGAAAGGAGGAAGGAAGGATTTGAAGGAGGGATACGGAGCGCAGAAGCGATTGGGAGAATTTTTGATGACACTGCTTATATGTGTGTGTATTTGTAAATGTGAGCATGTTTGAAACAAAGGCTCATGAGTGAAAACTAAAACGCAATAAGATATGTATATATGTAATATAGTTGATTTTTCAAGTTTGAAGTGTTATATTCTTTTGTTCATGATTTTCTGATTTCTTAATAAAAATCCATAAATTAATATAGTTTTTGTCTTTAAATTCTATTGAGAAACTCACCACACACATTAATGGTCAATGCCTGTTATTTATTGAAAGCCATTTGTTTTCTGAAGAACTACAGCTTGCACTTGAAGATAGCTTAGGCCTAATTCTTTTAGTAGTTAAAACATGATGGCATGAAATGAGCCTTATTTCCCTCAGTCACTTTGTTACACAAAGCTAAAATGATCCAGACATGGATATGCATTAATACCCTACAGATACAGTAATCACACGCCTCTGAATTACAATATTGTTTAATCGCTCGTACTGTAGGAGGCGCTGTGGCGATATTTAGTCCACCGGTAAAACCACTGAAGAAGACATAAAGACGACTGGAGAACTCAGAAGGTGAGTTTAATCTGTTTTAGATTTTTTTTAAGCTGTTTGTATGCTTGTTGTTTTTTATGTTCATGATTTTAAATTGGCTTAAATTAAGCCTTTCCTCTCCCACCTGCCTTATGAAAAATAACCATGATTTTGCTACAGTAACCATAACAAATGTCCTGTTGTTTTACTACAGTAAGTAACCATGTTTTAACTTTAACCATGATTTTGTAGTGAACAGTAGTTACTATACTAACACAATGCTTAATGTTCAGTGCTAGATGCTTATAATTTTCACAGTTTTGGGAGAAATTAGTAGAAAGCAAGCTTTTACAACGTTATTTATGGCTATTTTAGTGTTTTTAGGTTGTACTTATTGTATTAATTATTGTTCATTTTAATGGATATCGTTTGAAGAGTTGCTTAACTAAATTTCGTTTTTTGACTGACAATAAAGATCAGTCAATCAATATGAGTTACATGTAATAATGTATTATAATATTTGATAATATTCCTGCTCTTTGCTGGCTCAATACTAAACGTGAACACTCCTAATCTCTTTTACATCTGAAATAAATGTTTCTGAATATTCTCCAAATTTTGAGTTTAAATCACTGTAAGTCCATTATCAATGCGTGTTTATAGTAATGATGATGTGTTTGTCTTCAGATGTTGACCATGAAAGCGCAGATGGATGTGATCTGCTGTAAATCAGTAGGAACTGATCTGTCCATGCTGGATATTGAGGATTTCATCAGTGAAATCTGTCAGCTGAAGAAAGAGGTGGCGTCACTGGAGGCAAAGCTGAGAGAAAGAGGAGACAAACCCAACAGAGAGGTTTGAGCGGCTCATCATTTCATCCTTCAGCTCAATCAAACCAAAGTTTTGTTAGCTTCTCACTTCATATGCACATCTCAAATTAAGCCAGCAGCAATATATGCCATCAAATCACCAATACAGTGTATCCGGAAAGTATTCAAAGTAGGGCTGGGTATTGACACAAATTTCACAATTCGATTTCGATTCACAAGCTTTCGATTCGATTTTCGATTATTTTCGGTTCAATTCAATATCGATTATTTTGGATATGTATCAGGTATAATATAAGGAACATTTTCTCAAGGAAAACTAATCTCTGAACTAATGTTGTAAACTATGGGAGTCAGTTGATACTACATTAGCCTACTAAGGTAAAAATTAACTGATTTGTATACAAACACTTAAATTACTCTAAATTATGTTTTTTTTTTATATATTAATAAAGTTATAATATTAACTTTACAATTACATAATCATAATTCTACTCCAATTCGGGTTTTTTTTAATATAAACATTTAAAGGGTGGCTGTCATAAAAACTTGCCAGATTTATTAAATATTTTAGAACATTGACAATGAATAGGCCTATCCTATGTAATGTGGTGCATATAATTAGCAAAATGCTCCTCTCTAGAGTTAATTTTTCTAGCTGACTAACGAGTTTATGGACACTGGAATGTTTTTTTCTGAGGTAACTGTGACGTTACGTGACATTGTTTACTTGTAAGCCATTTTACTTACATCTTTCTGCGGTTGAAACACTGATTGAGCGATTCTGTGTGACATGATACGGATTTCGGTAAGTTGTCCTGTAACTTTTAACACACTTTCAGAAGCTCCTTCGTGTTTATTTTGCACTGTTACTGGTATTAAGGCGGAAGAGAAGATCCGTTCATGTTTGCTCCGCGCTGCTGGTTCTTTTGAGCTGAGTTGCAGCAGAGCGATCTCGCGCCACAGCGCCAAAACGGTATTTATGTTTTTGAATTTCGTAAAAAAAAAAAAAAAATAGACTAATCGACTCTTGGGATTTAAAAATCGATATTGTTTTGTAAAAGTGAGAATCGATTAAAATGGAGAAATCTATATATTTTACCCAGCCCTAATTCAAAGCGCTTCACTTTTTCCACATTTTGTTATGTTTCAAAATGGATTCAATTCATTATATTTTTCCTCAATTCTACAAGCTCTACCTCATAATGACAAACTGAAAGTTGTTTGTTTGAAATCTTTGCAAAATTATAAAATAAATAAAAAAATCACATGTACATAAGTATTCACAGCCTTTGCTCAATACTTTGTTGAAGCACCTTTGGCACCAATTACAGCCTCAAGTCTTTTTGAGTTTGATGCTACATCGTACATAGTTTGATGGATGGGAAGCCTCTGTGCATACGGTTTGAAGTCTAGGCTCTGGCTGGGCCACTCATGGACATTCACAGAGTTGTCCCATAGCCACTCCTTTGTTATCCTGGCTTTGTTATCCTGTGTGCTTAGGGTCGTTGTCCTGTTGGAAGATGAACCTTCGCCCCAGTTTGAGGTTCAGGGCGCTCTGCAGCAGGTTTTCATCAAGGATGTCTCTGTACATTGATTGATACATTGATTTCATTTCATTCATTTTTTCATTTCTCTTTTATTCCTTTCATGAAAATGGATTATTTGTACAAGGCACATAAAATTCATTTGAAGTTTTCCTTTACATTTCCATGATCAGAAAGGAGCAGATGGAAGAATAATATTCTTATATTTATCTGCCCCCTTTATAAACATAAATAGTAGATGGCATTAGCATTGATACATTGACTAGTCTCCCAGTTCCTGCCGCTGAAAAACATCCCCACAGCATGATGCTGCCACCACTATGCTTCACTGTAGGGATGGGATTGGCCAGGTGATGAGCGGTGCCTGGTTTCCTCCAGACGTGACGCTTGCCATTCAGGCCAAAGAGTTCAATCTTTGTTTCATCAGACCAGAGAATTTTGTTTCTCATGTTCTGAGAGTCCTTCAGGTGCCTTTTGGCAAAGTCCAAGGGGGCTGTCATGTGCCTCTTACTGAGTAGTGGCTTCTGTCTGGCCACTCTACTATACATGCCTGATTGGTGGAGAGCTGCAGAGATGGTTGTTCTTCTGGAAGATTCTCCTCCAGACGCTGGAACTCTGTCAGATTGACCATAGGGTTCTTGGTCACCTCCCTGACTAAGGCCTTTCTCCCCCGATCGCTCAGTCTGGCCGGCCGGCAGCTTTAGGAAGAGTCCTGGTGGTTCCAAACTTCTTCATTTACGGATGATGGAGGCCACTGTGCTCATTGGGACCTTCAATGCTGCATAAATGTTCCTGTACCCTTCCCAAGATCTGTGCCTCGGTACAATCCTGTCTCAGAGGTCTACAGATAATTCCTTGGACTTTATGGCTTGGTTTGTGCTCTGACATGCACTGTTAACTGTGGGACCTTATTTAGACAGGTGTGTGCCTTTCCAAATCACACCCAATCAACAGAATTTACCACAGGTGAACTCCAATCAGGCTGTAGAAACCTCTCAAGGATGATCAGGGGAAACAATTTTGAGTGTCACAAACTTTTCACATTGTCATTATGGGGTATTGTTTGTAGAATTGAGTAAAATAGTAATTCATTTAATCCTTTTTGGAATAAGGCTGTAACATAACATGTGGAAAAAGTGAAACGCTGTGATTACCAGAGATAACAGCTGAGTAATGAGGCTAATATCAACAGATTGTTCTTTATTTGTGTTTATCTGTGATGTGTTCGTCAGGATCTGGAGAAGGTTTCAGTGTGTGTGACTGATGGGACAGAAGCTCAGGATTCAGTCTGGAGATCCAGAGACACAAAGGACTCAGAGCTCAGCCTCACTTTACTGTGTTATACTGACGCTCAGGATCATGGATCCGCTGATCAAACCTCAGACTGTAATGGTGGAGAACATCAGATGCTGCAGACGCCACTGAAGATGTGCTCCGTCAAACTGGAGGACTGCAGCAACCTGATAGAGAGCAGAGGAGACGAAACCACCGCAGACGAACAACAACACAACCACGAGGAGGAGGATGATGGGATTGATGACAATGGGAACGATGGGACAGAAGCTCAGGATCATGGATCCGCTTATCAAACCTCTGACTGTAACGCTGGAGAACAGCAGATGCTGCAGACGCCACTGAAGATGTGCTCCGTCAAACTGGAGGACTGCAGGAACCTGATAGAAAGCAGAGGAGACGAAACCACCGCAGACGAACAACAACAGAGCTTTAAGGAGGAGGTTAAAGAAGATGAAGAACAGAATGATGTTGAGGATGAAGATCAGAATGATGTTGAGGATGAGGATGAAGATCAGAATGATGATGTTGAGGATGAGGATGAAGATCAGAATGATGATGTTGATGATTTTGTTCCTTCAGGTATGTTTCTTCCTTTTATGACCAGATATGCTGAATTAACTGAATTACAAATTTTTAATTGTAAATATTTTATGTATGTTCTGACCTAAATTTGTGTAGCGCAGCATTTTTCACAAGAGCTGCCTTTTCTGTTGCATATGAGACACAGCTACTAGTTTGAGCTGCACAGTGCGGAACGTTTATCTGCTCAGACCAATAATAGGCAACACAGCGCGAGCTCAGAACAGTTTCACTAGCGGGCCAAACTTGATCACTTGACACCGCTACTACCACTGATCTATATAAATTACTAGATTGCTCATGACTTCATAAAAACTGAAGCCACTGTGCCACTAAGTCAGCAATTTATTAGAGCCCGACCGATAAAGGATTTTTAAGGCTGATACCGATACAAATATTTGGGGATTTAAAAATCCGATATTCCGATATATACACTCACCTAAAGGATTATTAGGAACACCATACTAATACTGTGTTTGACCCCCTTTCGCCTTCAGAACTGCCTTAATTCTACGTGGAATTGATTCAATAAGGTGCTGAAAGCATTCTTTAGAAATGTTGGCCCATATTGATAGGAGAGCATCTTGCAGTTGATGGAGATTTGTGGGATGCACATCCAGGGCACGAAGCTCCCGTTCCACCACATCCCAAAGATGCTCTATTGGGTTGAGATCTGGTGACTGTGGGGGCCATTTTAGTCCAGTGAACTCATTGTCATGTTCAAGAAACCAATTTGAAATGATTCAAGCTTTGTGACATTGTGCATTATCCTGCTGGAAGTAGCCATCAGAGGATGGGTACATGGTGGTCATAAAGGGATGGACATGGTTAGAAACAATGCTCAGGTAGGCCGTGGCATTTAAACGATGCCCAATTGGTACTAAGGGGCCTAAAGTGTGCCAAGAAAACATCCCCCACACCATTACACCACCACCACCAGCCTGCACAGTGGTAACAAGGCATGATGGATCCATGTTCTCATTCTGTTTACGCTAAATTCTGACTCTACCATCTGAATGTCTCAACAGAAATCGAGACTCATCAGACCAGGCAACATTTTTCCAGTCTTAGACTGTCCAATTTTGGTGAGCTTGTGCAAATTGTATTCTCTTGTTCCTATTTGTAGTGGAGATGAGTGGTACCCGGTGGGGTCTTCTGCTGTTGTAGCCCATCCGCCTCAAGGTTGTGTGTGTTGTGGCTTCACAAATGCTTTGCTGCAGACCTCGGTTGTAACGAGTGGTTATTTCAGTCAAAGTTGCTCTTCTATCAGCTTGAATCAGTCGGCCCATTCTCCTCTGACCTCTAGCATCAACAAGGCATTTTCGCCCACAGGACTGCCGCATACTGGATGTTTTTCCCTTTTCACACCATTCTTTGTAAACCCTAGAAATGGTTGTGCGTGAAAATCCCAGTAACTGAGCAGATTGTGAAATACTCAGACCGGCCTGTCTGGCACCAACAACCATGCCACTTTCAAAATTGCTTTCTTTCCCATTCTGACATTCAGTTTGGAGTTCAGGAGATTGTCTTGACCAGGACCACACCCCTAAATGCATTAAAGCAACTGCCATGTGATTGGTTGATTAGATAATTGCGTTAATGAGAAATTTAACAGGTGTTCCTAATAATCAGAGGTGTCAAGTAACGAAGTACAAATACTTCGTTACCTTACTTAAGTAGAAATTTTGGGTATCTATACTTTACTGGAGTAATTATTTTTCAGCCTACTTTTTACTTCTACTCCTTACATTTTCAAGCAATTATCTGTACTTTCTACTCCTTACATTTTAATAATAGCCTCGTTATTTCGGCATGTTTTCATTCCGGCTTGTCGTCAAAAAAAAAAAAAACCTATCCAGATAAATCGTGCCATCCGGATAGAGTGAATTTGATTGTGGTTGGATGAGAAGGATAAACACAAACCATTCCGACACCCTATTGGGTTGTAGGCGATCAATCACGCCTGCACCTGCACAAATCACACACCATGTTGCCAGATAGGGCGGGTTCTCGCCGAGGAGCACGCACTTTCAGCCAATCAGCGATCAGCAGGCAGACAAGCTCATTTATGACTTTAGCCGGGTTTTTAGCGCAATAACTCGTAGCTGTATATTCCAGTGATCACTATGACAGGGGCATAAATATACAGTAAGTTGTATCTACAGTAAAGAGTGGGAAAGTGACTCAACTCTCAAACGTGAATTACACCTGTGACTCGAAGACTCTTTATAAATATAACCATGACTCCTGTCCATCGTCATATACACACTCAGGACATCTGCAACTTGCAACCCTGACAGCTGCTGAAAGGTTTAAATCAACGATTAATCCGTTTGGACTGTGCTAAGTGCATGTGCCATGTACTTCACGAAAGACGTACTGTAGTTTTGTCAAAGCAAAGTGCAACACAATGGTAAACGCATTGTTGTTATTTTTTGTTGGCGGATTTATGTTCAATGAATTACGCATTTTGACAGTGGTGTGTGCATTAACGTGTGAAATGCCTGTTAATTACATTGCTTTTTCCAATCTCTATATTGGGCACTTTTTGCATGTAAATTGGCTTCTTCTTCTGGCTTATTGTTGACATTGTGTTTTTCTGAGGGATTGCCGTTTAGACAGTTTCTACCTGACATAATATAGTCATATTTGATCCGTTTTACTGGGAAATAGATTTTTTTTTTAATCATCAATGTTATGTTTTAAGGAGATAAAATGATAACTTACTTATCAACATTGATTGGTATGGCAATAAAATAATATCACATTATTTTGGCAGTTAAAGTTTTGGGATTTTTTTGAGTGACTAGTTGCCTATAAGTATTGTAAAGATGCAAAAAGTCAAAATTCAGTGGCATGTTATCAATAACCATTTTTTGAATATAAATGTACATTTGGTGAGTTTTTGGGCTGGAAATCGTCAACCCAATCTGGCCACACTGATCACACATTCAAATAATGGTTATTGATAACATGCCTCTGAATTTTGACTGTTTGCTCAGTACACATGTGGTTCTTTAATGTATTTGCATTGTCCTAAAGTGCGTTGATTTTCAATGGGAATATATGCAGCTGAAACGGGTAGCATATGCATCTAAAAAATTTAAACATTAACTTTTTAATATAACATTATAGTCATTATGGCCTTTAGAAATTTTTTTTTGAGGAGGTGGGGTATGCACTGTGGCGCGGCCTAATCTTTTGTCCTTAAAGGGATACTTCATCCAAAATGAAAATTCTGTCATCATTTACACACCCTCAAGTTGTTCCAAACCTGTATGAGTTTCTTTGTTCTGAAGATATTTTGAAGAATGTTTGTAACCAAGCAGATTATATGCAACCATTGACTGCCATAGCATTTTGCCCCTACTATGGCAGTCAATGGTTGCATATAATCTGCTTGGTTACAAACATTCTTCAAAATATCTTCAGAACAAAGAAACTCATACAGGTTTGGAACAACTTGAGGGTGTGTAAATGATGACAGAATTTTCATTTTTGGGTGAACTACCCCTTTAATGGCATATATTTCCCCTTACATTACTTTTACTTTTATACTTTAAGTAGTTTTGAAACCAGTTACTTTTACACTTTTACTTGAGTAAAAAGCTTGAGTTGATACTTCAACTTCTACAGAAGTCTTTTTAAACCCTAGTATCTATACTTCTACTTGAGTAATGAATGTGAATACTTTTGACACCTCTGCTAATAATCCTTATATATCCATATATATATATATATATACAGTGAGGAAAATAAGTATTTGAACACCCTGCTATTTTGCAAGTTCTCCAACTTGGAAATCATGGAGGGGTCTGAAATTGTCATCGTAGGTGCATGTCCACTGTAAGAGACAATCTAAAAAAAAAAAAATCCAGAAATCACAATATATGATATTTTAACTATTTATTTGTATGATACAGCTGCAAATAAGTATTTGAACACCTGTCTATCAGCTAGAATTCTGACCCTCAAAGACCTGTTAGTCTGCCTTTAAAATGTCCACCTCCACTTCATTTATTATCCTAAATTAGATGCACCTGTTTGAGGCACCTGCATAAAGACACCTGTCCACCCCATACAATCAGTAAGAATCCAACTACTAACATGGCCAAGACCAAAGAGCTGTCCAAAGACACTAGAGACAAAATTGTACACTTCCACAAGGCTGGAAAGGGCTACGGGGAAATTGCCAAGCAGCTTGGTGAAAAATGGTCCACTGTTGGAGCAATCATTAGAAAATCGAAGAAGCTAAACATGACTGTCAATCTCCCTCGGACTGGGGCTCCATGCAAGATCTCACCTCGTGGGGTCTCAATGATCCTAAGAAAGGTGAGAAATCAGCCCAGAACTACACGGGAGGAGCTGGTCAATGACCTGAAAAGAGCTGGGACCACCGTTTCCAAGGTTACTGTTGGTAATACACTAAGACGTCATGGTTTGAAATCATGCATGGCACGGAAGGTTCCCCTGCTTAAACCAGCACATGTCCAGGCCCGTCTTAAGTTTGCCAATGACCATTTGGATGATCCAGAGGAGTCATGGGAGAAAGTCATGTGGTCAGATGAGACCAAAATAAAACTTTTTGGTCATAATTCCACTAAACGTGTTTGGAGGAAGAAGAATGATGAGTACCATCCCAAGAACACCATCCCTACTGTGAAGCATGGGGGTGGTAGCATCATGCTTTGTTTTTCTGCACATGGGACAGGGCGACTGCACTGTATTAAGGAGAGGATGACAGGGGCCATGTATTGCGAGATTTTGGGGAACAACCTCCTTCCCTAAGTTAGAGCATTGAAGATGGGTCGAGGCTGGGTCTTCCAACATGACAATGACCCGAAGCACACAGCCAGGATAACCAAGGAGTGGCTCTGTAAGAAGCATATCAAGGTTCTGGCGTGGCCTAGCCAGTCTCCAGACCTAAACCCAATAGAGAATCTTTGGAGGGAGCTCAAACTCTGTGTTTCTCAGCGACAGGCCAGAAACCTGACTGATCTAGAGAAGATCTGTGTGGAGGAGTGGGCCAAAATCCCTCCTGCAGTGTGTGCAAACCTGGTGAAAAACTACAGGAAACGTTTGACCTCTGTAATTGCAAACAAAGGCTACTGTACCAAATATTAACATTGATTTTCTCAGGTGTTCAAATACTTATTTGCAGCTGTATCATACAAATAAATAGTTTAAAAAATCATACATTGTGATTTCTGGATTTTTTTTTTTTAGATTATGTCTCACAGTGGACATGCACCTACGATGACAATTTCAGACCCCTCCATGATTTCTAAGTGGGAGAACTTGCAAAATAGCAGGGTGTTCAAATACTTATTCTCCTCACTGTATATATACAGAAACACGTAAAAAAAAACTTAAACAGATTTCCCTTTTTTGTAGTTATTCATGATCCCTCAGCCTCTCTAATATAGGGTTGGGTATCGTTTTGATTTGAACGATTCTGATTCTGATTCCGATTCTTAGTTTCGATTACGGTTCTTTTCGATTCTCGATTCCGATTCTTTGAGGGGTGGAGTCACAACATGTCACAGGCTCATTTCACAGAGGAAAATTGTATTTTGATTCAATAATGAGTTTTAGTTTTGGGACTTTCTCCGCTGGCATTTTCACTTGCTTTGCTGGTGAATGGAGTTTCACACGAGTCCTGGTTTAACAATAGCATTGTTATTTTATTACACTATTAATAAAATTATTATTACACTACAATCACTTACCTGATTATGACGAGGTGGGATAATGTTAGTTCACCCTGAAATTAAAATAAAGCCATCTTTTACTCACCCAGCTGTTGTTCAAATGCGCGTGTTCCTGTGTGTGCGCACTCCAATCCGCATTAGCCTCATGCAATATTGTCATGACAACCGGTACACAATATTCACTTAAGGAGGTTATATTATTAGTATTATTTCTTATCATATACGTTATAGAAAAGACGAGAATTGCGTTTTTTTCTATTGAGCTTGATTTCTCAAAATGGTGCATGTGTGTGTGTGTGTGTGTGTGCTTATCCTGGGTGCAATGACAACAGTGCGAGTTATTATAGTAGGCATGAGCGCCGGCGGCTGCTGACGGCTCATAGTGTACACAGAGGAGCGCGCTCAGAATAACGGCCGAGCTCAGTGTTTTGACTGAATAATACGGTTTCTTTCTCGCAAAACCTTATAGTGTGCCTCCTGAACACTTTCCATATGGCGCGCGTCTCCCTGTTGCGTGATACATTTGTTTATTTTTTGTAATGTTTTAGCTGATCGCCATTCACTGCCATAATAGGAAGGAGCGCGTGCAGGAACAGTATTTTAAATGTCATAGGACATAGGGCACTGGGACAACATCAGGGTAAGTAAAAGAAGGCTTTATTTTCATTTCAGGGTGAACTATCCCTTTAATAACGTTGGTTAGCGCAGGGTTGCCCGAGGAGGACAGACCTGCGCAGCATTTCAAACACGCTACACTCGTTAATTTATACACCACATATTTGTAGTGCATCCTCCCGTGCAAGAAATAAGTTTCTCATATGTGTTGCACTGTGCCGACCCAGGCTTTTTTTTTTTTAAAGTGAAATAAAGCCACACTTTTGAGCGCCGCTTACCGTGCTCCATGGCTGAAACAGAACAAACGGGCGCGGCAAGCACTTCCGAAAACTTGCGAGTTTGGAACCGATGATCGGAATCGAAAACAAAATTTCTAAACGATTCCAATGGCATCGTTATTTTTTAAACAGTTCCAAGTTGGAACCGGTTCTCGATGCCCAACCCTACTCTAATATAATATGATAATGCAGTTTAAAAATGAACTTGTTTGTTTTATTGTTACAACAGAACAGAGGAGCATAAAAATATATTAAAGTTCTGATAAATAAAATGTATAAAAATACAAACTTAACCCTTAATCATCCCTTGGGGTCCAGCTGACCCCACTGGACTTTTCCTCCATTTTTAAAAAGTGTTCCCTTCATCTCAGGGCCATGAGACTGTGACTTTTCATAAATAATCTATCTAAACATGCACAAAAAATCTGGGCTTGATTTGGTTGTTCTAAAGGTGTGTAAAAAAAAATGTGCCGTTTAAGTCCCTCTGGGTCAGATTGACCCCACATTGAAAATGAATGGGAAAGTGTAAAAAATACATTTTTTTTTTCACTTTTTTTGTCAAAAAAAATTAACTAAATCCAGTATAAATCTGAAGATTTCCACATTTATATCAAGGTCTGGTCCTAGAGCATAAACACAAAGTAGAACGAACTTTCTATCTCATACACACACACGTACACACACACACACACACACACACACAAACACACACAAGTGTGTGACTGCAACAGAGAGTATTTTTATTGAAATTGGCAAATAAAATCATCAAAACTGGCATAAATCTGAAAGATTTTCATACATAAATGAAGTACTAATACTAGAGCACAAATGCAATATGGAACAAGCATGTTCACACACACACACACACACACACAAACACAGGTGTCTGGAGCATTTTTTTGGATTTTGGCAATGAATGGGAAAATTTTAAAAATGCTTTTTTTTCACGTTGTTTGTAAAAAAAAATCAACTAAATCCAGTATAAATCTGAAAATGTCTACATTTATATCAAGATCTGGTCCTAGAGCATAAACACAAAGTGGAACGAACTTTCTGTCTCATACACACACGCACACACACACACAAACACACACGTGTTGTTGTATTGTAGTTATTAATACGAAGCCAGGCACAGCAGATGAACGGTTACATGTTTTCTTTATTTCTCGTCATTAACACACACGCACACACCTCGTGCTCATCCTTCTTTTTCTACTCTCCTTTTTTTCGTATTTCCCTCTTCATACCTACTTCCCCCTAGTGGTCTCAGTAAGTATTACACTGCATCACAGGACACCACATCTTCCCCATTACGTAAAACAATTTCACGTATTACCAATTAACGCAACAATTCTAGATTTCCAATCTGAACAAATAAACGTAAGCTTTCGTCTTATTACAACTAAGTTCCTTTACAGTAGTTAACAACTGTAATTACATCCGTTCACATCTTCATTCATAATTCCAACAGAATTACGGAATCATAACATGACTATATTCAATCTCCCTCTGCGCTATACAGTCAGTAATTCAAACCACTGCATGCTCTTATTTAGTCTCATAATCTTTCAACCAAAAAGGTGGTTTGCACTGTCGAACCGAACGTCTTTCTGTGCTCTGTTCAGTGTTGGGAACATTTGCAACTGAAGCCTCAACAGCAGTCTGATCTGAGGTCGGCTTCAAGACCTCTGGAACCAAAGACAAGTGAGAAGAGTGCCACAGTCTTCCATCTGACAATCTGTAAGTGCTTGGGCCCACTTGCTTCTCTATTTCCACTGGCTGTGTGAACTTTGAATGTCCTTTGGGAACATGCGTTGGTTTGCGTACACGCACTCTATTCCCCACCTGAAATGTAGGCACTCGAGCCCCACGTTTCGCATCAGAGTATTGCTTCATTTTGTTTTGACGAATTGACACTCGTTGTCTGACTTCCTGGTCCCGTGTGTAGCTGGAGTGAGATGTGAACACAGTAAGTTTGGTTCTCATTTTCCTACCGTACAACAGTTCAAATGGTGAAACACCAGTCATTGCATGTGGAGTAGAACGATACGTTTGCAAAAAGTCCAAGACTGCTTGTTTCCACGGTTGCTTTTGCAAAATGGCCATTTGCACACAGTCCTTAAGAACCTTATTGAATCTTTCCACAGCCCCATTGGCCGCAGGATGGTATACAGAAGTTCTGATGTGTGCAATGTTTCGTTCGTCCAAGAAAGCGGTAAAGGCTGAAGAAATAAGTTGTGGTCCATTATCTGTTACCAGACATTCAGGGTTTCCATGCCTACTGAAAACAGAATTCAGGAATCCAATGACTACAGGTGTTGTAATGGAAGGCGTAAACGCAACTTCAGGCCATTTTGAGTAATAGTCAGTCAACGTAATAGCATATCTACAGTCATGAGCAGCTGTCTCAAAAGGTCCTACTATGTCCAAACCCAACTTCAACCATGGACCGTCAGGAAGAGGCACCGGCTGTAATGGAGAAGCATTAGTCTTTGCTGTCCTGTCTGACTCCTGGCACAACGAACATGCTGCAATCTGAGTTTGAACCATAGCGTCGATTCCTGGAAACCAATACAGCTCACGCAACCGCTGCTTGGTCCTTACTATGCCCTGATGATTCTCATGTGCTAAAGTAACCATGGTTCTGCGCAATGTCACTGGCACCACCAATCTTGAACCCCGGAACACTAGATTGTTCGTCACACAAAGTTCATGTCTCATTTTGAAGTACGGTTGCAGCGGGGAATCCAGAGCTTTTGCTGAAGCTGGCCAACCCCTTTCAATCTGATCACGCAGGGCAGAAATCTCTGAACATGCCATAGAAGCAGACTCAAACTCCTTTGGCGTAACTGACGTAAGAGACATTGACAGCAACGCAACTAACTCAGGTTCTGCGTCCGAGTCCATGTCTGTGGTAGATGGCAAGGGCAGTCTTGAAAGACAATCAGCTGTACAGTTCAACGAACCTGCACGATAGACCACGTCATAATTAAAGCATAACAGGCGCGCAGCCCATCTAGCTATGCGCATTCCCGCCCTGTCTGCTCCTTTCGTACAGAGAAGTGTCGTTAGTGCCTGATGGTCAGTTCGTAGTGTAAACTTACGCCCCCAAAGGTAGGTCCTCCACTTCTCCACCGCCCACACGCATGCCAAAGCCTCTTTCTCCACTGTTGCATACTTCCTTTCAGTCTGAGTTAAGGATCTGGAGGCAAAAGCGACTGTCCGCTCTGTGTTGTCTGGGTGAATCTGGGTGAACACTGCACCAAGACCATAATCTGATGCATCGGTAGAGATAATGGATGGTAAATTAGGGTCGTACAATGCTAATGCTGAACTTGCAACCAACAATTGCTTCACAGTGACAAAGCAGTTCTCCGTTTCCTCACTCCACTGAAATGGTCCCTCTTGGCGGATACATGCACGTAAGGGTTCAACTACGGTAGCATAATTGGGTATAAATTTATTATACCATGACAGCATACCCAGGAACGAACGTAGGGTTGGCGCATCCTTAGGAGCTGGAGCTTGTACAATTGCTTGTAAGTGCTCCGTATCTGGCTGAATTCCTTGAGCTGTAACCAAGTGTCCCAAAAAGCGCAGGCTCTTTTGCCTAATTTGACACTTTTGTTCGTTCAGCCTTAAACCAGCCTGCTTTAGTCGGCTCAGTACAGTGTTCAGCGCAACATCGTGTTCCGCTTCTGTGCATCCAAAGCAAATGACATCATCGAGGTAGTTCTGCACGTTTGGTACACCTTTGAGTATGCACTCCATCATCTTTTGGAATGCCGACGGTGCTGAAGCCAAACCGTATGGTACCCTGCAAAACCGGAACAGTCCTTCATGCGTGATAAACGCTGTCAAATCACGGCTCTCAGGATGTAAAGGCACTTGATGATACGCACTCTCAAGATCGATTGTGGAGAAAACTGTAGATCCAGCTAAAGCAGTCAATAATTCCTCCATGTGAGGCAGGGGGTAACTGTCTATTATTACAGCTTTATTTGGTTCCCTGAGATCTACACACATTCTTATGCCACCAGTCTTTTTCATTGTAACCACAATCGGTGACACCCATGGAGATGCATCTATTCGCTCTATAACTCCAGCAGAAAGTAATCTGTCCAACTCAGTGGACACGGCTTTTCTCACAGAAAAGGGAAGGCGTCGTAATTTCTGTCTTACTGGCATGGCTGAAGCTGACACTTTGACTTTATGCATAAACCCTGCAACACATCCAACTGAGGGTGAATCCACTTGAGTAGAAAGCTGCAACACTGGTTCCGAAGAGCAAGATGTGGAGGTTGTAGCAGGATCTGGCAGTATTGTATCTCCTTTAATGCACAGTTTAAGAGCTGTTATGAGATCCATGCCCATTAATGCAGTTCCTTTATCCACCACATAGAAGTTCACTGAGCATTCGCGGCAGTCTTTTACTACGGTTGCGTGCAAGCAGCCGATCACATGAATTGGAGTACGCGAATAAGTGACTAAACATGCTACAGGTGGCTGTAAAGGTACTTCCCCGAAGTAATCATCATACATGCTCTTTGGCAGAACTGAGACAGAAGCACCAGTATCAACAGTCAGTGTAACAGGCCTCCGAACCGCGCCAGCTTCGACTTGAACAGTACAATGGAGTTTAGCGCTTACATCCCTATCTTGTAATAACAGTAGCGTGTACTCAGGCATTACTACTTCGTGCACTGTGTGAGTTTGCGTCGATCTACAGACACGTGCAAAATGTCCTTTTTTCTTGCAATTTTTACAGGTTACCTTGGCTGCTGGACATTCAACCGCATTTGCAAGATGTTTATCTGATCCGCAGCGAAAGCAGGTACGTGAAGTCACCGTCCGAGGCGATGTGAATGAAGCAGTGGAGCGCGCGCCAGCCGTTCTATTTTTAGATCCCCCAGCGCCGCGTCCATGTACTTTTGCGTTTCTTTGCACATTCACAGTCTGAACGGAAAAGTTTGTTATTGCTTTAGCATACTCTCCAGCAGATTCGACTTGTTGTGCAATTGTAATAGCATCCGCTAATGTTAACTTATCATGCAGCAAAAGTTTCTCTCTGATACGCGGATTAGTGACGCATTCCACCAGCTGGTCACGAATCATATCATCTTCATTTGTAAACTCACAGGTAGACGAAAGTTCTCTCAGTGCAGCAACATACTGGATTATAGGCTCACCAGCTTGTTGAGTTCTTTTCCGGAATGTGTGTCTCTCCATAACCACGTTCAACTTGGGTGTAAAATGAGCATGTAAAGCAGTAATAGCAGCGGCCATTGTATCGCCCGTTTCTGGTAAAGTGTAGAATATTCTCTGCCCCTCCGTGCCCAGGCAATGTAACAGAAGGGCTCTTTTCCTGGCTTCCGACCATTCCTGTCCTTCAACGTCGATCACTAGAAGATAATTCTGGAACATCCGCTCCCATGTCTTTAAGGGAATCGCAGGATCGCCCGGAGCAGGTAAGAAGAAGTTAGGAAATGGTGCAGACGATGCCATCTTTCAGCAATAGTGGGTCGCCTCGTCGCCAATTTGTTGTATTGTAGTTATTAATACGAAGCCAGGCACAGCAGATGAACGGTTACATGTTTTCTTTATTTCTCGTCATTAACACACACGCACACACCTCGTGCTCATCCTTCTTTTTCTACTCTCCTTTTTTTCGTATTTCCCTCTTCATACCTACTTCCCCCTAGTGGTCTCAGTAAGTATTACACTGCATCACAGGACACCACACGTGTGTGTGACTGCAACAGAGAGCATTTTTATAGAAACTGGCAAATAAAATCAACAAAACTGGCATAAATCTGAAAAAATTCCATACATAAATGAAGGACAAATACTAGAGCACAAATGCAACATGGAACAATCATGAGAAAGAGAGGGAAAAGGGCAAATAAAAGAAAGATGAAAGGCAGCTTAACTTTTGCATAACTTCCCTATGGACCTCTATTGGATAATGTAGTCATTGCACTCTCTTTCTCTTTAACTATAATTCCTAAAGTTTTCCACAAACCTACAGATGGCGGTATTCTATCCCTAACACATAGAGCAATGTCCAAAAACTATTTATATTTATTTAAGATCATCATTCAAGTGATTTTTTTCATAAAAAAAATCATTTTTAATGAGCCAATTTATGACATAGTTAAGTATTTGTGCAGTAAATAGGTAAAAAACTACCAAATACCCACAAAAACACAGCATAAATGTATAGTTGAGAAGTAAATAAAAAAAATGATATATAGTTTTCCATGTAAAAAAATTATATTTCCTTATGCAATCGCTCTGTAAAAGTTTGGGGTCTATCTGAGCCCAAGGGACTCAAACGTAAACCCTACTTGAGGGACGATTAAGGGTTAAGATATGAAACTTAAAAGTCCTTTGGACGAAAACACAATAACAAAAACAAAACAAAAAATCTATATAGTATTAAAAGATTTGGTAAGCTTCATAAATATAACTGAGCAAGACTGGAAAAAAATATTCAGTTTAGTTCTGATAAATAACAACAACAGCAAAATATAAACTATATACAGTATAAATATGAGTTACCTTATAATTACAATGTCAACTTGCTTATCCCTTTACATGCACTCTTTTATTCTATCCATCAAGCTACAACAAACCATTTTCAATCATCATTTGCTGCCTGCCTTCTAAAATCTACTACTGATGATGCAGTAAATCCATTATGTGACTCGTTAATGCTGCGTCTGAACGAAGTCAGCAACACGCTATCATTCACTCAAAGTGCCTAACTTACAATGCAGGGACTGAAACTACAAATATACTAGTTATAAATACAGTAATCATTACTTTATGTAGGCAGAAAAAGTTTGTTGTGATTTCCAAGTGCATTAATGTTAGCGGTCTTCCACTGAGAGCCATGGCATTAGCTAGCTTTGTGGTTAGCTAAAGTCTAGCTTTAGAAATGGACTGCAAAATATTGTAAAACATACTTTTTTCAAAATAACGGGCAGGGGAGATGATACGTCTCATGCTGTCAAACTGTCACGCTATTAAAAAATCTTATTCAGTCACATTGCCTGAGTTAAACTGACAGTCAGTCAACTATACTGTAACAACCTAGCGTAAGCTGATTCCGTTTCACTCTTGGCTTACATGTAACAGCAAAACTGGACTTGGCAGTCACAAATTTTGTCATACTTATTTGAGTTAAGAGAACTGATGGGGATGTTTTTTTAATGGTTATTCAAGCAATGTATGTCTTGTGACAGTTGCCACCTTACCATGCACTTCACGGATGACCTGTTGTGAATGTTCGCGGCGCGCAGCTTGACTCAGCTGGATCAGCTGTGTTGCCAACCTGCACGTTGTAGAGCGCCCTCTGGTGGACAAACTATGAAACGCCAACACTCATAATGTGGTTGAGCGTGTTTCGTCAGTTTTTTTTAATTTTTTATATTCAATTATCGGCCATCATTAATGCCGATACCGATAGTTTGGAAAATGCCCAATATCGGCCGATAATATCGGCCCCGCAGAAATATCAGTCAGGCTCTACAATTTATATATATATATAGTTTTTTTTAACGGAAATGGTGGTGCATTGAACACCCTGTTCTGAAAAATTTAGAGGTTTCCAGCCTGAACTGCAGGACAAAATCAAATCGGGCTGGGTTTACCTGGTATAAATACGTGTTTAATACTGCAAAATACGCTCTGTTACAGTCACTGCCCTTACTGTCCAGAATATAAGAGACCATCCCAATCGAGTGAAGGGATTTGTGTAAACTGTGGTTCCTAATTATTGTGATCCAACATTTGCCTCGCATTTCAGGATGAAAAGACAAACATGTCTTCTAATATCTTCAATTGTTACGTATACCGAGCTGCAGCAGACTTTACTTTACTTGGACCCATTGTGCGAGCTGTCTCTTTAATACCGCGTGGTTTATATACATGTTGCTGCTGATTGGGCTGACATTACTGACACACCCACCAAACAAGAGAAAACGTATCTCAAACCACCATTGCACATCGTTTCCAGGAAACATGTCGTTAAACCTGGAAACCGTAGCAAAACGTTGTGCACCAGTTTGAGCTTGAACGTCCCCCTGGTTTCGACATAACAAAGATAATTTCCACATTGAGCTTGTCTATTTCTGCAATGATTTGATTTGAGCAGCGCAGCTGTGCCACATCTCGTGGGTTCCACTGGATAGGATAACAAAACCATTTTAACGCAACAACGACTACATCATCACCGCATCTCGTGCGCCACTGTGCAAACTTTTTATTTACAATCGCCTCATTGGAGGCACGGCACTCATTTTCGCTTGTCTATGCGTGTTCTGATGGCAAATGTCAATGGCGTAAACCGAACCCCACAGAAACGCTACTTATTGGCTGTTAGCTTATCACTTGTAGAACGCTCTTTTATCAAGGCATATTATAGGCTGTTTATGGTCCAGGGACGACGCTTCAGTTGTTTATGCTACCAAACTTTAAGGGAAATTAATGCTCACTCAAACACATCTGGTACTTCACCGCCTGCTGCCACTTTAGAATGCAATTCTGATGTGGAAACAAAGAAAAACATTGTGCCATGAACGAACAAGTTATAGAAGGCTTTTCAGTCCACAAATTACCAACCTTCACCATGGATTTAATGTAGTAATGCTAAATGTAACCATGGTATTGTGGCAGAAATAGTCAAATGTTTATTTATTTCAGGGTTTGTACAACCTTGAGAGTGAAATTCAACCACTTTTCAAGGACTTTGAAGTAGGAGTTGCACACACTAGTCAACTAGTTGACTTTAAAGGGTAACTAAACCCTAAACCAACTTTTTTTAGTTAATGATCTGTAATACTGGGGCTTTATTAATGCTGTTCATTGATTCGAGTTAATGTTTTAACATTTGAGTATAAAGTGTTTTAATTCTATAAAATATGGTGTAAAACCGCCAAAGTGCTGCCCTCTTAAGGTTGAACGGTGGCTACTGCAGTTGAATTTTCCTATTGGACGCTGAGGGTCATCGTGACGTAGGATGGTACCTCCAACGGCTCACTATCCGCGCCCCTGGCACGAGCTCACCACACCCTCAGAAATGTTTCCCCCAATCACATGATGAGAACGGCTTCACTCCAGTATGAACTGTCATATTACATGAAGTGGAAACATTATGAATGAAACTCACTTGACACTTGCTTTACCATTGTATTGAAGAAAATACGGTTAAAAAATAAAGTTGTCAATACACGTCAGGCTTTTCTTGCGATATTATTGCCGCCTGTCATGTGTACAGATAATTTTCATACATGAGATGCGCTTTCAAACCCTGACACGCAAGTGGTTGCCGCGGACGCAGTAACGGACAACAATACTGTAACGTGCTGGCGTATATAGTTTAACTTATTTGAGGAAATCTGTTTATAATAGG
Organism: Gobio gobio; assembly: GCF_949357685.1. Taxonomy (NCBI): domain Eukaryota; kingdom Metazoa; phylum Chordata; class Actinopteri; order Cypriniformes; family Gobionidae; genus Gobio; species Gobio gobio. The sequence continues at coordinate 67,146,508 of NC_137099.1, forward strand.
CTTTTAGGTCTGAACAGCTCTGCTGTTTCACTAGCATCGTCGGCATCGGGAGTTAACGCAGTTTGAGCCAGCGGCTCGCATTGATAAGGCTCTGCGTCTGTGTCTGCAGACAATCCACCCTCCTCCACTTCAGGTGAAGGTAGGAGAATGACCGCTCTGCTGTAAAGCTGGTGTCACTCCAGTCATTCTCCATCTCTGCGACTCGCGAGTCAGACAGCTGTCAATCAACCCGTTACCGCGGGTCTCAGATGCACACCCTCCGCTCAGCTCCGCCCTCGGTTCATCCCCTCTGTCTCCGCTGGGCTCTGCCCACTTTTCCAGCATTTTTCAAAATTTGCCAGTGGGTGGAGTTAAGCTCTGAGCAGGGGTTTAGTTACCCTTTAATGCTCTGCCATTACGCTTTAAGCTTTATGTTGACTACTCGCCGGCCATGGCCTATAGAGGGCGCAACAGATTTATAAGAAATCTTGAAGTCCACTTTCATGTTCTGTTTCCAAACAGTTAAAATGACAAATAAATGCAGAGCAGTCCACAGGAAATGTTTGATTATACTATCTTGATGCTCAAAATCGATTAGGAGAATGCACGTTTTAAACCACTTATTGTACACGCAAGTTAGCCGCCGTTCTAAACTAATGAGTGCTGCATTGTAACGCACACACATACAGACAGAAGTGTGCATACACATAATCATTCAGTAGTGCAGAAATGTATCGTCAACGCTGTTCTGTGATTTTATCAATACAATAGCTTATAAATTGAAAACTTCTAGCATATATTTCTTAGTACCTAAAACCCACAGCTACTTGTAGAGAGATGCTGCCAGGTAGAAATAATTTGCAAGCGCTCTCTCTCTAATGCATTCATATAAATGTAATCTTTACTCTGATACTTTATATGTATCTGATTTAGAACAAGCAGAAATCTTCCATCCTCACACCCCGGGTTTAAATTGTTTGACTTGTTGCCATCAGGCAGGCGTTACAGGTCCATCAAAGCGAGGACAAAAAGATTCAAGGACAGTTTCTTCCTCAGAGCCATAACCATCATGAACTCTAATATGCACTGATCCCTGTCTGCTACATACACATTAAGTCTCAGGGTGCTATTTTTTACAGCACTCTGCCTTCTGTAAGGCGCTCATCTATAAAGCACACACTCCTACCTCTGTAATAAACACAGAGATGTTAGTCAAGTGATAAGAATAGTTGCTCAAACGTCATTTAGAATAGTAGACCCGTCCGAATAGGGCTAAAGATTAAAAATACCCCTCCCCTCACTCAAATGTTCAGCCCTGCTGATCAAAATTCACATATTGAATTTACAGAAAAAGTTATTTAATATGTCATGCCCATTTTGTTCCTTTCAGATGGCGACGCTGGTTCATCTTCTGATGGAGAAATGGCCACTACATCCAAAGACAGACGGGCAAGGAAGAGATTCTCCTGTGGAAAAACATTCAGAAAACAGGAAAAGTTAGCGAAACGTGAGAGAAAACACACAGAACAGAAAGACTTCACCTGCAAGATATGCGACATCAGCTTTCCTACCTCAGAAGAGAGGAGACTTCACGCAAAAGAGCACAGCGTGAAGAAAGAGTTTCGCTGCGAACAGTGCGGGAAGGAGTTTTTCACCACTCCTCTGAACATGAGTGCTCACATGAAGACACACAGCGAAAAGACTTTCCAGTGCAGTGAGTGCGACAAGTATTTCCGCACCAAACAAAATCTTTCGAAGCATAAGAGAATCCACACGGGGGAGAGGTCGTACCAGTGTCCTCACTGCGAGAAGAGCTTTAACATGAGATCGACTCTGAAGAACCATCTGCGCATACACACCAATGAGAGGCCATACAAGTGCAATCAATGTGAGAAGAGCTTCAACCAGCTAGCCCACCTGAATAAACATCTGCCCATACACACCAATGAGAGGCCGTACAAGTGCCATCAATGTGAAAAGAGCTTCAACCAGGATTGGGCTCTGAAGAACCATCTACTCACACACACCAATGAGAGGCCGCACAAGTGCCCTCACTGCGAGAAGAGCTACAGACAGGGACCGAGTCTGAAGACCCATCTACTCACACACACCAATGAGAGGCCGTACAAATGCACTCAATGTGAGAAGTGCTTCAACCGGAGTTCGACTCTGAAGAAACATCTACTCACACACACCAATGAGAGGTCATTCACATGCCCTCACTGCGAGATGAGCTTCAACCAGGGGAACCATTTACCCATGCACTCCAATGAGAGCCTGTCCCAGTGTCCTCACTGCGAGAAGAGCTTCAATTTCGGATCGGCTCTGAAGAACAATCTACTCATACACACCAATGAGAACCCCTACAAGTGTCCTCAATGCGAGAAGAGCTTGAAATACGAATCCAGTCTGAAGACACATCTACTCACACACACCACTGAGAGGCCGTACAAGTGCAGCGAATGCGAGAAAACCTTTAGAACCTCCACTCTTCTGAAGTCACACCAAAAAATACACTCTGAAGTCAAACCGTATAAGTGTTCACACTGTGAGAAACGTTTCCATTATTCCAATCACCGCAAAAACCATGAGAGGATTCACACCGGAGAGAAACCGTACCTGTGCTCCTACTGCGGGAAGAGCTTTGCTAGTCCATATTCGTTCAAAGTTCATCAGAGAGTTCACACGGGAGAAAGACCGTATCCCTGTAGTGATTGTGGGAAGGGTTTTTATAAGCTAAGTGACTTAAAAATACACAAGAGGACCCATACAGGAGAAAAACCTTTTAAATGCTCACATTGTAGCAGGAGTTTCAATCGAACAAGTGACCTGAAGATCCATGAGCGATGGCATACAGGAGAGAAACCTTACCGCTGCTCCATCTGCGGCGAGAGATTCTCTTTTATATGGGGTTTTCAGACTCACCAGAAGAAACACGCTGCCTCAGAATCATCATAGCTTCATCATGACATTGTTACGGGAACGTTATTCTATGGTTGTAAAAAAACTGTGGCTGTGTTCGAAATCGCCCCCTATACCCGGCACTATTTGAGTGAACATCCATTTGTAGTGGTGTCCGAAACAATAGTGGATGTTTTTGAGTGCACTCATTCAATCCCACCATGCACCGCAATAACGAGTGTACAGTAGATGTACGCGCTGGAGAATATGCTTGTTCGATGCCCGATCGGCGTATGACAGCAAAGTCCCGCGAGAGCATTTCGAGAGCAAAACGAGAAACAACTCCTTATGCTTTTGAATCGCTCTCAACCAGATGGTGTAGTGTACTCTCAATGCACTGTGAGAGCCGCGTCCTGAATGAATGAACTTACCGCTGTCCGATTCGCCCTATGTACCCTCATTCTCCATTACTCCACTACTCCAAAAACCAGCCAACAAGCTTAAAGTTAACCCTATAACTCTTTACTTGTGTGGCACTGAACTTACTTGGAAAGGGGAATAATAAAGTAACTAATAAGCATTTAATTAAAAAAAAACAATAATATGTATATAGTATAATATATATATATATATATATATATATATATATATATATATATATATATATATATATATTATAGTAGGCCTATATATTTCATACTTTATTGTAGGCTACTATTTATATTATGGGCGTCAGAAGCAAAAAATGTCGGTGGGTCCTTTAACAGAAACATTTTACTGGAGTAGATGCAATTTACATAAAAATATATTTAAATATATCGGCTTGTTTAAACGTCTGGTTGAGGAAGACACACCTACGAAATATACAATCTTCATCAGCAGCAATAGTGTAGGGGTAAGACGCATGGCATTAAGATTTGACGCAAATTGATCAGAGGTTCGAATCTGTCTTTTGCCAAACTCGCACTGATCCTTTTTTCCATCATATATCAGATCGGAAAGGAATTTATTTTCCATGAATATGAAGAAAATATTAGAAAAGTGAAAATAAAGCTTCTAACGTGTTTAATCAGTGTTTATCAGGGTATGTAAACACTAGACGTGCTCAATTAGAGACGATATAAGTGAGTGGGTCCAATATCATTGGTCTTAAAAAGTGTCGATGCCATCTCCTGGCGAAACGCGGGAATTCATTCAATGCACGGCGCGACTCTCACAGTGCATTATGGGTATTCTCTAGCCGTCGAGCATACATCGGTTGCAAACTCGTTATTGTGGTGCATTGTGGGATTGAATGAGTGCACTTAATAACGTCCACTATGGTTTCGGACACCACTAAATGGCTGTTCCCTCAAATAGTGCCCACAGCTGAATCAATCATCCATCCATCTTCCGAACCGTAGTGGTCCAGCCCAATATCATGCATACAGGGATAAATTATCCTTTTTAAGATGATTATTATATTGTTTGATTAAGGTTACATGCTAGTTTCCATAGCAGAGTTCAGGATAAATCTTTTCATTATTACTGGAGCTGCCAAACAGCAAGCACAAACTGCAAAAACGGCAGCCTTTCCGGCGCACTTAGTGTCCGAAATCACTCACTCGTTTTCGAAGTGGACTATATCAGTGGACTAATGTAGGGAATAGTGAATGAGGGTATAGGGGGCAATTTCGGAAACAGCCTGTGTCTAGAATCAGGGCTGCCCAAACCTGCTCCTGGGGGGCCACTGAGTTCAGCTCCAACCCTAAATAAACACACCTGAATCAGCTAATCAAGAGGTGTCCAAAATCGCCCCCATACCCTAAAATAGGGCAATATTTGAGGAGACGGCCATTTGTAGTGGTGTCCGAAACCATAGTGGACGTTATCGAGTGCACTCATTCAATCCCACAATGCACTGTGATGACAAGTGTACAAGCGGCAACACATCCAACCAAGCTGTATTTGTGTTACCAAGTTTGAAGTGTTTTATTCTTTCATTCATGATTTTCTGATTTCTAAATAAAAATCTGTAAATTAATATTGTTTTTGTTTTTAAATTATATTTCTAATCTCACCACACACATTAATGGTCAATGCCTGTTATTTATTGAAAGTCATTTGTTTTCTGAAGAACTACACCTTGCACTTGAAGATAGCTTAGGCCTAATTCTTTGAGTAGTTATTTACTGAAAAACATGATGGCATGAAATTAGCCTTATTTCCCTCAGTCACTTTGTTACACAAAGCTGAAATGATCCAGACATGGATATTCATTAATACCCTACAGGTACAGAAACATTGTCTAAGGTCACACTCAGTTTTTGGGCTTGACAACCGCATTTACTTACAGGTTTGAATCTTGAAATGTCTTCTTCATTAATCAACTTACAGTAGCGCCTTGAATACTGACTGTATGAATGTGCAGCAGGTCAAGCCTGTATTTACTTACCAGTAACCACTGCGACAATTACCAAAATAGTATCTTAGCAATGTAACAATGTAATGCAATTAAAAGTGCAAGTTTATTGTGTTATCTCTCTCTGTTTGTCTCAGGGAGCGTGTTTGTGGCCAGCCTGCTTCATATTTCTTCATGTCTGCGTTCTGCTGGACGAATTGCAGTAAAATCAGCAACAACAACAAAAAAACATAATGCTGTGGAATTATTATTCCCCTTTAAAAAAAACTATATTTGTGCTTGTGCTGCTTAATGAAGTGTGAAAACTGACATACAGTGTTTTTTCAGGACTCAGAAATCAACTGAAAGAGTGAGGAAGAGCATTTATTTCAAATAGAAAGCGTCTGGAACATATTTCTTACATTAATGCGCGCCTCTGATCTCCGCGCGCTTTCTCCTGACTTCTATAAAAGCCGCGAACTCGCGTAATTCAAAAATTAACGGTCTTTTTGAAATAACGGCTGACTGACTAATATTCGTTTATTGATGTGTTTATTTAATAATTACTAAACATAGTTATATTATAGGACATTATTACATCTAAATTGTGTTTTTTATCATCCAAGAGACGCTGCTAAAATACAATATTTTTATGAAGAGAAATTGGCTTGGTGAACATGTTTTATGCCATCTCTCGTACTGTAGGAGGCGCTGTGACACTATTTAGTCTACCGGTTAAAACCACTGAAGAAAGAAAGAAAGACAACTGGAGCACAACGACAGTGAGTGTTAATCTGTTTTACCTTATTTGTGTGTTTTAGCTTGTTATATGTCTGTGTCTTGTTTTTAATGAGCTTAATGAAGCTTTTCTTAGCCCACTTAGCTTATGAAAAATAAGCATGGTTTTGCTATAGTAACCATAGCAATGTCCTATTGTTTTACTGCAGTAATCATGTTTTAACCATGGGATTTGTAGTAAACAGTTACTGTACTAACACAAAGGTTAATTTTCAATGGCAGGTGCTTTTAAAGTTTTCACGATTTCAGGAGAAATTAGTAGACATCTGACAATATCATGTTTAATATCCTTAGTTATACATGTAATAATGTCAGGTAATATTTGATAACATTCCTGCTCTGTATTGGCTCAAAACTGAAACACTCATAAACACTTTTACATCTGAAATAAATGTTTATGAGCTCCCAATTTTTTTATTTTTGTTTAAATCACTGCAAGTCGATTATAAATACGTTTTTATAGTAATGATGATGTGTTTGTCTTCAGATGTTGACCATGAAAGCGCAGATGGATGTGATCTGCTGTAAATCAGTAGGAACTGATCTGTCCATGCTGGATATTGAGGATTTCATCAGTGAAATCTGTCAGCTGAAGAAAGAGGTGGCGTCACTGGAGGCAAAGCTGAGAGAAAGAGGAGACAAACCCAACAGAGAGGTTTGAGCGGCTCATCATTTCATCCTTCAGCTCAATCAAACCAAAGTTTTGTTAGCTTCTCACTTCTTATGCACATCTCAAATTAAGCCAGCAGCAAAATATGCCATCAAATCCCCAATATAACCTCTAGAGATAACAGCTTGAGTAATGAGGCTAATATCAACAGGTTGATCTTTATTTGTGTTTATCTGTGATGTGTTTGTCAGGATCTGGAGAAGGTTTCAGTGTGTGTGACTGATGGGACAGAAGCTCAGGATTCAGTCTGGAGATCCAGAGACACACAGGACTCAGAGCTCAGCCTCACTTTACTGTGTTATACTGACGCTCAGGATCATGGATCCGCTGATCAAACCTCTGACTGTAACGCTGGAGAACAGCAGATGCCACTGAAGATGTGCTCCGTCAAACTGGAGGACTGCAGCAACCTGATAGAGAGCAGAGAAGATGAAACCACAGCAGACGAACAACAACACAACAATGAGGATGATGGGATTGATGACAATGGGAACGATGGGACAGAAGCTCATGATCATGGATCCGCTGATCAAACCTCTGACTGTAACGCTGGAGAACAGCAGATGCTGCAGACGCCACTGAAGATGTGCTCCGTCAAACTGGAGGACTGCAGGAACCTGATAGAGAGCAGAGGAGACGAAACCACAGCAGACGAACAACAGAGCTTTAAGGAGGAGGATGAAGATGAATATCAGAATGAGGATGTTGATGATGATGATGACTTTGTTCCTTCAGGTATGTTTCATCCTTTTATGACCACACAGTAAATTCTCTGGTGTTGAATTAACACCTCTCGGTGTTCATACAGTGCATCCAGAAAGTATTCACAGGGCTTTACTTTTTTCCACATTTAGTTATGTTACAGCCATATTCAAAAAGGGATTAAATTCATTATTTTCATCAAAATTCTACAAACAATACCCCATAATAACAACGTGAAAGAAGTTTTTTTTAAATAAAATTTTTTAAAAATTAAAAAATCAAATGTACACAAGTATTCACAGCCTTTGCCATGACACTCAACATTGAGCTCAGGTGCTCCTGTTTCCATTGATCATCCTTGAGATGTTTCTACAACTTGATTAGAGTCCACCTGTGGTAAATTCAGGTAAGTTCCTAGAGCTGGCCACCCGGCCAAACTGAGCGATCGGGGGAGAAGGGCATTAGTCAGGGAGGTGACCAAGAAGCCTATTGTCAATCTGACAGAGCTCCAGCGTTTCTCTGTGGAGAGAGGAGAACCTTCCAGAAGAACAACCATCTCTGCAGCTCTCCACCAATCAGGCCTGTATGGTAGAGTGGCCAGAAGGAAGCCACTCCTCACTAAAAGGCACATGACAGCCCCGTAAAGAGTTTGCCAAAAGGCACCTGAAGGACTCTCAGACCATTAGAAAATAAATTCTCTGGTCTGATGAGACAGAGATTGAACGCTTTGGCCTAAATGGCAAGTTTCATGTCTGGAGGGAACCAGGCACCGCTCATCACCTGGCCAATCCCATCCCTACAGTGTAGCATGGTGGTGGCAGCATCATGCTGTGGGGATGTTTTTCAGTGGCAGGAACTGGGAGACTAGTCAGGATCAAGGGAAAGATGAATGCAGCAATGTAGAGAGACCTCCTTGATGAAAACCTGCTCCAGAGCGCTCTGGACCTCAGACTGAGGCAAAGGTTCATCTTCCAACAAGACAACGATCCTAAGCACACAGCCAAGATAACAAGGCAAGGCAAGGCAAGTTTATTTATATAGCACATTTCATACACAATGGTAATTCAAAGTGCTTTACATAGAAAAGGTATTAAAATATTGATAGAATAATCACAACATAAGAAATAAGTATATGTATAAGAAAGAAAATAATACTAAATTTGGGGCTCCCCTGTCTGAACAGAAGAGTCAAGGTGATGATACATGGGGCAACTTTTTTGAGCAATGTTGCTGGGCAACGTTACAAAGCAATCTAGCTTGCCCACTTTCCCATTGGGAATTCTATCAGCATATCTGCAATGTATTTAGGTCCTAGGTCATTGAGATATTTAAAAACAAGGAACAGTACTTTAAAATCAATCTTAAATGTAACTGGAAGCCAGTGTAAGGACCTGAGGACTAAAGACCTGAGGACTGGTGTGATATGGTTGTTCTGGTATATATGTTCTGGTTCTGCTCAGCGTTCTGTATGAGCTGCAGATGTCTAATGGTCTTTTTGGGAAGGTGAGGAGACCATTACAATAGTCCACCCTACTGGTGATAAAAGCATGAACGAGTTTATCTAAGTCTTGCCTGGAAACAAAGCTTCTAATTCTTGATATATTTTTGAGATGATAGTAAGCTGATTTAGTTATTGCTTTGACATGACTACTGAAACTCAGGTCTGACTCCAAAATCACACCAATAATCCTGACTTGGTTTTTTTTCCAGACCTTTAGCCTCAAGGTGTGCATTCACCTTGAGAATTTCATCTTTATTTCCAAATGTAGTGATTTCAGTTTTGTTTTTGTTTAACTGAAGAAAGTTTTGGCACATCCAGTTGTTAACTTCATCAATGCATTTACATAGAGAGTCAATGGGGCTGTAGTCATTAGGCGATAGGGCTAAGTAGATCTGGGTGTCGTCAGCATAGCTGTGGGAAGCAATTTGGTTCTCTCTCATTATTTGGCTCAGTGGGAGCATATACAGGTTGAATAGGAGTGGTGCAAGAATTGACCCTTGTGGGACTCCACATGTCATGGATGTCCACTCAGACTTATGGTCACCTATACTCACATAATAACCTCTCCCTTCTAAGTATGACCCGAACCATTTAAGGACCATCCCAGAAAGCCCGACCCAGTTTTCCAGCCTGTCAAGAAGTATGTTGTGGTCAACAGTGTCGAATGCAGCACTGAGGTCGAGTAGCACCACCACTGATTATGTACCTGTATCAGTGTGTAAGCGAATATCATTTATTATCTTTATGAGCGCTGTCTCTGTGCTGTGATGCGGTCGGAAACCGGATTGAAAATTGTCAAAGTATCCGTTTGAGCTTAAGAATTTGTTCAGCTGATTGAAAATAACTTTTTCAATGATCTTGCCTATGAAGGGAAGATTTGAGATTGGTCTGTAGTTGCTCAATATGGTGTTATCCAGATTTCTCTTTTTCAGGGGAGGCTTAACCACTGCGGTTTTAAGGGACTTTTGAAACGTCCCAGAAAGAAGTGAGGAGTTTACCACTTCTAGGAGATCTGCTTCTAAACAGTTAAACACACTTTTGGAAAAAGAAGTGGGGAGTGTGTCAAGAGCGCAGGTTGATGTTTTAAGGTGCTGTACCGTTTCTTCTAAAATTTTACCATCAATTGCTTTGAAATCAGACATAGTAACTTTCTGAGGTTGTGGTTGGATCTGTCTGACCCCAGAGCAACTCAAGGATGTGTTGATCGCATTTCTGATATTATTCATTTTCTCAGAGAAGAAGGAAGCAAACTGACTGCATTTGCTGTCTGAGAGCATTTCACTGGCATTTCACTTTGTTAGTCTCTCTACAGCAGCAAAAAGAGTGTGCGTGTTGTTTATGTTAATGTTTATAATATTTGAAAAGGTCTGTCTAGCTTTGCCTAGTTCCACATTGAAAGCATGAAGACTGTCTTTATAGATGTTATAATGGACTACAAGTTTTGTCTTCCGCCACATGCGCTCAGCTTTTCTGCATTGTCTTTTCATTATTTGCACTGCTGTTTAGTTTCTCTAAGATGCTTTTTGTCTGCCACTCTTTTTTCCTGACTGTCACAGGAGCAATATCATCAATAACACTCTTAACTTTTGAGTTAAAGGAGTCAAGGAGAAAATCAACAGAGTTTGCAGATATGCTTGGTGTTAGAGATACCACCTTCATAAACAGCACACCAGTGTTCTCGTTTAAGCATCTCTTTTTGACAGAGGCAGATCTAGCTTCAATGGCAGGAGAGATCAATATATCAAAGAAAATACAGAAATGATCAATCTGTGCCACATCCTTAATAACAATCGATGAAATGTTTAGACCCTTACTGATAAGTAAATCTAGAGTGTATCCACGATAATGTGTGGGTCCATGTACATGTTGAGTCAAATCAAAAGTATTTAAAACAGTTATGATTTATTTTGCCATATTGATTTCTGCATTATCTATGTGAATGTTAAAATCCCCAGCAATAGCAAAACAGTCAATCTCTGAGGAAATTGTTGATAACAGCTCTGTAAAGTCCTCAACAAAGGCTTGAGAGTATTTTGGAGACCTGTAAATAATGATAAGTAGGATGTGTGGAGCACCTTTTAACACAATACCCAGATATTCGAAAGACTGTCTGCTCGACCTTGAGCGCCTGTTAGCAGTGTTAGCTACGGGTTGATTCGATCTGTGTTCGATCACATTCATCACGTTTGGGGATTCCTCACCCACATTCATTAATACTTCAAATCTGTTTTCAAGATGTATAGTTGGTGGTAGGAAACCAGTGTTTGCAATCCTTGTGTCAGGGGTAGAGCATGCTACTGAGGCAATATGTGATGCTCGTGACAATCTGATGTCTTGAGTGCCTTTGGGTCTTGCTCCATGTTTGTGCCATCGATTAGTGTTTTGATCAGTTACACCCATTTTGGCTTGTTGAGGAGCACTAAATTCATGGGACTCACCGACTGTGTGCTGAGGAAGCTCTGCTGTGTGATTCGCCTGGTTTGGTAATTCCGCAATTAACTTTGTTTCAAGAACTGCAATCCTTTGTAAAAGTCTGTTGTAGTTTGTGCAGCGGGTAGTTTCTTGAACTAGAAGAGGTATTTTCTTATCCTTTTGAATGTAGGCAGCTGTGTTTTCCCTTCTCCGGAATGTAAGCCGATGGCAGTGGGAGGCTGGTCGGATAAAAGATTCCGCTTTTTTGTAGTAATCTTCCAGTCACAGAGTTTCTAATTTCATCATTGAAGTCTTTGTCGTTTGAGCACTGTGCTGATTTGCTGAAGTTAAAAATATGAGAGAAAATATAGAAGCGATAGAGCAAAGCGCGGAGCAGTAGGCAAGAGTGTGCGTCCGAACAGTAGCTTAGCAGGAAGCAGGAGCTGGCTAAAGGAGTGGCTATGAGACAACTGTGAATGCCCTTGAGTGGCCCAGTCAGAGCCCAGACATGAACCTGATTGAACATCTCTGGAGATATCTGAAAATGGCTGTGCACCGAACTCCTCATCCAACCTGATGGATCTTGAGAGGTCCTGCAAAGAAGAATGGGAGAAACTGTCCAAACATAGGTGTGCCAAGCTTGTAGCATAAAAAAAACTCAAAAAGACTTGAGGCTGTAATTGGTGCCAAAGGTGCTTCAACAAAGTATTGAAGGCTGTGAATACTAATTTTTTTAAATAAATTTGCTAAGATTTCAAACAAACTTCTTTCACTTTTTACATTATGTGGTATTGTTTGAAGATTTTTGAGAAAAATTATGAATTTAATCAATTTTGGAATAAGGCTATAACACAACAAAATGTGAAAAAAGTGAAGCGCAGTGAATACTTTCCATATACACTGTATGGGAACCACCAGCAGAGTGTTAAAGTAACAATGAAGCAGTTAATTAGATATTTAAGTGATTCATTGAGTGATGATTGTTTGATTATTGAAGATAATGAGCAGAATCACTGAAGAACTACAACTGACTTCAGCCACAGCTTTAGATAAAATCAACTTAAAAGACATTACATATCTCTTATTACAAACCAGACTGACTTGATTATCTGTTCTGCCATTTGTCTTCAGTTCCTTTTGAGAATTTACAGGTTTAGATGTTGATTTATTGATCACCATTATGGTGATCAGTGTTTCTTTTGGTAGGGCAGTTTGACTCTGTTTTTATATCAGTTTGTGGTTTTTGTAACGGTGTTAACAAAACACATAATTTGTTACAAAGGAAGCCATAAACAGAGATTTTTGTTTAAATACACAGACATCAAGAATCAGCATATGAATCTCAACAATTGGTGACATCTTCATGCTGCAATGCATGCAAGTTTTTTTTTCTCTCAATGTATTAAAAAAATCAAAATTCAGAATATTTGATCTCTGGCCAGAAAGCATTGCTGGTGAAAATCTATTAATAACAACATTTTCATGATGATGAAAGATATATCACCTGACCATCTTTGTTTATGGCTTCCTTTGCAATAAATTATGCGTTTTAGTAAACGCATGTTACAAAGACCACAAACTCACTTAAAAAAAGTTAAGAGTCAAACTGCCAAACTAAAGGAAACACTGATCACCATAATGACGACCAAACGTTTCCAATTAATCATCAACATCTAAACCTATTAATTCTCAATAACTGTAGACGTCTGACAGAAATAAAGTCAGTCTAGTTTGTAATACAAGAGATTTAATGTCTTTTCAGTTGATTTCATCTAAAGCTTGTGTTTCTCTTTCCTTCAGTGATTCTGCTTGTTATCATCAGGTATCTTCAATAATCAAACAGTCATCACTCAATTAATCACTTAAGTATCTTATTAACTAGGGCTGGGTGATAAAACGATAACGATATGTATCGCGATAGACACATAATCGATATCAATAAAAAAAGCGTTCGATAAAACATTCAATCATTTTTGTTCCTTCGTTGGAAGAAACCAGAGGTTGTGAAGCAAGTTTGGTTGCATGAACAAAGGCACTCACTCTCTGGTAACCAAGCAACGTAGGGAGTGACAGGCTAACAGCCAATCATGTAACTGTATCAAGTTTGGTTGCGCCATATCATTGTCTTGTGCTGGATTAATTCTTCAGTAAACAGAACCGGCTTGGAATGATAAGTGGAAAATGAGTGCCGCAGGGAACAAGGAAATTGTTGATAAAACAGGAAAACAAGTCAGCTCGCTAGTATGGCAGTTTTTTGGATTGTATAAGTCTGACCTTAGTCAGACCAATGTCTTCTGCAAAATATGCAAGACCGTCGTCCCAACCAAGACCGGTAATACCACAAACTTGTTTTATCAGCCTTGTTTATACTTTCATCTGGCTCCAAAGAAATATATAGACCCCTACAAATAGCTGTCCCCTCAAATAGTGCCCTATTTAAGGGTATAGGGGGTGATTTCGATTCAGCCTTTGAAACTACATGGAGAGGTGATGTTACTCTGCATCAGTGCCTTATGACAAAACATCTAAACGGTAACAGCTACAAAGAAATAACGGAGGCACTGCACCTTAATGTTAAGAGATAATTGTTTAGTATTCATTGTGAGTTTAGACTTGTGTTTATATATTAATTATTTGAGTCTTTTCTATGGTTGTGTTGACATTTCTGCCTTTATAACTGAGGGGATTATAATCAAAGGAAGGTTACGTTTAAAATAAAAATGTTTAAATGTAAAACATTTTTCTCCTGGTCCTTATTTTAAATAGGTCCTAAAACATAAAAATAACTATCGATATCGACCGATATAAAACACTTATATCATGATACAGTTGTCAGCCATATCGCCAAGCCCTATTATTTAACACGGCTTCAGTGTTAGGCCCTGTCCACACGAACACGGTATTTTCAAAACCACAGCTTTTTCTTTGCGGTTTGGCTGTTCGTCCACACGCAAACGCAGTATCCGGACACTGAAACCAAACCTTTTTGAAAACTCCTGCCAGGGTAAACATTTTTGGAAACTCTGGTTACAGTGTTGTGAAACTGGAGATTTTGGCTTGTTGCGTTAGAACCGGAACTAGCAATAAAAATTTTCCAGGCTTCTGATTGGCCAACATGGCTTTACGGTTGGAGTTATATCTCCACCTGTTGGTTTGGCATGCTCTTGTCAGCGTTTCATAGCGTGTTTCGTGTTTTCATGTGGACGCAAATTTTTTTAAATATTAACTCTATATACAATACAATATTATATATAATATTAACTATAAAAATACCTGTGTATGTGTGGACTAGGCCTTACTTTAACACCTGCTGGTGGCTCCCATATGAACTCAGAGTCGTGTTAATTCAACACCGGGGAATTTACTGTGTAGATATGCTGAAGTAACAGAATCAGTATTAAATTGATAATATATTATGTATGTTCTGACCTTAATTAATGTTTAGCAATCTGCTAAATTTGAGATGCCTAAGAATGGCATATCATGAGCTGCACACATGTAAAATATCACATCAGAGTTTGTATTTATTTTAATCACAGCCTTTGCTGTTTGATAATCGCACTAAAACATGTTGCAATTTCAGTATTATTTTGACTGATCGTTCAGCTCTAGAAAATGTTCAATATTTTATGCCAATATTCTTCCTTTCAGATGACAACGCTGGTTCATCTTCTGATGGAGAAACTGCCTCTACATCCAAAGAACGACGGACAGTGACCGACTGTGGAAAAACATTCAGCAAACAGGAAAATACAGTGAGACGCCAGAGAAAACGCACAGAACAGAAAGACTTCACCTGCAAGTTATGCAACATCAGCTTTTCTACCTCAAAAGAGAGGAGACTTCACGCAAAAGAGCACAGCGTGAAGAAAGAGTTTCGCTGCGAACAGTGCGGGAAGGATTTTTTCACCACTCCTTATAATATGAGAGCTCATATAAAGACACACAGCGAAAAGACTTTGCACTGCAGTGAGTGTGACAAATTTTTCCGCACCAAACAACATCTTTTAATGCATAAGAGAATCCACACGGGGGAAAAGCCATACCAGTGTCCTCACTGCGAGAAGAGCTTCAACCAGCGATCCCATCTGAAGAAACATCTACTCGTTCACAGCAATGAGAGGCCGTATCAGTGCCCTCACTGTGAGAAGAGCTTCAACCAGCGATCCCATCTGAACAACCATCTACTCATACACACCAATGAGAACCCCTACAAGTGTCCTCACTGCGAGAAGAGCTTCAACCTGGGATCGGGTCTGAAGAACCATCTACTCACACACACCAATGAGAGGCCGTACAAGTGCAGTGAATGTGAGAAAACCTTTACAAATTCAAGTGCTCTAAAGTTACACCAAAAAATACATTCTGATAACCGACCATATCAGTGTTCACACTGTGAGAAACGTTTCTATCATTCGACTCACCGCAAAAGCCATGAGAGGATTCACACCGGAGAGAAACCGTACCTGTGCTCCTACTGTGGGAAGAGCTTTGCAAGTCCATTTTATTTCAAAGTTCATCAGAGAGTTCACACAGGAGAAAGGCCGTATCACTGTAGTGATTGTGGGAAGGGTTTTACTAATGCAAGTGGCTTACAAATGCACCAGAGGATTCATACAGGAGAAAAACCTTTTAAATGCTCACATTGTAGCAGGACTTTCACTCGAGCAAGTGACCTGAAGATCCATGGGCGATGGCATACCGGAGAGAAACCTTACCGCTGCTCCATCTGCGGCGAGAGATTCTCTTTTAAATGGGGTTTTCTGACTCACCAGAAGAAACACGCTGCCCCAGAATCATCATAGCTTCATTATGACATTGTTACGGGAACGTTATTTTATGGTTGTAAAAAAACTAGAATGTGTCTAGAACAGGGCTGCCCAAACCTGCTCCTGGAGGGCAACTGAGTTCAGCTCCAACCCTAAATAAACACACCTGAACCAGCTAATCAAGAGTTGTCCAAAATCGGCCCCATACCCTAAAATAGGGCACTATTTGAGGTGACGGCCATTTGTAGTGGTGTCCAAAACCATAGTGGACGTTATCGAGTGCACTCATTCTATCCCACAATGCACTATGGTGACAAGTGTACAAGCGGCAACACATGTACAAGCGGCAACCAAGCTGTATTCGTGTTACCGTGGAGACCCATTCATCAGCTGGATAAAATTATTCTGAAAGTGGTTCCAACTGTATTGTCGTTATCGTTATAGCTGTGTTGTGAACTCTACTGTTCTTTAATATTGAGAGAATTTTAGAACTATATCTATATAGTTATCTTTGTAGTTAATGTCCTTGGTGTGAACAGGCCTTAATTCTTCAACTGTTATTTCTTTAGCACTATCGCAATAATTCAAATGGCTCCTAGATAGCATGCGCTTTTCTGTAATATACAGCTTATTACAATAAATTCATGCTTTCCATCTGCAAATATCAGCAGCTTTCAGGGAAAGTGGGAAGGAAGGATTTAAATGGAGAGATACAGAGCGCAGAAGCGATTTAGATGATTTTTGATGACACTGCATGTATATGTACAGTGCATCCGGAAAGTATTCACAGCGATTAATTTTTCCACATTCTGTTGTTCCAGCCTTATTCCAAAATGGATTAAATTCATTTTTTTCCCTCAGTTGTCCTAAAATACCCCATAATGACAATGTGAAAGAAGTTTGTTTGAAATCTTTGCAAAGTTATTAAAAATAAAAAACCAAAAAAATCATGTACATAAGTATTCACAGCCCTTGCCATGACACTCAATTTGCCAATTGAGCTCAGGTGCTCCTGTTTCCCCTGATCATCCTTGAGATGTTTCTACAGCTTGAATGGAGTCCACCTGAGGTAAATTCTGTTGATTGGACGTGATTTGTAAAGGCACACACCTGTCTATATAAGGTCCCACAGTTAACAGTGCATGCCAGAGCACAAACCAAGCCACAGAATTATCTGTAGACCTCTGAGACAGGATTGTATTGAGGCACAGATCTTGGGAAGGGTACAGGAACATTTCTGCTGCATTGAAGGTCCCAATGAGCACAGTGGCCTCCATTATCCGTAAATGAAGAAGTTTGGACCCACCAGGACTACCTAGAGCTGGCCGCCAAACTAAACGATCAGGGGATACAGGCCTTAGTCAGGGAGGTGACCAAGAACCCTATGGTCAATCTGACAGAGCTCCAGCATTTCTCTGTGGAGGGATGAGAACCTTCCAGAAGAACATCCATCTCTGCAGCTCTCCACCAGTCAGGCCTGTATGGTAGAGTGGCCAGACGGAAGCCACTCCTCAGTAAAAGGCACATGACAGCCCATCAAAATTCTCTGGTCTGGTGAAACAAAGATTGAACTCTTTAGCCTGAATGGCAAGCGTCATGTCTGGAGGAAACCAGGCACCGCTCATCACCTGGCCAATCCCATCCCTACAGTGAAGCATGGTGGTGGCAGCATCATGCTGTGGGGATGTTTTTCAGTGGCAGGAACTGGGAGACTAGTCAGGATCAAGGGAAAGATGAATGCAGCAATGTAAAGAGGCATCCTTGATGAAAACCTGCTCCAGAGCGCCCTGGACCTCAGACTGAGGTGAAGGTTCATCTTCCAACAGGACAACAACCTTAAGCACACAGCCAAGATAACAAAGGAGTGGCTATGGGACAACTCTGTGAATGTCCTTGAGTGGCCCAGCCAGAGCCCAGACTTGAACCTGATTGAACATCTCTGGAGAGATCTGAACATGGCTGTGCACCGACGCTCCCCATCCAACCTGATGGAGCTTGAGAGGTCCTGCAAAGAAGAATAGGAGAAACTGCTTAAAAACAGGTGTGCCAAGCTTCTAGCATTAAATTAAAAAAGACTTGAGGCTGTAATTGGTGCCAAAGGTGCTTCAACAAAGTATTGAGCAAATGCTGTGGATACTAATGTACATGTGATTTTTAATTTTTTTGTAAATTTGCAAATATTTCAAACAAACTTCTTTCACGTTGTCATTATGGAGTATTGTTTGTAGAATTGAGGAAAAAAGTAATGAATTGAATACATTTTGGAATAAGGCTGGAGCATAATAAAATGTGGAAAAAATTAAGCGCTGTGAATACTTTCCAGATGCACTGTGTGTGTGTATTTGTAAATGTGACCATGTTTGAAACAAAGGCTCCTGAGTGAAAACTGCAACACAAAAAGATTTGTATTTGTAATATAGTTGGGTTTTTCAAGTTTGAAGTGTTATATTCTTTTGTTCATGATTTTCTGATTTCTAAATAAAAATCAGTAAATCAATCTTTTTTTTTTGTCTTAAAATTCTATTCATAAACTCACCACACACATGAATGGTCAATGACTGTTATTTATTGAAAGCCATTGTTTTCTGAAGAACTACACCTTGCACTTGAAGATAGCTTAGGCCTAAAACTTTGAGTAGTTATTTAATTTAATACACTACAGGTACAGTAAAATGGTCTACTACACTGTCAGTTTTGGGCTTGACAGCTACATTTACTTAAAGGTTTGAATCTTGAAATGTCTCCTTCACAAATTAACTTACAGTAGCATCTTGAATACTGTCTATGAACATACAACAGGGGCCCGTTCTTCGTACATCGCTAACTCAGTTAGCTGGATTTGATTGTTGACGATTTGACATGATCTCGGATTGTTTGGTTCTTCGAAGCTCATCCTGGACTTGCTGTCATAGTAACAGGTCCGTAAGCTTAAACCTGCTGGAGCGGCTTATTTCATGTAAACAGGATTAGATTGCATCTTGAGGTGATACTTAAAATCTGTCCCAGCCACTGCTACTTTATTACAAGAGTGCATTACTGAACCAGGGGCAATAATAATAATTTTAAATAATAATATAAAAATGTTATATTGTATATGTATATGAGAATGTATAATACTATAGACACAGCCACTTGATTGAGCGATTTATTTGTGATGGAATATTACTTTATATAATTGAATTTTTATTGGTTTACACACATGTTGTACAGTTACTCGGAGCCGTGCATTAAGTGATCACGGATTTTATGGGATGGCTTGATGCAGCGCAAGAGAGGATAATTTGATCTTGACCCATAAGAAACTTGAATACTGTCACGTTACAAATCTGCTTCAAATTGAATTAAAAATTAAATTACAACATTGAAATAAAAATTTAAAGGGTGTACAAATACTGTATAAAATCGTGAATATAAATAATTGGTAATCATGTTAATCATTTATCTATTATAACTTTTATGTTGGTTTGGTCGTTTGGCTGTTTGGCTGTTTCCTTATAAAGGTTCAGAAATTCGTGGGGGTTTTTTGTGTAATTTGTCAAGTTTTTTGCCAGGTGGCTTTTTAATTATATTATGTCATTACGTTGCTGTCTTGACGCCAGCCAATCGCTGCATTGCTGATCGTGGTTTCGAGTTTCGATGCATCTGCCCTCTTCAGGGAAAAAAAGAACGCTCAGTAATCTTAGATCATTTAATCCAGATATTTTAATCCAATCCGCAAATCCGTTTGAAGATCCAAATTAGCCAGAGATCAGTTATCACGATTAAAAGATCTGGGATCTGTCAAATCATCTTAGATGTATTAAGCGAGGTACGAAGAACGGGCCCCAGGTCAAGCCCTGTATTTACTTACACTGCAAAAAGAGATGTGTTAAAAAACAACATACAGAGTGTGTTGATGGTATTTTGACAAATGTTGTGTAGATTCAACACACAATGTGTTTTAAAATGTAACTCTGGAACGAACAGCACTAGGTGGAGGGTAGTTTGTGTTTATGAAAAAAAAAATATAGGTATATTTTATATAAATACAAAGCTCATAAAAAGCTCTAAAAAGCTCTAAAATAAGTAAAACAATACATTAAAATTAATAAATAAAATCTTAATTTATAAAAACTTAAAAATTAAATGGGTGTTTTTTGGCAGCCAATCACATCGTGCCTCTTTTTCAATGTCTTTTTCAGATGCTTTCACTGCTTTTTCCTTGTTAACACTAACCAGACTGACTTTATTTCTGTCAGACAGAAGCTATTATTGAGATAACCAGGATTTGGTGTTGATGATTCATTGAATGTTTCATCTGAAGTCTCCAGAATTGTGATGAGTGGCTCCTTTATTTGAGCTCTTGACCCTTCACTCTTTCACACCAGTTTTTCTCTGTTTGCTGTAACTGTGTGTTTGTTTTACACATTTGAAACAGCAGAAATAACCATGAAGCTCAGGATTCAGTCTGGAGATCCAGAGACACACAGGACTCAGAGGTCAGCATTCTCCAAATAGCAAGCGGAGATGATTGACAAATGTGTAAGGCCTATCATTAAAAAGAGACTGCAAATCAGGGCTTAAAAACGGAAAAAAATATCAATCGGTTCACTCCGAGCAGAATCGATATTATAGCGTTTCGGTTTTTGCGTTCCTCAATAAACATTACTGTTCCGAAAACGGTTTGATATGAAAAAATACCGGTTAATAACGTTATTTTAATTAAGCCTATACTTTAAACAAATATGTATAAATAGACTTATTTTCACTCAATAATAACATAACACATGGTAATTAAACTTGAATATTTATTTAATAACATTTTTAAAACCAGAAATACATGCATTAATTACAAGGCATAAACAGCGGACCTGTTTTAATGGAGCGTTAGACAATCTAAAGTGGCCTCTAATGCCTAATTATTTTCAGAAGAGTGATAACATTCTTTGTACATAACTTTTTTTCAACACGACTTGTTTTAAAAAAATGCATGAATAAAGAATAAATAAACTGGATAACCATTGCTCTTTTAATGCACCGTCAACTGCTAATTTCAAAGCAAACCCTGCGCAACACGTTCTTGCATCACATAATCAAATTCAGTCAGCTAATAAAGCTTGATCATTTAATGCAATATAACATACCATTTAATACGAAGCATCAACCGTCTATATAGAAAACATTGACCTGTCCTGTATTGGCAATCTGAAAGACTATAGGAAAAATGTTTGATAGATGCTAGTAACCTACTTGGACAGGCTTAAACAAAATCCATAAACTAGCCTAAATCAGTCTATTTGAGCTTTAAATCCGTGCTGCTTATTTAAACGTTTGAAAAGAATGTCCTCCAATACCTGCACATTCATTGTAGACCTCAGTGGTGAAAGAAATGTACTTGAGGCATGAAAATGCGCGCTCACACTGATTTGTGTTACCGGTAGATTCATAGAAGATGGTGCGCGGGCATTTCACTCACGCTTGATCCGTCAACGTCACATGCTGTACTACTCATTTCATGATTGGTCACTGCCAAATTAAAATATTAAAGAGAACGATAAAATAACGTTATTAACCGGTTAATAGTCATTTCAAATTAACGTTTCTGTTCAGAACGATTCAAATTGATTTTGATTTCGTTTCCGTTTTTGTTCCTCTTAAAATTTCGTTCGTTTCCGGTTTTCGTTTTCGTTCCTTGAACCGGTTCAGAGCCCTGCTGCAAATCGACAGCAACACAAAAGTTTGACTGAAGTGAGGACAGTACAGTAGTCTCGGTACTTCTAACTCCTGAAGGTAAACTGGTTGGGTTGATGTTTTACCATGTAGTACTGTAGTAAGTGTTTTTTGTTTTTGGGTCATTCTGTGTCAACTCAACCAGATATCCCCGGCTCAAATATTTGATTTTGTTCATATTTTTTTCTGTAGAAAGACAAACATAAATAGTGATGAAAGCCAAAATATTAAATGTCACAGATGTATATTTGCTGAGTAATCCACTATGTTGTAGAGGGGGGTCAAAATTACAATTTTTACCTGAGATTTGGAACCAGTTTACAGGGGTTGTAAAAATGACTTTAGAAAGATGGCAGTTATTTTTTACAGAGATTGGTAGATCTATTAGTTAAATCTGTTGAGTTTAACAATCTTTGTTGCATTATAAGCCAACAGTGATGGTTTAAAAATGGCAAAAAGCACTTGTGTTTATTGCCTTAAGTTTGCATGCCTGTAACTCAAGAAGTGTTAAAGATATAATATGTTTTTAGATTTTGGCTTTTAACAAACTTTACTTTTGGTATATTTATTTTAAAGGCCCTCAATGTTTATTTCTTCAGTAAAAAACCCGTTAGCAGACAGGTTCATGTTCACTAAGTAAAAACAGTGTAAACACAGTCCTCTGATGGTGACCTTCACTATGTGTAGATTTATTTGAAAAGTTAAAGCATATTTTCCACCGTGCCATTGCAGAATACATACAGACAAAACTGGTGTTCTGAACACCGTAGCAAACATGTTTGTTTTGTCTTTGAGCTTCGTCATCTTGTAGGTCTGAAGTCTCTAATGTCCTCATAATTAATGGACAGTTTTGTACAGTCATCCGGAAAGTCTCTGATCAAGCTGTTGGGAGGTAAAAGCAAAGGAGAGGGAGATGAAACAAACATTATTATTATAACTACTCAATGGAGTCCTAGCGATTTCCAGATTTCACGCACCTCTCACAGTGACTTTGGTCAGCGCTTCGCTGGATCCCACGTGATTGGTGGCCACACATTTATACATCCCACTGTCTGCTGCTTTGAGTCGAGTGATTTTCAGCAGACCGTCTTTGGTGGACTCCGCCCCCCTCGACATGGAGGCTCCGCCCACACGCGTCCAGTGGAAGCGGATCGGATGAGTGCCGTGAGCGAGACACTGCAGACGCAAGGCATCGCCGGGACGAGCGACAATCGAATCCATCAGTGTGGTGGCATACGGAGGCGCTGAGGAGGAGACGAGACGGTTAAAGGGTTAGTTAACCCTAAAAATTTAATTTACTCACTCTCAAGTCGTCCTAGGTGTGTATGACATTCTTCTTTCAGACGAACACAGGCTCTTCCAAGCTTTATAATGGCCATTCATTTGAAGTCCATAAAAGTGCATCCATCCAACATAAAAGTGCATATAACAGTTCCACCCAGCTCTGGGGGTTAATAAAGGCCTTCTGAAGTGAAGCGATGCATTTGTGTAAGAAAAATATTTAAAACTTTATGAAGTAAAACATCTAGCTTCTGGCGGACCGCCTTCCGTATTCAACTTACGAAGAAAATGTAAAGCCTCTTACAGTTCAGAATGTTTACGCTACCTTCGATAGTTCACCCAAAAATGAAAATTCTGTCATAATTTACTCATCCTCAAGTTGTTCCAGTTTGAGTTTCTTTGTTCTGCTTAACACAGAAGATAGAGGAAGAATGTTTGTAACCAAGCAGATAGAGCAACAATTGACTACCATAGTAGGGAAAAAAATACTATGGTAGTCAATGGTTGTTACAAACATTCTTCTAAATATCTTCTTATGTGTTCAGCAGAACAAAGAAACTCATACAGGTTTGGAACAACTTGAGGGAGAGTAAATGATGACAGAATTTAAATTTTTGGGTGAACTATCCCTTTAAGCTTTTTTACACTACGTCTGATGTTATCGTCGCACCAGTTACGCTTTTTACGTTACATCTGACGTCGTCACAGCAGTTATGTCTTTTATGTTATGCCCGGCGCCAACGTTGTGCCAGTGACTTTTTTTTACAGTATATGCAACGTCATCGTCGCGCCACTTGCGCTTTTTTACGCTATGTCCGACATCATCGTCACGCCAGTTGCATTTTTTACGCTAAGTACGACAACATCGTCGCGGCAGTTTAGCTTTTTTACACTACGTCTGACATCAATGTCATGCCAGTTACGTTTTCTTACATTCGGTCCAACGCCATCGTCATGCCAGTTATACGTCATCGCGCCAGTTAAGTTTTTTACGCTACATCCAACCTCATCGTCACACCAGATACGTTTTTTTACGCTAATCCAACACCATCGTCACATCAGTTACGTTTTTTTTGGCTACATCCAACGTCATTGTCACGCCAGTTACGCTTTTTTAAGCTACGTCCGACATCAATGTCATGCCAGTTACATTTTTTTACATTAGGTCCAATGCCATCATCATGCCAGTTATACGTCATCACACCAGTTACGTTTTTTTTACGCTACATCCAACGCCATTGTCACACCAGTTACGTTTTTTTACGCTAATCCAACACCATCGTCACGCCAGTTACGTTTTTTTTACGCTACATCCAACGTCATTGTCACGCCAGTTACGTTTTTTTTACATTAGGTCCAATGCCATCATCATGCAAGTTATACGTCATCACGCCAGTTACGTTTTTTTATGCCACATCCAACCTCATCGTCACACCAGTTACGTTTTTTTACGCTACATCCAACGTCAGTGTTACTCCAGTTACGTTTTTTTACATTAGGTCCAATGCCATCATCATGCCAGTTACGTCATCGCGCCAGTTAAGGTTTTTTTACGCTACATCCAACCTCATCGTCACACCAGTTACGTTTTTTTACGCTACATCCAACGCCATTGTCATGCCAGTTACGTTTTTTTTACGCTACATCCAACGTCATTGTCACGCCAGTTATGCTTTTTTACGCTACGTCCGACATCAATGTCATGCCAGTTACATTTTTTTACATTAGGTCCAATGCCATCATCATGCCAGTTATACGTCATCGCGCTAGTTAAGTTTTTTTTTACGCTACATCCAACGGCATCGTCACACCAGTTACGCTTTTTTATGCTACGTCTGACATCAATGTCATGCCAGTTACATTTTTTTACATTAGGTCCAATGCCATCATCACGCCAGTTACGTTTTTTTATGCTACATCCAACCTCATCGTCTCATCAGTTACGTTTTTTTACGCTACATCCAACGTCATTGTTACGCCAGTTACATTATTTTACATTAGGTCCAATGCCATCATCATGCCAGTTATACGTCATCACGCCAGTTACGTTTTTTTTACGCTACATCCAACGTCATCGTCACACCAGTTACGTTTTTTACGCTAATCCAACGCCATCATCATGCCAGTTACGTTTTTTTTACACTACATCCAACGTCATCGTCACACCAGTTACGTTTTTTACGCTAATCCAACGCCATCGTCACGCCAGTTACGTTTTTTTACACTACATCCAACATCATTGTCACGGCAGTTACGTTTTTCTTACACTACATCCAACGTCATCGTCACGCCAGTTAAGTTTTTTTTTACGCTACATCTAACGTCATTGTAACGCCAGTTACGCTTTTTTACGCTACGTCCGACATCAATGTCATGCCAGTTAAATTTTTTTACAGTAGGTCCAATGCCATCATCATACCAGTTATACGTCATTGCGCCAGTTAAGATTTTTTACGCTACATCCAACCTCATCGTCACACCAGTTACGTTTTTTACGCTAATCCAACACCATCGTCACGCCAGTTACGTTTTTTTACGCCACATCCAACGCCATCGTCACGCCAGTTACGTTTTTTTAAGCTACATCCTACGTTTAAATTTTGGCTAAACTATCCCTTTATTGTGACAAAGCATAACTCATTGTAAAATTTGTAATGTTTCCCCACACTCCCTTATTGTTAACACACAGGCTCTTTCACCCCGATCCCTTACTGCGCCTCAGTCCAAAGATCGGTCTGCTAATCTGATTTAAAAACATGTACTCTTCTTCATTTGTGTAAAAAAACTAACTCAATGCGGCTCTTTTCAGGTTCCCATGTGTTTAGGTTCGCTTTGGCTGCTCAAAGTTCAGTGACCACAGCTGATGTGGGTTCAGCTCAGATTTCTTACAGTATATCAGCCTAAAGTCAACGTTCACCAATTCTGACTGAAATGTAAACGTGTGTCAGCGACGACAAGGTCAGCAGTGATAAGAGTGTGTTTCTGTCACTCACAGTCCACCTCCATCTGCACGTAGGCCTCGCTGAAGCCAGCCGCGTTCGTGGCGTTACAGATGTACTGACCTGAGAGAGAGAGAGAGAGAGAGAGAGAGAGAGAGAGACTGAAATTAGACTACAAAGAGGTCGAATCATACATTTTCAATCATTTTATTATTTTTCCTGAGGTTAGTCAATCTGACGGCAGAAACCTGCAGAAGTTCAGAGTCTCCTTTCAAAAAATTTGCTCTTCAAAACGTCCAGGTTTATAAATGTTTTTAAAAATGTTTTTTCTTGGTTATGTGAACGTTAAGGAATAGCACAGTAACAATTTCACACAGAAATTGAAAGTAAATGTCACAGTTAATTGCAATAATTTACAGTAATGTTAGTTCAGTATCCCTCCCGTGTGTAAAGCACGCGTTCACTCACTCACTCTGTACCTGAGTCCTGCCGTCCCACTTTACTGAGGGTCAGATTCCCTCCGCTCACGCTGTGCTGCCACGGCAACGGCGCCCGCAGCTTCGACCAGGAAATGACCGGAGTGGGTGAACCTGAGAAATACACAGAGGAATTATAATGAATTCACTAAACAGACTTATGGGATGCTGTAGGCTTCCCTTCCAAAAACATGTCATCCAACCTTCAGCAAACCTGAAAATGCAGGAAAAGAGTGTTTGGCTAAAACAGTGTGGGCCACATTCATTCATTCATTCATTTGTGCCATTTAAATTCGGCATATGAAAACTATAAAAGTAATGATACTAAAACAACACAGTTTTGATCTTGTAATTTTTCATCAAAATGTCATATTTATTTAAAATTTTCCATATTTAATTCAAATGTCACCTTTAAAATTAAAAAATGGGACCTCGTAATTTTGAATCAAAATATTATATTTTTCAAAAAAAATTCATAATTGTAATCAAATGCCACTTTTTAAATATTTTGAATTTGTTTGACCTCAAAATTTTTTATCAAAAATGCTATATTTTTCCAGATTGTTTTCATATTTGTTAATAAAATGCCACTTTTTTTTTTAATTGACCTCGTAGTTTTTAATCAAAATGTCATATTTATTTTAAGTTTTCCATATTTAAATCACGTCACCTTTAATATTTGAAAATAATTTGACCTCGTAATTTTGAATCAAAATTTCATATTTTTCAAGAAAAATTTCATATTTTTAATCAAATTACTTCTTTTTTTTTTTTTTTTACATTTTTGACCACAACATTTTTTATCAAAATGTCATATTTATTTAAAATTTTCCATATTTAATTAAAATGTCACCCATTAATATTTAAAAATAAAAAATGGGATCTCGTAATTTTGAATCAAAATATATTTTTCAAAATTTTTCATCAAATGCCATTTTTTAATTCTTTTAAATGTTTGACCTCAAAATGTTTTATCAAAATGCAATATTTTTCCAGATTGTTTTCATATTTGTTAATAAAATGGCACTTTTTTTTTTAATTGACCTCGTAGTTTTTAATCAAAATGTCATATTTATTTTAAGTTTTCCATATTTAAATCAAATGTTACCTTTAATATTTGAAAATAATTTGACCTAATAACTTTGAATCAAAAATTCAAATTTCTTTTCATATTTTTAATTCAAATTACACTTTTTTTATTTTATTTTTTACATTTTTGACCTCAACATTTTTAATCAAAATGTAATATTTTCAACAAAAAAAATCATCAAATTACACTTTATTTTATTTATTTTTACATTTTTGACCTCAAATTTTTTTATCAAAATGTTATATTTTCCTAATCAAATGCCAAAAAAAGATTAAAAAAATTTGAATTAAAAAAAAAATATATACCTCAAAATCTTTAATCAAAATGTCATATTCCATATTTACATCAAATATCACCTTTAATATAAAAAAATAACTGGAATTTTTAATCAAAATGTAATATATTTCTAGATTTTTTTCATATTTTGAATCAAATGCCACTTGACTTAGTAGTCTTTAATCAAAATGTCATAACTTGATCTTCATTTTTGAGTGCAACGGCGGAACCAATTCCTGGCCTACACAATGCACAAGAATAAATCTGCCGCTACTTACGATTCATCATGGCTTTAAATGTTAAACTGTTGCTAAGTTAGTGGTGTTGATTTTAGCTGAGAGTGGAGTTACCGGTGGCGTGGCAGTGCATAGTGACGCTGTGACCCTCCACGGCTGTGAGATCTGTTACTGTAACCGAGGCCTGGGGAGATGAAGCTCCGCCCTCCAGTTCCAGCTCCACCCGCCCTTCAGCATGCCCTTCCCTGCTCTGAGCGCGGCACTCAAATATCCCAGCGTCCTCTGCTGCCATCACTGTCACCTTTGGGAGGCAAGTGAGAGAGAGTCCAAAAATTGTTTGCAGGATGAATCTACAATCAATCGCATCGTTAATAAATGGCTCAAGCCTCTCTGCTGATCCTGCAGCCAATGAGATTGCTTGCTCAACATTAAAACAGTCTAGTTCAGTTTTTGCTGTAAGCTAGTCCTCTGAAGCCCTCCACCTCCCCAGCTCCACCTGCCTAGATCTGCCATAGGATTTATGTGTCTATTCATGCAGTAACAGCATTTTTTACATGCTCACAGCATAACTATTCCAAGAGTTTCTGTATTTCACACCTGTAGTGATGCGGTGGTGTCTGTTGTCGTGGAAACAAGCTCCACCTCACTTCCTCCTTGCTGTTTGAACCAGCTGATGGAGGGGCGTGGCTTCCCTGAGACGCTGCACTCAAGAGTCACGCTCTCACCCGCTCGAACCGTCAGCGGCCCGGACGGCGTCACGCGCACCTTTGGAGGCTCTGAATGAACACACAAGACAGGTGAAGAATTCCCTAGCTTTTTATTTTCACTATTTCGTTTTGTATTTTAGAACCCCCCCCCCCCAAGTTTATTTTATTTAGTTTTAATTGTATATATAGCGTTTACTCCATTTATATTATGTTTTTATTTGAGTATTACTTTGTTTTTACCCATAACATTATAAAATGGACTACGTGAACTTTGGTTGGATGTTTAACGTGTTGTTTTACATGTAACAATAATACACTTTCTGGTCAAGTCGGGGTGGTTATTCTGACAGAAAACATTAGTAAAGTGAAGTACATTAAACCAAACCTGGAAATTAAGAAACAAAAGTAATTTCCTCTCTATATTTTTGCACAATTCCTTTTTCTATTAGTTCATGATAATATATATTTTTACTGCTAGATTTGTGTTTGGAATAGTTTTTGTTAATGATAATTGCAATGACTGGGGCAGGTGTGATACTGGTGGTACAATGACAGGTAAAAGTTGGCTATTTAAAGTCACCATTAAATCAAAATGAATAGGAATATTGCAGTGTTTATTCTGAATGATTTATCAGTGCACATCACTATTGTTTTAATAATCTTGAATCAGAATAACAGCGACATCTCTTCTCTGATGATTAGGGCGGGGCAACCTGTCACTCACATGAGATCCACCAATAGCAAACCACCACCATTCAATCAATTCCCCACAGACAGAATCAAGCTCCGCCCTACATTTGTTCTTGTTTGAGAAGCGTTTCACTCGGATATATGGCACAACAGGGAAGAAAAGACTAGCATAACTTCCCTTTAATGTGAGAAACACACTGGACTCACGTCTGAGGCTCAGGGTGGCTGTGGTGGTGGATTTTCCCTGTGCGTTGGTCGCAATGCAGCGATACCCGCCCTGGTTACTGGGACGGACATTGGCAATGGTCAGGATGGCACCATCAGGTCCAAGCTTAACGTTATCTGCGACAAAAAAGCAAAACATGTAAACCCATTACAGCCATAATCTGATGTGCCTTGTTATTAACTAAAATT
This sequence comes from Gobio gobio, assembly GCF_949357685.1. NCBI lineage: Eukaryota > Metazoa > Chordata > Actinopteri > Cypriniformes > Gobionidae > Gobio > Gobio gobio. The sequence goes on from NC_137099.1 coordinate 67,176,438, forward strand.
ACATTATGCTCTCTTAAAAAAATAAATGTTCTTGGGAATAACCTTTAACATCTTTGGAACCTTTCCATTTCACAATGGTTCCTTAGATTTTTTTAACGTTCTTCACAGTAAGAAAAAAATTTGTGAACGCACCTCCCAGTGGTTGGCTGTTGATCCTATTCCACTCCAGCTGGACTGGCTGCGATCCGCTCGTCACGCGGCACTGGAAGCTGACGGTCTCTCCAAGTTTCACCGCAGCCGTTCGCGGCCGGACGGTCACGACGGGACTCTGACCACATACTGACATGAGCACACAACATACATGTTTGAGTCAAACACACATTCACACATTTCAACCTACGACTGAATGTTTTGTACTGTTGAGTTAGTTAGATCAGGGGTATTCAATCTGGACCACCAAATATGATCATCCTCGCGAAGGACCCCATGTTTAAAAGGCAGCTATATATCTTCATGTATAATTTAAAGACCCAATATATATAAAACTCATGGCTCCCAGCATGCATTGCAGCATTAAGTATGTCACCATTGTTGAGATTCATATGCTGATTCTTGATATCTGTGTGGGTCTAAACTTTCCCCCTAGAATGCATTTAAAAATCAGAATCCAGAATGTCTGATCTGTGGCAAGAAAGTATTGTTAGTGAATATTATTTATAAAAAATTTTAGTCAGTGATGAGTTAGGCCAAACATTTTTTTTCATGATAATTTTTGTTTATGGCTTCTTTTAATTTGAACAGAATATGTGTTAAATGAAACACTGATCACCATAACGGCGACCAATATTTTCAATAAAACATCAACATCTAAACCTCTGTTAATTTTCAATAAGAGCTTCTTTAGATGTCTTTCAGGGTTGGAGCCAAACTCTGCAGGACAGTGACTCTCTAGGACTGGACTTGTCTACCCCTGCTCTAAGAGGAAAACAATGTTATAATTGTAAGGACCAATAGTAATGGTATAATTGTAAGGACCAATTGTGTACCTTTAAAGGTTCAGTTATACATTTTGTTCCCCGAGGAACAAAATTGTACCAACTGTACCTTTTTTCTGAGAGTGTAGTAAACAGGAAAATAACAGAATGATGCAAAGCACCAAATATGAGACAAAATATTTATTATTTGAAATATATTTAGTGTGTGTTAAGTTTATTTTCTACTTACTATCTGTATTGTTAAAGGTATTCTTTTTTTATTGTTGTTAATTTATTTATTTTAATCAAATGTTTTATATTTATTTATTTTAATCACATTTTATGTTTATCCTTATTAATCGCATTTTTATTATTTGTTTAAAAATAATTAATTAGTTATTTTAAATATATATATTTTATTATTCAATTTATTTATTTGTTTTAAAAAATGTTACACTGTTTTTCTCTAGACTTTTCCACAGATCGCTATCATTCCCTTTCGGACCCCACTTTTTGAAAACTTCTGAGTTAGACGACATGATTGAGAAAATCTGTTTTGTTTGATTTCAGATTGGGCTGATTTCATTCGACAGTCTTTGTCAGATGAACCCTTGGCTCTCACTGACCTTCTGTCCGGCTCTGCTAAACAAACGCAAGCAAAAATCAAACCCCGCACATTCTGTTTCTGAGTCAAACTAAACCCACGAATGTGATCTAATCACATGTAATGCATTTGTTTAAAAGTGAGTGTGTATCAGAATGCAAAGTGACCACATTATCTGGATGTGTGATGTGTCCCACAAGTCTATGTAAAAAAAAAAAAAAAAACATAATGCAACAACAGTGACAAATATTTGCAAGATTATTACAACTAAATGAAAAGAATGAAAATCTGGACAAACAAAAAAGGAATATAACATTTGCAGTATTTGCTGTCAATGTTGGATAGTGTCTCAACAGCCTGACTTCAGACTATCACTGTGTTTTGTAAAAAAACAAAACAATAATGAAAAGCCAGTTCAACAAAGTGGCTGTCTGACAACTGACCACTGCACTAATAAAATATAATTAAATGTGTGGCGCTAGATTGAAACAATAATCTGTTTAAGAACAATTCTAACTAACTTAACAGTGAAAACACAGCACAAAAATCGTGGCAAACACACCTAAAAAGTAATATAAAATGAAAGAAAAAGAGAAACTGCTTCACCTGTGTGCAGGACGGCCGAGAGAATCAGCGCTACGGTTCGGACGCTCATGATGGACTGGAGAACTTTCTCTATCTGATCACTGTTACACTCCTCCTCTCTCTATCACACAATCTGCATAGATGTTCCTCCCATCATCACACACACACCACACCACACCACAGAGAGAGAGAGCTCATCTGTTTTATTGATCTCAGTGTGGCATCAATATCTTCTGGTCTTGTGTTTCCTTTTGCTAACAAAAAATGTTTTAAATACGTTTTTTCTTGGTTATGTGAACATTAAGTGAACATTCCATTTTATCTTTCTTCAAACATTATGGGAACGTTACTTTTGTATGTTCTCTGAACGTCCTCGAAACAAGTAACAACATTTAAAAAATGTTACAACTAAATGTTTCATGTCCATGCTAATCTTTGAACGAACATTCTGTTAACGCTTGTTCATAACTTTGAGAGAACCTTGCCACAATGTTCTGAGAACGTTCCCTGTTAGCTAACACAACCTGCAAATCCTGCATTTACTACATGGAACGCTTCTGGAGTCAGATTCATAATGGGACTAAATAACGTCCTACTTCACATCTAAACATGCAGGATAATTATATCAATTTAGGAACCACAGAAGTTTAGTCAGAAGTGCAAAATGTCTTCTTGTAGGCGTAACGTTTAGATTCGTCTACAGTAATTATAATTATCTTTATACAAAAACAATAGCTGTCTATGGTGTCTTCACTGGCTAAATAAACATTTAGTATGTGTATGTTTGTGGTGACTGATTGAAACTAAACACAGAAATTACTTTAAGTAGAACCTGAGAACACGTGATGCTGTTTCTGCATGGAAGCGTTTTGTCCTGCTGCATAAAGAGAACATAAACTAGCGATAGGTTAGTTTTTTTTTTTAAACAAACACGTTTTAGCATACAACATTAACATACATCATCAGTGTTACAATAAAATAGATAATTTCTATATCTCAAGCCCATACATGCATAAACAAAATCTCAGTAAAAGCATAAATATCAACTATATACTATTAAGTAAAACCTACTCAACTTTTCTAATACTGGTGTTCCCATCATGCAATCGCGCTCATTTTTTTTGCTGTTTTCCAGCTGTATTTACACTTTTATCATTGCTATTGTTGTTAGGTTTAGTAACTTGTGATTTTGTGACATCTGGAGTTCATAGTAGACAATGAACTCCAGATGTCACAAAATCACAATTTACTAAATGACACATTAACACTTAAAAATCTATTGAATATTACAGTTATTGTGTATTGTGCAGCAAGTATCAAAGTGTCTGTGTTTGAGTGGGTACCGCGTTACTTATATAATGTAAATATGGTGTCTACACAATATCTATTGCATTATTTACTTAGATGTTTCTAAGTAAAGCATATACTTTAAAAGCTTGATTTAATTCAATGTTATATTATTTGAGTAAAAAATTAATTTTGTTAAGTATGTCTTAACTTCTTTTTGTTAGATTTTGCTTAATCCTATATGTGAAATTAGATATAATAGTATAATATAGATATAGAGTAATATTTACTCAATTACTTCATGAATGTTAAGTTCAATAGTAGGTAGATTTTACTTGATAATAACAGGTATTACAGAGCAGTAGCAGTACAATTGACTTAAAAGTTGTTTTTTCTCAGTGACAAACATTGAAGCCCCAATAAACAGCAGCCAGAACAGACTGCACACTTTGCACATTGTTAATAGAGTTTGACTACTCACTTAAACCTCAATATAACTTACACATGCGTACACTTAGGACTCATTGTTATGTATTTATTAATGGTTTGGTGCAAAAACAACCCTAATTAATCATACAGTAAAATATATTGAAATACGTGTTAATAAGAAGAGTGTTGAACTGTGTGTCTGATCTGGTGTTTAAAGAGTTTCGTCATCTGCAAACAGAAGTCCAGAGTCTGACTGTGGGCTTGTGTGAGTTTGTGTGTGTGATCACAGGACTTTAAATCAAGGGTACAAACAGGAACGAACGAACGAAGAAAAAAAATCAGAAGATCTGAGAGAAAAGTTCCTATGAAATTTCTCCTCAAACTTTATCAAGATAAGGGTGATACTCTCCCGGCTCATGTTTGTCTTTGAGAGTGTCAAAGAATCAGTCTGTCTTATAAAACATAATAAATGATTGTATGGATCTCTGGAATACTTTGGTCTTCAGGAGTGTGACTGAGAATTACAAACTTGGTTGTCATGAAATGTAGGAGGAGGAGGAGGACATAATATTTATCCAAATGGTTATTCATTTGCACTGAATGTCTGCATTCAGTCACCTATTTCGTCACTGCATGTTAACTGCATTGAGACAAAAAGGCGTCTTTTTCAAGCATTGGGTAATTAGTCCTGTTTGCAAGCACATGTTCCAAAGATTGTGTTGATATATAGGTTTATAGTGCATTTGCATGTGTTTACTGCAGAGTTCAGCACGTGCCACACGTCAAAAATGTAACAAAGGACATTTTGCATTTATAAACACATGCAGTAGTTTTGTGAAAATCCCAGTGGTTTACGTGAATTTCCAGTATAGAGTTTCCTGCCCTATAGAACTGTTGTTTATGTCAAATTTTGATACATTTTAGTCACAACTAATTCATATTATAATATAGTATATTATATATTAACTTGCCTATAGTATAACATTATAATATGTTATATTAAAACATGTTTTGGTGAGTTCTAGAAGCTTTAAAAAATGTTTACATAAATTTCTATAGCCTACAGTACACTACACTTTTTATCGCCCATGACCTACTTCATGAAACTCCTCCTTGAATTGTAAATGAAACAGGTGTAACAGGTAGAACAGCTAAAACTCAAAGCAGAAACATACAGCAGCTTTATATCGGCAAGGAAATAGGCTAAAAATCTACGCTGACCAGCGGGATACTTTTCATGGTAATTACATTTTTACACTACTTGGACCGTTTCGCCATTTTAAAACTAAGCCATTTGTTTAGAATTCACCTGTTTGATTCACATTTATCTGACCTGTCATAATGTGCCTATTGAATGAATGTCCTTATGCTAACTTTTAAAAAATGGCAGAAAAAATTCACCAAACAGGTTAATTTTTCCATGGTAGATTATTTAAAAATGATTTATTACTAGGAATGACTCAGGTTTGAATTAATTAATTTATATTTACATAGAATTCACCTGCTTGCTTCACCTTCACATACATGACATGTCAATGTTTTTATGATACTGTATTACTCTTGTAGCCTACAATAGAATATACCAGCGTATTCTGAATGGATTGTAAAACGGGTGTGTGGGAAGTGTTGGAAATCAGTGGCACGTCTCACAGCCGATGGTGAGATTTGAGGTGGAGTGGGTGTGGTATCTGATGAAAGACTGTTTTGAAAGACTTTGTCATATGAGAACATGACTTTATTTAACCAGAGCAATCTATTTGATGTAAGCAGCATTTGGGCACTAATAAGTTTGATTACTTTCACAAAGTATTTCCCTTTCTTGAACAGGAGTGAAATGAATTCCTGGCCCTCATTTTTTTTTTTTTTTTTTATGTTGCACCGGAAACTAGTTTTTCTGGTCGTTATGGTGAACTCACATGATGAGATACAAAAGTTTGAAGGAGGTTTGCATTCAGAACATGTTTTCGGTATTACGTTTTCATTTTTTTTTTGATGTAATTGTTCAAAAATTTAAGAAAAATTATGCCTAGTGGCCATTAATTAATTTGGATGCAATTAAGTGCACAAAACGCTGTTTTTAATAATTAGTTAAAACATTTATAAAAACATTTTCATAGCCCTAGTCTAAATAAACCATTTCAACGACGTTAGATTCATAATGCCCTAATTAGTTCATGTTTATTGTTCTTTTATGGAAAATGTGAATTGTGTTCCATAAATTGTGTTGCCTATATGCATAGAAAGAATGAAGAGCAGCAAAGCACTTCATCTAAAACCAATCTCAATGAGAAGCTGGAGGAAGAGGACACTGCCTCTAAAATGAGTCTGAATAAGAAGATGGAGGTGAAGGACACCACAGCCTCTCCAGAACCCAGCTGTGTGTCTATGAAGAGTAAAACATCAATAATTATGCCTCCTAATTTCAGTGATGAAGCTGTGACCTCTGACCCCAGGTAAGACAAACTCTGATAGTGAATAGACTTCATGAAATGTATAAATGGAGATTGACTGAATATTTTGATTGATCTCATGAGGCTAAAGAATCACAAAGCCACATCTCCAGAACCCAGATGTGTGTCTATGAAGGGTAACACATCAATAATTATGCCTCCTAATATCACAGATGAAGCAGTGACCTCTGACCCCAGGTAAGACAAGTTTAATGCTGACTTTCTTTATGTTAGCAATGGTAATGGTAACAAGTGGCCGTCACTGAGGTGGTTTTTGTACCTCTAAGTCAGAAGTAGGCAAGTTCGGTCCTAGAGAACTGATATCCTGCAGAGTTTAGCTCCAACCCTACTAAACCACCACAGTATAAAACTCATGGCTCCCAGCATGCACTGCAGCATTAAGTATGTCACCTTTGTTGAGATTAATATGCTGATTCTTGATATCTGTGTCTTTTCCCCAAGAATGTATTTAAAAATCAGTCTTCAGAATGCCTGATCTGTGGCAAGAAAGTATTGATGGTGAATATTATTTATTAACATTTTTAGTCAGTGATGAGTTTAGTCAAACAGGGCGCCTTACTTAAGCGCATCTTAAGTTCAGTCTGCCTGCTTGGCTGCTTCTACTGCACGCTGCTTTGCAACCTACCTCCTCCCCAACTCCTCCTTAAACTGTGTTTATCTTAATCAATAGGGTTTTTACACCTCCTGGACGAACGGTTCTCATTGTGTAACCATTCTATTCTGTGCCAATCCAGGCCACCTGATTCTTGTTTCCAATGTGGGGCTGATAACGGCCGCTCTTTGGAATGTCATACAAAAGTGTCAGTCATTGCCTTAGTAACACAAAGGTTTACTGATGAAATGAGATGTAAATAACAATCGCATTGCGGAGGATGATCATATATCTTTTAATTTTATTATTAACTTGTGTTTACGCCACTCAAATAGTGCACTTAGCCAGCTACAGAGAAACTGATAGCCAGGCAATTGAGCAATCCTAAGTGGCGACGTAACTTCACAGATTCTTTGACAACCGAGTCAAGAACTGCGGGCCAAGAACAGCTTTGTAATCATGCCGTGCCGTACCAGAGTCAAGTGGAAACACAACTGGAACCGTTCCTTACCATTCTAAGAACCGTTCGGCCAGTCGGTGGAAAAGCGGCTAATGTCATTCTGTTGTCATTGGGGGATTTTCGCTGCCCTTCCAGTTTAAAAAATGGGAGGTTGTCCCCAGAAGCTGCTGCTGTTTCCTGTCTTGACTTTTCATGGAGCTCATGAAAAGGATGGGGAATTTAGAACTGAGCCATATCACCAAATGTAAATTTAGCAAAACATGACAAAAAAAAAGTTGACTAACAGTTTGTCGATGGTGTTTTTGACTTAAGTGGACCTGAGTGATCTAAGATTTTCTTTCAGTGAGAGGGAGGATCTGATCCAGGTTCAGTCCAGATGTGGAGTTTCTGAGCAAGTTCTGAAAGATCAGGTCTCTATCACCAGTGGACACAGTTTGTACTGGGATCAGTCCAGACCATCAGAAGAGGTTGATTATCCTCAGGGCAGAAAGAGATCCAGAGTTATGAGAGGATCCAGTTCGGATTCTGCTCACTCTTACATACCAGCAGGCCTGCAGGAGGAGACTAGAAACCTGCAGAAACCAGTGGATGATGAACTACAGAGAGTCAAAAACCTACACAAAACCATCATGAAGAACAAGTATGAGAGATTATTTGAGGGAACCAAATTCCATGGGAATGAAACCCTCCTGAACAGGATCTACACACAGCTCTACATCATAGAGGGAGAGAGAGAAGGAGTGAATGAAGAACATGAGGTTTTACTGATGGAGAAAACAGCCAGAACACAACACTCACAAGACACTCCAATCTACTGCAATGAAATCTTTAAAGCCTCACCTGAACCAGGATGTGAAGAGAAAGACCAAATCAAGACTGTTCTCACTAAAGGCATCGCTGGAATCGGAAAAACCGTCTCTGTGCAGAAGTTCATTCTGGACTGGGCAGAGGGAAAAGCCAATCAGGATGTAGATTTCATGTTTGTGCTTCCATTTCGAGAGCTGAACTTGATCCGAGATCATCAGTACAGTCTTCACAGACTTCTGCTGGACTTTCATCCTGAACTTCAAGATCTGGACTCAAAGATTTATGAGGACTGTAAGGTTTTGTTGATCCTGGATGGTCTGGATGAAAGCAGAATCACACTGATGTTTTCAGACACTCAGAAAGTTTCTGATGTGACTGAGACTTCATCAGTGGGTGTGTTGATGTCAAAGCTCATGAAAGGAGAGCTGCTTCCCTCGGCTCTCATCTGGATCACCTCCAGACCAGCAGCAGCCAATCAGATTCCCTCCAAATACATCACCCGTCTAACAGAAATTCAGGGATTCAATGAGCCTCAGAAGAAGGAATATTTCAGGAAGAGAATCAGCGACGAACAACAAGCCAGCAGAATCATCTCACACATCAGAAGAGCAAGAAGCCTCCACATCATGTGCCACATACCTGTCTTCTGCTGGATCTCATCCACTGTGCTTCAAAAGCTCCTGAAAGAAGATCTGAGTGCAGAAATCCCTCAAACTCTGACTGAAATGTACATCCACTTCCTGCTGATTCAGATCAACATGAGTAATCAGAAATATGAAGAAAGAGATCCAGAGAAACTCCTGCAGTCCAATAGAGAAGTGATTGTGAAACTTGCTGAAGTGGCTTTCAAACAGCTGATGAAGGGCAATGTGATGTTCTATGAGGAGGACCTGAGAGAGAGCGGCATAGACGTCACTGACGCCGCAGTGCATTCTGGGATCTGCACTGAGATCTTTAAGGAGGAATCTGTGATTCATCAGAGGAAAGTCTACAGCTTCATTCATCTGAGTGTCCAGGAGTTTCTCGCTGCTTTTTATGTGTTTTACCATTATGTAATGAAAAATGTGGACACATTGCAGTTTATCGATGTGGTGCATAATCTGCTTAAAGGAGCAGTAGATAAAGCCATTGAGAGTGAGAATGGACAGCTGGATCTGTTCTTGCGGTTCCTGCTGGGCATCTCTCTGGAGTCCAATCAGAGACTTTTACAGGATCTACTGACACACACAGAGAACAGCTCAGAGAGCATCAGGAGGACCACTCAGTACATTAAAGAGAAGATAAAAGATGGACATGGACTCTCCACTGAAAGATCCATCAATCTGTTCCTCTGTCTACTGGAAGTGAAAGATCAGACTCTGTCCAGAGAGATTCAGGAGTTTGTGAAATCAGACAAACACACAGAAAAGAAACTCTCTCCTGGTCACTGCTCATCAATCTCCTACATGCTTCAGATGTCAGAGGAGGTGCTGGATGAGCTGGACCTCAAGAAATACAACACATCAGATGAGGGGAGAAGAAGACTGATACCAGCTGTGATCAACTGCACTAAAGCCCTGTGAGTGTGTAATCTTGTTACAATGAAGTATTTACCGAATGGAATTACAATTTTTGTTGTGCTTACTTCAACATATTGAGTATATTTTACTTATTGTCTTGTTCTGCTTTGCTTCAGTCTTGCTGACTGTAATCTCACTGGTCAGTCCTGTGAAATTGTGTCATCAGCTCTTCAATCCTCAAACTCTGTCCTGAGAGAGCTGGACCTGAGAAACAATGACCTGCAGGATTCAGGGGTGAAGCTACTCTCTGATGGACTGAAGAGTCTAAACTGTCAGCTGGAAATACTGAGGTTTTTAAGAACATATACACTAAGATATAATGCTGGTCATAATTAGGGCTGTAATCTCCCAGTCGATTAGTTGATTATTGGTCGATACGTTCTGGCTCGACCAAAATTTTGATTGGTCGATTTTTTGCAGCGTTCATTTCATTAGTTTTGCTGCGCCGCGTTCATTTAATCAGGTGGAAAGCACTAATTGCTAATGGGGGTATTTTCAGAGCACCCCTGTTTCACAGGTATCAGTCTGCCTTCAGAACACCCCCATTGTTTTCACTTCTTTTGGATTAGCCCAACCAACTGGCGAAGAGAAGTCTCTCGCCGGTCCTTTGTTTTTCATTCCCCGCTGGCTCAAACGCACGCCCATAGCGGTTAACTTGAGGAACGCCCATCAACATACACATGAGGGGAAGCGTCACAACACCACGCTTCAGTCGTGCCACAAAAGTGGATCTATACTGTCCGTTTTGTCGCGTTCATTTCTTCAGTTTTGCCGCGCCGCGTTCATTTCATCAGGTGGAAAGCACTAATTGCTAATGGGGGTGTTTTCAGAGCACCCCTGTTTCACAGGGATCAGTCTGCCTTCAAAACACCCCCATTGTTTTCACTTTTGGATTAGCCCAACCCACTGGAGAAGAGAGACAGATTGAAGAAGGCTAGTTTTCTGTAACTTATATTATTTATTTAATTGTGAGAGCGTTTTTTCTGCTCTTGATCTGGCTTGTTTAATAAATATTCCTTTTTTATTAAAGTGGACGTGCCTTTTGTGTTTAAGAGTAAAAGCTTTAAGTTAATAGTCTATTCGTGTCTCAGCCACGAAGCTGAGCTCAGCTGAGCTCCTATGTTTGAGCTGCACAGAGCGGCTGAAATTATACTGTCTGTCAGTTATTATAATACATATGAAAAAAACAATTGTCTAAATTATGTTGCATATTCCACAAAAGTTCTTGTGATGATATCTAGTTGACAATAGTACTATATTTTGGGAAATCATAGGCTATGATATTGCGCAGGTGCACGTGATGCACCGCTGTCAGAGCCGACAGACTTGTGTGTCAGACTCACTTCAGTCCAAAATGCAGACAACAAGGCTACCAAGTACTGCGCACAGTGCGCAGCTAATTAATTTAAAGTTTTTTTTTCCTAACGTAATTTTTAGTCGATTTTTAGTCGAAAATTTCAGGACTTCAGTCGACCAAGATTTTCTTTGGTTGATTACAGCCCTAGTCATAATGTTAATGTCTGTAGATGATCCGTCTGTTGATCTCTATCTGTAGGTTATCTGGCTGTATGGTGACAGAGGAAGGCTGTGGTTATGTGTCTTCAGCTCTGAGTTCAAACCCCTCACACCTCAAAGAGCTGGATCTGAGCTACAATCACCCAGGATATTTCGGGGTCAAGCTGCTCAACCACAAACTGAAGGATCCAAACTATAAATTGCAGATACTCAAGTATGTGGGGGTTTACTCAAAATCGCTAATAGTATTAATCTCAGTTGAGTCAGTTATTGGACACACACAATTCAGGTCTTGCAATCTCTATTACTGAGCTGGTGGTTGAATCAGGTGTTTAAGTTGAGGGAAACATCAAAAATATGCAGTGGTGAGGCATCTCAGGAAAGTTTTGAGAAGCACTGATCTAAGTTACATAATAAATTAAAGGGTCACTTCAGTAATTTAGCATTAGGCTTTGTATCAGTAGAAACCTTGTAGTATATTCAAATTATGCTACTTTCCCCCCTCATATCCCCCTGAGACGAGAGAACTATGCATTTTATTTCTGGAAAAAATCCTCCGATGACGCAAATATCGGACGCTTCATCAGAGGATTTTTTGTCCAGAGGCTAAAGACTACAGTCACTAGATGGAGCTGTTCTGCATGTTATCAACACGCCCACAGGGGAGAGATCTCACGCACAGAATGTAAGACACAGACGGCCACACAGACAATCATAACGGAGCGATGCAGAGTAAAGTGAGTGTTTCAACTTTTCAATGAATTCCTGTGATAGTTTAGCTTTCATATGCGATCAGAAAACATACCAGACTGGCGCTTAACTTTACCTCAGCTCTGCTCAGCTCTTCGTGATGATGAAATCTGACACTGCTGCGTCTGTGCCGTGACTTTCGTTCGACTCACTCACACTTTATTGAAAAGACACGTTCAGTTTTTAATTGTAGTGTTTATTCTCTAACTGAACAAAATTATTTTATTACTATGAAGATCAAAATGACGGTGTACGGAGTGGCCTCGTAGGACAGCGAAGCAAGTGCATTCTGGGAGTTGTTGTCTTTCATCCACGAGACAAAAATACTTTTTCTGTCTTTTCTCAGTCTAGAAGGCACCAAATTCAAAAATAATTTCACATTTCTACTGCATAAATGACCCAGTTTAAATACAAAGCTTAATGCTTAATCACTGAAGTAACCCTTTAATGTGTATACACATAGAGTTAGGCCTGTGTGATTAATTGTAATTGATTTTAGATTTCGATTTTGGCTTCCAATGATTATGAAAACAAGATTATCGAGGTTAAACGATTATTGTACAACTTGTTTGCATTAACTTGTTTGATTTTAAACAGTGTTATTAAAAGTGCATTAAGCCGCAAATGAGATACTGTTCCTCATGTGGCTTTCTGTGTGTGAACGAAGTCGGGCCGAAGGTGGATAAGAATAGACCTAGACATGTGGGACATGTGCCCACCACTTTTTGAAACATCTTGCAGTACAGATGAATCTAATACAAATTAAACTTCTTTAGTTGAATAGCAGCGTTAAATAAGAGGTGATCTGGCACTGGAATGTGTTATTGAAATCATCCTGAGTGCTTCTTTCCACTGTTATCAGTGGTGGTGGCTCGTGCACTGACGAGGGCTTTAATCTATCGCTAGCAGTTGTGAAGACTCTGTATTCATTCCGTTGAAATCCAAAACAAAATGCCCCCAAACTTGTCCCTGCTCTTGATATACAATCATTGATTCAGATCTTTGGTTTTAATGAGAAGAAGAGCCTTATTAAGGTCACAGTATAGTGTGGTCAACATATAGTATTATATTGTAGATGTAAGGATGAAACTTTCACAATAAAAGTTCTATGTTGATAAATTAAACTCAATGTATTATTGAAATTGATTTCTTGAAATCCTGTTGTTTTGTAACACACACACACACACACACACACACACACACACACACACACACACACACACACACACACACACACACACACACACACACACACACACACACACACACACACACACACACACACTCCTGTCCCACTCTGTTATGCCAATGTGGATAAGCAATTGGGCTTCGAATTGGGCCATACACACAAAAATTCCAAATGCATTTTTAGAGAGTATTCGCGTAAATACAGTGGGTTATGCCTTAACTAAACGTACACAGAAAACGTGCGTGAAACAGTATATTGGATCCATAGCTTTAATAAGGATTAATCTATATTTAATGTGTATAGCAAGACTGTGCAGTGATATTTGCAGTGTTATTTTACATTTGATTGTTAATTTTTTTGTTGTTGTAGGCTATTACTTATCTGAATACTACTGTTAATACATCTTCCCAAAAAACGTAACACACTGCTTATAATATTTATATATTCATTCTGTTGTATTTTTCAGTTTTGTTTGTAATTAATTTCTTTGTTCTTATTATATTGTTGACTGTTTACTTGTTTTTGAGGACCTTTTTTCTTACATTAGTTAACGTAGTATTTCGTTTTTGCTGAAGTTTTTGATGTTGTTGGCTTTTTTTCAGTGGTTCTGTCTCTGTAGCTGGCTTTAATGGACTTTCTTACAAGACTTCTGAATTTGGCTCTTGTTTTCACTTTTTGAGTGCCTGATTTTGATAAAGTGCTCAGTGATATTTCAGCTGCTTCTTGCACACTTTTGATGAGCAAACATTTATTTTTGCTTAATATTTGTGTCTTTCTAGTTTGGATCATGGAGAACATTTTAGAATCACACCAGGACCAAGAAAATGTAGGTCTTTTCCACACACACACACACACACACACACACACACACACACACACACACACACACACACACACACACACACACACACACACACACACACACACACACACACACACACACACACACACACACACACAGCTCTAAAAACCTTGTGTAATGTTCTTATCATCTCTCTTCTTGTGTTCAGATGCCTGTAATCTCACACTGGATCCAAACACAGTTAACAGTCAACTCATGCTGTCTGAGGAGAACAGTAAGGTGACGCATATGAAAGAGCAGCAGCCGTATCCTGATCATCCAGAGCGGTTTGATACATATCCTCAGGTTCTGTGTGGAGAGAGTCTGACTGGACGCTGTTACTGGGAGGTTGAATGGAGTGGTAGAGTTACTGGTTTAGCAGTGACATATAAAGGAATCAGCAGGAAAGGAGTTAGTGACTGTGTGTTTGGATGGAATGACAAATCCTGGAGTCTCTTCTGCTCTGATAACAGTTACATTGTTTGTCACAATAATGACAGAATTGACTTAATTGCTCCTTCACCATCCACTAATAGAGTAGGAGTGTATGTGGACGTATCAGCCGGCACTCTGTCCTTCTACAGTGTCTCCGACACGCTCACACACTTACACACATTCAACACCACATTCACTGAACCCCTCTATGCTGGATTTCGGGTTTATGATGCCTCAGTGTCTTTGAGAAATATCTGAACCATCACAAACAGTCTCTCTTTCAAGCAGCCACAAACTTTCTTACATAAAACAACTTGAACACCCAAATGGTGCAATGTAATTTCTGTTCCTGAGGAGGCATCATAAGGAATTTGCATAAATAATGATTGTTTTTGAATGGCTTTCCCCAACACACATCCCGGTCTGTCATTGGTCAGTAATCAGTTCTGCCCCAAACTGTTTTAGATGTTACAGCTCAGGATAGTCTCTAGTAAAAGGTTTCAAAAATTTGCAATTTTCATACTAACCATTACTCAACTAAAGAGTAGCTATGTTAACTTGTATAACCAATGTTTAAGTCTGCCTTACTGTTGTACTTTGATGGACATTTGTCTGTTTGTTTGCACATGTTTAATATATACACAGTGGTGTAAAGTAACGAATTACAAATACTCTCGTTACTCTAATTGAGTAGTTTTTCACAGGAATTGTACTTTATTAAGTAGTTTAAAAACAGTGTATTTTTACTTTTACTTGAGTACATTTTAAGTGCTGTCTCTGTACTTTTATTGTGCTATTTTCCCTAAACCTGCCGTCGCTACATTATGCAATTTTTTTTCCTGTCGACGTGATTGGCTAAGACGAATAATCAGTCCTGTGACTCCATTTGTCACGCGCGTGACTCCCAAAACCATGATAGCGACCAGCCTAGAGTGAGAGGCATGCCCGCTTTATGAAAGGGGGTTATTGCTGGTTACTGTATGATGACTGAAATCGTGAAATTGCCTTAAACAATTACAAAAAATTTACTGCAGAATATTACATTTTCTAATACATGCATAAATGGTACGTATTCTGTTAGCGCTTCACGAGGTCGCGGTGCCATCTGCTGGAAACACTTACTTTAGCT
Source organism: Gobio gobio (assembly GCF_949357685.1). NCBI lineage: Eukaryota > Metazoa > Chordata > Actinopteri > Cypriniformes > Gobionidae > Gobio > Gobio gobio. Next base: position 67,192,005 of record NC_137099.1, read on the forward strand.
TGATTGTTTGCCAGGCTTCAAAGTGCATTAGGCATAAACCGATCGTCACTGCTAGATTTTTGTCCCTTACATCGATTTCGCTCAGCATGTAAACGCATTTACCTGCTTTCTGTCGGCTTATTGAAGTGCATATTTTAATGTAATGTGTTCTCACATGGCGATTTAAAATTTTAGTCCAATGTATATAGCAAATAACCTTTATAAAACATCAGATTCATATTGAAATCAGGTTTATTTTTTATTTTAATCGTGAAAATTGTGAGTTACTCAATTCTGATTTCTGAAGTGTATTCTTTTTTACATAGAAAACATCCATTGAAATTAAAGCAGTTCAATGAATTTGTCTTGGAAAGAGAGAACTCTGTTTTGTTTTTTTTTTACATAAAATTGTTAATGTACAACGCTTTGCAACCTTTTTTATTTAACCGCTACAGAATGATTGTCATAAATGTTACCAGATTATTGGTTGCTTTCTCAAATATTACATGGCTGTATTTTTAGTGCTAGCAGTCAAAAATAAAACTTGGTGAAATATTGAAATACTGAAATGCTGTTGATCTCATGTTTTTTTGTTCCTACTGACAATCATCCCGAAAAGAGTAAGCTACATTTTTATTTTGCAGGGTATAAGGTGTAATAACATTCATAGCACAATACTCACTACTCTTGAGTACTTTTAAAAGGGCTTTTTACTCCTACTTTGAGTAGTATTTAGGACAGGTACTTTTACTCTACTAGCACTAAATTTTTTGACAAGTAACAGTACTTTTACTTGAGTATGCTTTTTCAGTACTCTTTCCACCACTGTATACACATCACTTAACAGTGAACGGAGAGGGAAATTTCCCCACATTGTGCATCATTCCAGTAATTAAAGAAGTTTAAATAAAGTAAAGTGAGGGAGTTGAGTCTCCAGTGTTAAGGTCCGTTCACACCAAGAATTTAAACTATAAAGATTATTATAACTATATTATCTTCCACACCATTGGACGGAAACGTTCTGTTTATTCCAAATACACGCTGCAATTTTGTCATCTGCCACTTTATAAGCTTGAGCTCTTTAAAGTTGGATGGATTCAGATTTTTGCTTCATGTTTTTATTGTTCATCAGCTGGAAAAAATAGCTCTGAAAGTGATTCCAACAATAATGTTCCTTTATGTTGTTATTGTGGTGTGGATTTCACAATTCTATTATTAAAACGTTGTAGGTATAGTTAATGTCCTTGATGTGAACTGCCCTTTAAAGTGGCTAAATTCAGAATTGCACACCATACGCCATAATATTGTTATATTGCAGAAAATGTAAGTACTGTTAAACAAAATACATGACTGTTACTTAACGTTAACATTATATGATCAAACTTTCATTGTGACAATGTAACTAGTTATGACAAAAGTGAAATTCTTGGATTCATTGCCACAAGGTAACTTTTATGGCAACGTCGTAGATGTTGGTAATCAGCTGGTAATTTTTGTAACACTGGTTTTCTTTAATAAATCTGTGCACATGCGTGAATCACATTGGTCTGTCACATTACATCTTTATAGTTGATATTCAGGGCTAAGAGATACCTGTTACCTGACCCAGACGAGACATATTTCAATCTGTCTGTGACAATCTGGCATGCATTTCTAATCTCACATGACATTTAATTAGGGCTGTTGTGTGTTAGTGGGTTTAAACAGTACATTAGTCCAGTATGTCTGTGCAGATCTGTTGATAAATGTGTGTTTGTGTGCATACAGAGCATGTCCTCACTCTTCAGTGTGTTTATAGTTTGTTCATGTGAGCTGCATGTTCTCATTCTCATGTCACAGATTGTTCAGAAGGTGTAGTTGTGTCATGTTTCCTCACCAAACAAACCTGTAAAACTGCTTTTGAACGCAACCATGTCCAACGGTTCCCAAGAAAATGCATACAAAATATTATATAATATTTAATAAACAATAATCATAAATCACACACAGATGGAAGAAAATTAGAAAATTCATCAGTTCCTGGAGAAGGAAGATGAGCAGAAGAAGAGATGAAGATGGATGATATTGACAACCAGAAGGTTTAATCTTCTGATCTGATCATCTGTCACTCATAAAATAAATAATTTTCTGTTTAAAAGTGAAAAGTTTAATTTTCATTCATACTGTTTGCGTCAGTTATTATATCAGCTTAAAGCAAGTGAAGCTCACTGCAGAGCCAAATGTTGTCAAGCTCCTCCTCTCTGGACATACTGGGTAAAGCTTGACCTACATCATGTTTAGAGATAGGGTTAGGGTGTGGCTGGACTTTCAAGCTCCACCCATTACATTATGTTCCCACACATTTGAGACTGTGATGATGCTCTGCGGCACTAGAGGGAGTGTGTCTGTTGACATAACAGTGGATATAAAGGTGGACAAACTCACCTTGACCAGATGACTTGAAAAGAAAGTAAAAGAAAGGACTCAATTTAAATGGTTTAAACCTATCACTAGATTTTTAGGTGGCGGCGTATTGTGGTAAGTTCAGAATTTATTCTTCATATAAGCACGGAGATAAAAACTACTTCCACAGTTAAATGTGCAGAATATCTTATTATAATGACAGGTATGTTGATGATTAAAATTATTTAAGTAAATCACTTATGATATTTTTACCTTAATAGTCATGTTATATACTTTATCTTGATCCTGTGATGTCAACAAAAGCCTTTTGTTGATGGTTTGATAGTAAATTGTGAGTGTGATATTTCACTGTAGAACACTCAAATGCAGAGAGGAGTGTTGTGAACATATATGCTAATAATCACACAATATCAATGAACCAATTATTGTTGATTTTCCGCACAAATGACAGAATCTAAGATGCTTGTTGAATGTCATGATATGTCCTTACAAAAAATAACTGCCGCTTTTACAGTTGTAGTAGTTAAACGTAGTTAAAAGTTCTCTGTGAATAATGCTGCCTTCACATGCTCTCGGAATTATCGTAAATACGAGTTTCCTAAATAAAAATTGCACATGAACGCTCTCCACTTTCGAAATTTTAATGGGATGAGCTTGTAATCTCGACTTCAGAAGTGGGAATTATCAAATTTCTGATAGCACGTGAAGGCAGCATTAATACAACAAGTGAGTTGAATATTCCCATAATAAAAATTTGGATTTTGGTAGGAGACTAATCCCAGACCAGTAGTTAAATGAGCTTTGTTAGCTTTGTCACTGAGGTGTCCCAGGAGCCAGTAGAACAAGTTTGAGTGTAAACTCAAAATATTTATCGTTGGGCAGTCCAGTATCATTGCACTACACAGGACTTCACATTTACTGCGCAGAAAAAATGTCCAAAGCTGCTGATAACAGTCTGTGTATCTGTTTATTTAACTTATTCTTTTTACCATTGTGTTTCCACATAAAAGAGGAGGGCAGTGCCTAACAAAATGAGTTTCCATGAGGAAAAAGAGAATGAAGACACTTGGGCTGAATTAAGTTCATCATCTCCTGGATCAGATGGTGCATCTTTAGGTGATGAATCCAAACACAACCTGACCCCAGCAGTCAATACAGTGACCCCTGACCCCAGGTATGACATTAGACATTTGTGTCTTATCCACGGTGACTCTGCAGCTCAAACTGTAAAGCATGGTTCTGCAAGAACTTTATAAACTATGTGTCTTGAATGCAGTAATTTGCTTTGGAAACGATTGTCTGTCAAATTAATAAATGTAAATAGACAGTGTGTTCTGCATGCAGTCCAGAATCCTCATCACAAAAACACACACATTTCTTCCACAAACCTTCACTTTCACTGCAACTTACTGGTGGAATGATTTTCCATCCCGATGCTAACAGCTTCATTGAAATTATAAGGAAGCACTAAACACGTTTTCCACAAGCTCTTGACTGATTTTTTTTGTTTGTCCTTTGTCAGCATCGGTCTCCAGTCTCCAGAACCCAGTAGCATATCTCTGAAGAGTAACAGATCCATGATGACAACCCCTGGGTTCAGTGATGGACCACTGACTTCTGACCTTCCGTTAGTAAAAGCATTTACTTGCTATTTTACCATAGTGAATCTCAGATTAATGATTTCAGTTAACTCAATAACAATAACTGTACTCCAAAAAGACTATTAAATATATAGACTGCACAGTGGTGAAACACAAAGAGGGGGCAAAATAAAAATCATATCTGATAACAGTCATCGTAATCACTGTCAATGTCTTTTTTGCTTATCTTTATTCAACAGGGGGGAGATACATGAGCTGATCAGATCTGCAACCTTTTTACCACACAATCAGACTCCCATCAGACAGTACAAAACTGAAGGAATCCTGCAGAAACACACACTTAAGATTGGAGACCTGAAGAGAGTCAAAGACCAGCACAAAACCAGCATGAAGAACAAGTATGAGAGATTATTTGAGGGAACCAAAATACGAGAGAATGAAACCCTCCTGAACAGGATCTTCACACAGCTCTACATCATAGTCGGAGAGAGTGAAGGAGTGAATGAAGAACATGAGATTTTACAGATGGAGAAAACAGCCAGAACACAACAATCACAAGACACTCCAATCTACTGCAATGACATCTTTAAAGCCTCACCTGAACCAGGATGTGAGGAGAAAGAGCAGACCAAGATTGTTCTTACTAAAGGCATTGCTGGAATCGGAAAAACCGTCTCTGTGCAGAAGTTCATTCTGGACTGGGCCGAAGGAAAAGCCAATCAGGATGTAGATTTCATGTTTCTGCTTCCATTTCGAGAGCTGAACTTGATCCGAGATCATCAGTACAGTCTTCACAGACTTCTGCTGGACTTTCATCCTGAACTTCAAGATCTGGACTCAAAGATTTATGAGCAGTGTAAAGTTGTGTTCATCTTTGATGGTCTGGATGAAAGTAGAATGACAATGATATTTTCAGAAACTCAGAAAGTTACTGATGTGACTGAGACTTCATCAGTGGATGTGTTGATGTCAAACCTCATGAAAGGAGAGCTGCTTCCCTCTGCTCTCATCTGGATCACCTCCAGACCAGCAGCAGCCAATCAGATCCCCTCCAAATACATCAACCGTCTGACAGAGATTCAGGGATTCAATGAGCCTCAGAAGGAGGAATATTTCAGGAAGAGAATCAGTGACGAGCATCAAGCTAGCAGAATCATCTCACACATTAGAAGAGCAAGAAGCCTCCACATCATGTGTCACATACCCGTCTTCTGCTGGATCTCATCCACTGTGCTTCAAAAGCTCCTGAAAGAAGATCTGAGTGCAGAAATCCCTCAAACTCTGACTGAAATGTACATCCACTTCCTGCTGATTCAGATCAACATGAGGAATCAGAAGTATAAAGAGAGAGATCCAGAGAAACTCCTGCCGTCCAACAGAGAAGTGATTGTGAAACTTGCTGAAGTGGCTTTCAAACAGCTGATGAAGGGCAATGTGATGTTCTATGAGGAGGACCTGAGAGAGAGCGGCATAGATGTCACTGATGCCTCTGTGTATTCTGGGATTTGTACTGAGATCTTCAAGGAGGAATCTATGATTCATCAGAGGAAAGTCTACAGCTTCATTCATTTGAGCGTCCAGGAGTTTCTTTCTGCATTTTATGCCTTTTATTTTTATCTATGTACAACTATGGACGGATTAATGAATTTAGTTTCATTACATAATCTGATTAAAGGAGCAGTAGATAAAGTCATTGAGAGTGAGAATGGACAGCTGGATCTGTTCCTGCGGTTCCTGATGGGCATCTCACTGGAGTCCAATCAGAGACTCTTACAGGATCTACTGACACACACAGAGAACAGCTCAGAGAGCATCAGGAGAACCACACAGTACATTAAAGAGAAGATCAAAGATGGACATGAACTCTCCACTGAAAGATCCATCAATCTGTTCCTCTGTCTGCTGGAAGTGAAAGATCAGACTCTGTCCAGAGAGATTCAGGAGTTTGTGAAATCAGACAAACACTTAGAGAAGAAACTCTCTCCTGCTCACTGCTCAACAATCGCCTACATGCTTCAGATGTCAGAGGAGGTGCTGGATGAGCTGGACCTCAAGAAATACAACACATCAGATGAGGGGAGAAGAAGACTGATACCAGCTGTGATCAACAGCAGAAAAGCCCTGTGAGTGTTTAATAATTTGTTACAGTTCTTTCTAAACTGAATAAACAGTTTCTATTGTTGTGCCAAGTAATGCACCTAGACTACACTGTAAAACCTTGCTGTAAAAAAACAGCCAAAATCTGACAGTAACACACCATCTTCCATTAAAACAGCAATATACCATAGAAACAATGCATTCTGGTTAATATTTGAGAAATTAGCCTACAGGAATATACTGTGAATTAACAACGCTCAATGTAGACTCACAGAGGCTGTGTTCCAAATCACACCCTATACCCTCATTCACTATTGCCTACATTAGTTCAGTAATACTGTATAGTCCACTTGACAGAGTGAATGAAAAAAATGAGTGAAATCAGACACTGATGGACAGAGAAACAAGACCAAAAAAGAGAAGAAACAAGCAGAAACACAAGAACTGACTTCCGGCCACACTAAGTGGGAAACCAGTTGCAAACCAGTTTGTCATTATTTCTTTACTGACGAAAATACTAACCTTTGTAGTTACCATTGTGGTGATCAGTATTTGCTTTAGTTGAGCTCTTGACCCTTGACTCTTTAACACCATTTTTTTTCCTGGTTGCTGTAACTGTTTGTTTATAAAACACATTTGTTGTGGAAAGAAAATGCCAAGAGAATAGTAGTGGGAAGTTCGGATCATTTTACTGACTCGGATCTTTGAGTCTCGTTCAGCAAAATTAACTAATCTTTTTTCGAGTCATTCCGTTCATTTCAGAAAAATATAATTAAAATGACATGTTAAATAGCCCAACCCATCTAGTACTTATGAAAATGTTGATTACATTTGTAAAACTAAATAAAAATAAACTATAGGGTACTTCAACCAAAGCCAAATGATAAGAAACTGAAACGTTTAATTAATTGATTAGTTGTTGGGTCAGGCTATTGCAGTCTTACTCTGTTAGTTCACCTCACCTCCTGATCCAAGACATTCTTTCTTTTGCAACTTCATATTTATCAAATTTTTTCTCCGCCTCTTGTGTCTTCGAACTCCTCGAGATGTTAGTTGTCGATTCGTCTGTGTCTGACTCTGATCTGGGGCTGGGCCGGCCGTGTCACACAAGTCCGGGAACAGAATGATTAGTTCATCTTTCGAGTCTCGAGTTCGGGTTTGAGTCTTTCGTTCTTCCTGTCAGTCCCATAGAGTCTATGCTGTCAGTAGCAGAAACAGAAAAGATTCCTTCTTTCGAGTTCGGGTTTGAGTCTTTCGTTCTTCCTGTCAGTCCCATAGAGTCTATGCGCTGTCAGTAGCGGAAACAGAAAAGATTAGTTCTCTCGAGTCTTTCGGGTTTGACGTTTGAGTCAATCGTTCTTTTGCCACGTGACTTGACTAGTATTGAACACTAGTTCACAACCTTTTTACTAACAAGCACGTAGTTATTTTTTTTATTTTATTTTTATTTTTTTATATATAATTCGCAGTTAATATCAGACATAAACAAATATGGGAAATATATTGACTATTCAAGTCTAACATCACAAATTCAAGTCAATTAGACTATTACTTATTTTGAATAATATAGCACACACACACACACACACACACACACACACACACACACACACACACACACACACACACACACACACACACACACACACATAATATAAAAAAAACAAAAAAAATACAAAAAAATATATATAACTCACTAGAGAAAAATAAAATACAGTTGATTCAAAACGAGTAATAGTCTAATTGACTTGAATTTGTGATGTTAGACTTGAATAGTCAATATATCTCCCATATTTGTATATGTCTGATATTAACTGAGAATTATATATAAAAAAATAAAATAAAATAAAAAAATAACTACGTGCTTCTGTTTCCGTTACTGACAGCATAGACTCTATGGGACTGACAGGAAGAACGAAAGACTCAAACCCGAACTCGAAAGAACGAATCTTTTCTGTTTCCGCTACTGACAGCATAGACTCTATGGGACTGACAGGAAGAACGAAAGACTCAAACCCGAACTCGAGACTCGAAAGATGAACTAATAATTTTTGTTCTTTCCAGTACAGAATTCAGCGTAATGCGCATGCGCGGTCAACACAAAATGAACGAATCACTCTCTGAGACAACTTGGTAGTCCCGAGTCATATTAAAGATTCGTTCAAAATGATATCTGATGTATAATATTTTATTTTATGTGTCTTGTTTGTGGTAATTCAGTGATTCTACTACATGAGATCCAGCAATAAGTTATTTTGAATAATATTAAACATTTTTGAAATCCAACAAGACTTAGACACGCACAGACATCAACAATCAGTATATGAATCTCAACATTGGTGACAATCAAAAGTTTCCTGTACAAAATGTACAAAACTCCCATAACATATTTTTGATCGCCACCTTTGTTGAGATTCATATGCTGATTTTTGATGTCTTTGTTTGTCTAAATCAGTGTTTCCCAACCATGATCCTGGAGGCACACCAATACTGCACATTTTGCATGTCTCCTTTATTCGACACCCATTTCAGGTCTTGGAGTCTTTGATAATAAGATGATAATTTGAATCAGGTGCGTTTGATTAAAGAGACATGCAAAATCTGCAGTGTTGGTGTGCCTCCAGGATCTTGGTTGGGAAACACTGGTCTAAATGATGCTGTAGCTTTGTTTTATTGATGTTTAAAAAGATCCTTCATTTTAACTGATTGCTGTTGAAACTCTTGCTGTAGTTTCACGGTGTTGGTGATGTAAAATTTAAGTCTACTAATAATGTAAAAATAACAGTGAATCAAGAGACTACATAATGACTACGTCATCATCAATACATATTAATCAGCATTCACTGATTATCATCATATTTATTTTTCCATAACAAATAAGCCTTGCAAAAACTTAAAGGTCCCGTTTTTCCTGTTTTTTTAAGCTTTGATTGTGCAATATAACATGTGTTCATGTTTCGCGTGTAAAAAAACAGTATTTTTACTGTATCTGTATACCGCTGTTTTCACTGTCCTAAAAACGGCTTGAGGATTTCCTTATTCTACGAAGTCCCTCCTTCAGAAATACGTAACAAGTTCTGATTGTGCCAGCGGTTCCCGTGTTGTGATTCGACAGCAGCTTAGCGCACATTGTCCGGAAAGGTCACCCCTCTTACCATAACGGGGAGATGCATGTGCTCAAAGTACAGCATCCCTGAAGGCCAAACAAAGGTGATTTGACTCCGGGATGAAAATAACAGCGTCTCGACCGGTCTCAACGACATGGCGACAAACACTCTACGAACGCAACACTTCCTCTTCTCCACGTGGGAGAGCAACAAGACCACGCCCCCTTTTTTGCGTATTCTTGTGGGCGGAGGTTAGTCGACAAACTGTTCTACTGACGTCATTAAAGCAGGTAGTACAGGGATGTAGTCCAAACCGGCCGCTCGCTGTAGGCTTTGAAAGGGAACTTCTGTTAAATAAAATATCTCGTTTGGCATTGAACTTTGAGCTTTATCATTTTACAGGTATTATTTATGCTCTAACAGCAACATTACACACTAACTAAAGTATGAAAAATGGGATCACGAAGAACAGGACCTTTAAAAAAGCAAAAAGTTTTATTAAAGCAGCCAGAGACAAAAGAATTTTAAAAAGTCAAGGGTCAAGAGTTCAACTAAAGCAAACACTGATCACCATAATGGTAATTTATACCAAACATTTTCAACAAAAAAACATCAATATCTAAACATCTGTTAATTCTCAATAAGAGCTTCTATAGATGTATGACAGAAATAAAGTCAAACTGGTTAGTAATAAGTTTAATAATGTGTAATGGCTGGAAGTCAGTTGAAGTTCTTGCGTTTCTGTCGTCTGTCGTCTCTTGTCTTTTTTCTGTTCGTGTAGTTCCTCTTTCCTTCAAAAAGACCCACAAAATGTATTTTAACCGTAATAAACTGTACATTTAATGTTAAAACTTGAAAATGTGAAAATGCATCTTTTTAAAAAATATTTTTAATGAAATCAAATGAAATCAATTCACAGTAATCGTAAACTCAGTAATCATATGCTGTATATGGCAGTTGGCCAATTTAAGGAAGTCAAATTCTGCAAATGAAATTGAGTTTTACTCTAGTGAAATAAATAATACAGTGTTGCCAGTATTTTACCATTAATTTACAGGACAATTTTTTAAAGTGTATAATGAAGCTGATATTATTGAAATACCAGTTGTTTAATTATTGTGTTTTTACTCTTTTCCAGTCTTAGTGGCTGCAATCTCACTGCTCATGATTGTGAAATTGTGTCATCAACTCTACAATCCTCAAACTGTGTCCTGAGAGAGCTGGATCTGAGTAACAATGACCTGCAGGATTCAGGAGTTAAGATACTCTCCGATGGACTGAAGCTTGCAAACTGTCAGCTGGAGATATTGAGGTATGTAAGAACATTTAAGAGGTAACGTACAGTCAGCCGGTCATAATGTTGATGTGTTTCTGTAGATAATTATGTGTTTCTGTAGGTTGTCAGGCTGTATGGTGACAGAGGAAGGCTGTGGTTATGTGTCTTCAGCTCTGAGTTCAAAGCAATCACACCTGAGAGAGCTGGATCTGAGCTACAATCACCCAGGACAATCAGGAGTTAAGCTGCTCTCTGATAAACTAGAGGATCCAAACTGCTCACTGCAGATACTCAAGTATGTCAAAGAGTAATACTGACATACTGAACGAGTACGTATCTACATTAATGTGTGTTTGTGTGTTTATAGTGTGGATCATGGAGGAGAGGTCATGATGATGGCAGGACTACAAAAGTGTATGTCTACAAACACTACAAACCGTTTTTGACTGTTGTTTTTGTTGTTATAGATGTTTTTGTCTTCTTGTGTTCAGATGCTTGTAATCTCACACTGGATCCAAACACAGCACACACTCAACTCATACTGTCTGAGGAGAACAGAAGGATCACACATGTCAAAGAGAAGCAGCCGTATCCTGATCATCCAGAGAGGTTTGACCAGGTTCCTCATGTGCTGTGCAGAGAGAGTCTGACTGGACGCTGTTACTGGGAGGCCGAATGGAGTGGAAGAGTTGATATATCAATGTCATATAAAGGAATCAGCAGGAAAGGAGGAAGGAACTGTTGGTTCGGATATGATGAAAAGTCATGGAGTCTGTGGTGCTTTGACTATAGATTCACAGTCTGGCACAAAAATAAGGAAACTGTCATACCAGCCCCTTCACACCCCTCTAATAGGGTAGGAGTGTATCTGGACTGGCCGTCCGGCACTCTGTCCTTCTACAGCGTCTCTGACACACACACACTCACGCACTTACACACATTCAATACCACATTCACTGAACCCCTTTATGCTGGATTTAAGGTTTTTGATTCCTCATTGTCTCTTGTCAGATTTAACAATAGACACACGCTTAAATGTTAGAGATATGTACAGATGTAACTTGGTTAAGTTGTAATACTGACTACAGTATATTCACATTCACACTGGCAGGGGGATAGTTGTAACAAAAGAGCTCCTTTTGTTAATTTATTTTGTTGATATACAGATAAAAGTGTTTCTGAAAAAAGCCCATATTCTTGTCATTATTTGTGCAGGACAGCAAAAAAAATGTACACGTATCAAGAACACCCTATTTAATTTGCTGTTCATAAGGTGCTAAAATGGCATTGTAACTTTAAATTGTTGGCTTATATGGCTTATAACATGTGGGTGTAAAGTAGGAAGAAAGTGGTGTGGGAAGAAGTCTTGAAGAAATGTGCAGTTATACTCCAGTTTTAATGGATGTCAAGATGTCACTGAATATTTCTACTCCCTCTGAATTTCATCAGTTGTCTGCAATAATCATTCCACCAATTTGTATCAATTATACATGCAAATCAGTGTAGGCTATACATTATTTGTTTATTTATTAATTCATTTTCATCTATTTCATGTATGTATTTAATAGTAATTTTAATTATTGATTAAAGTAAATAATCAAATAATCAAATAAAAGTTTTACAACAGAATATGTGCATGCAAAACGCAGTATATTTACAATTCTTTTCAAAGACATGTTGTAAAACATAATTGCATAAAAATATACTATATTCAATAAAAATAACAAATGTGTATTAAAGGTCAAGCATGTCTTCTTTATTGACTTCTTTATATCCAGCCAAGGGATGTTTTTTTTCTGTACATTAACGTTTTAGACATAGAATTTATGTCTTTTTGTGTTCTTTTCTTTTTAATTTACAATCAGGGAGTTCTTTCTTCTGTCTAGGTCTCCATAAACATTTTCTGGAGCATGTCTCTAAGCAACTTATTAAACTGCTAATTAACAATTATATGCTCTTTAATATAACATGAATGTGATATAATGTTACAGACGTAATATGGCTGTTTAGATAATATTTTTTGGCCTGCTTTGGATAGATTATCAAGTGTTAACTGTAAAATAGCCTACTGCCACATCAATGAAGCTTTTGTTCGCCAATTTCTGTTCAAATGATAGATATATAATATAAAATAATATACAAATTTTGTTCACATATTGTGCAATAATACATGCATGCATAAGATCACGAAGATCATGTTTTCTGTAAAGAGTGGACATTATATTAATATTAATCCAATAGTTGCTATGATCCTGCTATCAGCATGTTCACAGGTGTTTTTTTTTTCTTCACAGATATGAGAATCACAGTAACCTGATACTGGCCCGAATATGTACTCTCTCCTCACCTTCTTGCACTTGGGACTGCTCCGATTCCCCAGTCACTGGCGTCCGTGTCGAGGAGCAACTTGCCACTGTCGAGGGGATAGCCCAGCACAGGTGCGGACGTCAGCCGGCTTTTCAGTTGTTCAAAAGCCTCCTGGCATTCGTCCGTCCAGTTAAAGCGTGCATACTTTTTGGTGAGTTCATGGAGGGGCTTGGCAACGGAGGCGAAATCTTGGACAAAACGTCTGTAACACGAAGCCAGGCCAACAAACTGACGCACTTCAGATATATTTTGGGGTGCAGGCCACCCAGCCACCTTTTGGATCTTTTGGGGGTCAGTGGCGACACCTTTGGCGGAGACGATGTGCCACAAGTGTGGCACTTGCTCTCGGAACAGGACACACTTAGACGGTTCAAGTTTCAGATTGGCTGCGCGTAGTTCGCCGAACACATGACTGAGCTGCTCCAACATTTCAGTTCCGTCCTGCCCCAGGACAATGATGTCATTGAGGTAGACAGGTCTCCCACTGCAGCCCGGCCAGGACATGGTCCATGAGCCTCTGGAACGTGGCCGGCGCATTGCACAGTCCAAAAGGCATTATGTTCCATTCAAACAGGCCCTTACGGGTGCAGAAAGCAGTGGCTTTTTGGGCTCTTGGCGTCATCTCCACCTACCAGTACCCTGATGTTACATCCAGCGGGCTGAAGTACCTGGCAGTGGACAGTGTGTCCATAGTGTCCTGGATGCGGGGCAGTGGGTCAGCATCCTTTATGATTCTTTCATTTAAAGGCCTGTAGTCGACACATAGCCGCAACGTCTGGTCCTTCTTTCGAACCATAATAATTGGTGCAGCCCAGCCCAGCTGCTATTGCTGGGTTGGGCCACTCCGGCGTCCAGGCTTTGCTGTACCTGCTGGTCTGCTGCCGTTTGTTTGTCTCTAGCCATCCTGCGCGGTTGCTGTTTCACAGGTGGACCAGGGGTGGTGAGGATGTCGTGCTGCACGAGGCCAGTACCACCAAGGTCAGTGGGCCCCGTGGAGAAGACGTCACTGTATGATTGCAGCAGGCGGGCCAACCTCTCCTGGTCGCCCCTGGACCGGCTAGCACAGCTCTCGTTTTACAGGACCTGGAGGTGGCTGGGTAAAGAAACACAGACAGAGTTAATATGTTCAGGGGCCGATGGGGCCAGGGGTGGCTGGGGTTCCATTTCCATTTCCATTTCCATTTAGTCATTTAGCAGACGCTTTTATCCAAAGCGACTTACAAATGAGGGCAATAGAAGCAGCTAGAGCAGTCGAAAGGCAACAATATCAGCAATATGCAAGTGCTGTAACAAGCCTCAGTTAGTCTGGCACAGAACAGAATATATATATATATATATATATATATATATATATATATATATATATATATATATATATATATATATTTTTTTTTTTTTTTTTATATATAAATTAGACAGACAGACAATGAATAGAATGATAAGTGCTATTCTAGATCGGTCAGGTGTTGCTGGAAAAGATGTGTCTTTAGACGTTTTTTGAAAATGGCTACAGACTCGGCCGCACGAATTGAGATAGGCAGGTCATTCCACCAGGTGGGAACGGTCCAGGAAAAGGTCAGTGAGAGCGATTTCATGCCTCTCTGATATGGCACCACAAGGCGTCGTTCACTGGCAGAACGCAAGTTCCTGGAGGGTGTGTAAGTCTGAACGAGCGATTTAGGTATATTGGTGCAGAGCCAGTGGATGTTTTGAAGGCGAGCACCAGTGCCTTGAATTTAATGCGAGCGGCTATTGGTAGCCAGTGCAGACTGATGAGGAGAGGCGTGACGTGTGCTCTCTTCGGCTCACTAAAGACCAACCTCGCCGCTACATTCTGGATCAGTTGCAAGGGTTTGGTAGTGCATGCCGGAAGGCCCGCAAGAAGGGCATTACAGTAGTCCAGTCTGGAGAGAACAAGAGCTTGTACCAGTAGTTGTGTGGCAAGATCTGATAGGAAGGGTCTAACCTTCCTAATGTTGAATAGTGCAAATCTGCAGGACCGGGTTGTTGCAGTAATGTGGTCAGTGAATTTTAGCTGATCATCAATCACAACCCCAAGGTTCCTGGCTGTCCTGGACGGAGTTATGGTTGATGATCCTAGCTGAATGGAGAGATTGGGGTGAAGTGCTGGGTTGGCTGAGACCACAAGTAGTTCTGTCTTTGCAAGGTTGAGTTGCAGGTGATGTTCCTTCATCCAGGCTGAAATGTCTGTTAGGCAGGCAGCGATACGAACACCAACCGATGGATCATCAGGTTGAAATGAGAAGTAGAGTTGAGTGTCGTCGGCATAGCAGTGATAGGAAAAGCCATGTTTCTGAATGACCGATCCCAATGATGACATGTAGATGGAGAAGAGAAGTGGTCCAAGCACTGAGCCCTGGGGAACTCCAGTAGCTAGATGATGTGACTTAGACACTTCACCTCTCCATGACACCCTAAAGGACCTACCTGAGAGGTAAGACTTGAACCACTGGAGAGCGGTTCCTGAGATGCCCATCTTCATGAGAGTTGCCAGGAGGATCTGGTGATTAACTGTGTCAAAAGCAGCAGACAAATCCAGTAAGATAAGTACTGTGGATTTGGAGGCTGCTCTTGCCTGTCTCAGTGCCTCCGTAACTGAGAGCAGGGCAGTTTCAGTTGAGTGGCCGCTTTTGAAACCG
Source organism: Gobio gobio (assembly GCF_949357685.1). Classification (NCBI taxonomy): domain Eukaryota; kingdom Metazoa; phylum Chordata; class Actinopteri; order Cypriniformes; family Gobionidae; genus Gobio; species Gobio gobio. The sequence continues at coordinate 67,207,495 of NC_137099.1, forward strand.
GATTGGTTGATGTCCAGGAGGTTGTTCTGTTCAAGAAACGTAGAGAGCTGATTAAACACAGCCCGCTCAAGTGTCTTCGCAATGAAAGGTAGAAGGGATACCGGTCTGTAGTTTTCTAAAAGTGCTGGGTTTAGAGAGGGTTTTTTAAGCAGTGGGGTTACCCGAGCCAGCTTAAATGCTGTGGGGAAAGTCCCGGTGTGAAGAGAGGTGTTGACAATGTGAGTGAGTGCAGGAGTAACAGAAGAAGAAATGGCCTGAAGGAGGTGAGTGGGGATAGGATCAAGCGGACATGTAGTGGGATGATTAGAAAGGATGAGTTTGGAGACATCTGCTTCAGAGAGCAGAGAGAAGGAGGGAAGCGTGGGTGTGATGGTCGTTGAGATGTGTGTGTCGGTTTGTGGTGTGGAGAATTGGCTGCTGATGGAAGAGGTTTTGTTTGTAAAGAATGATGCAAAGTCATCAGCTGTAAGGTTTGACGAAGGAGGGGGGGAGGAGGACAAAGGAGCGAGGAGAATGTTTTGAAAAGTGCACGAGAGTTGGAGCAGTTGTTGATTTTGTTGTGGTAGTATGTAGTTTTAGCAGTGGAGACATTAGTAGAGAAAGAAGCGAGAAGAGACTGATACAGGGTTAGGTCAGAAGCGTTTTTCGTTTTGCGCCACTTCCTCTCTGCCGCCCGGAGTACAGAGCGATGTTCACGGAGAACATCGGACAGCCAGGGGGCAGAGGGGGTGGTGCGGGCTGGCCTGGATGAAAGGGGACAGAGGTTGTCTAAGCAAGATGTTAGAGTGGAGCAAAGAGTGTCAGTAGCACTGTTAGTGTCTAGTGCTGAGAACTGAGCAGGTGGAGGGAGTGAGGATGAAACCATAGTGGATAGACGGGAGGGGAGAGAGCGAGCGTAGATTACGCAGAAAGGTGATCTGTGGGGGAGTGTGTGTTGTGTCTGGAGTCAGTATGAGGTTAAGAGTGATGAGAAAGTGATCTGAGGTGTGCAGTGGAGTAACTAAAGTGTTGTCTGTGGAGCAGCAGCGTGTGTAGATCAGGTCCAGATGGTTACCTGATTTGTGAGTAGCTGTAGTAGATACTCGCTTAAGGTCAAATGAGGTCAAAAGAGTGGTGAAGTCAGCAGCCTGGGGTTTATCAAGGTGGATGTTGAAGTCACCAAGCAGTACCAGAGGAGTGCCATCCTCAGGGAAGTGAGAGAGTAAAATATCCAACTCCTCCAAGAAGTTCCCCAGTTGACCTGGAGGGCGATAAATAACTACAACATGGATTTTAGCCGGGTGAGTGATAGTGATTGAGTGTGATTCAAATGAGCAGTTGCCAGATAGAGAAGGAATGGGCTCAAATTTCCAATCATTTGAGATGAGCAAACCAGTACCTCCACCCCTCCCAATCGGGCGTGGGGTGTGTGAAAAAGTGAAATTATTTGAGAGAGCTGCAGGAGTGGCAGTGTCTTCGGGTTTGATCCAGATTTCAGTTAGAGCCATGAGACTGAGACATGAATGAGCGGAAATAGATGGAATAAAGTCTGCTTTGTTTACAGCAGACTGGCAATTCCACAGACCAATTGGAATGGACATTAATGTAGCAGAGGAAATAGGTACACTTTGCAGATTATTCGGATTGCGTCGCCTAGAATGTAACGAGCGTGACTGACGGGTGTATGTGATAATGGTAGCAATTTGGAAGCACATAGTGAATAGGGGTTAGAGAAATAAACAGATGAAAACACAAAGTGGACAAAGTAGAAGGAAAGCTATACTCAAGTGCCTTGTCGTGTCCTTGCTCGAGTGGAGTCGCGCAGAGTAGAGTCGATGGTCTTTACACTCTTCGGTCTTCACACGAGGAGGCTGAACGCTCCCGCTGACGCTTCCGCACCAGCGTTAACGAGCCTATTAAATAGATGCTAATCACTACACTCAGAACAGGTGAGGACACCTTTGTAATTCGCTCAGACAATCAAGGTAACAGCCTGTCAATGGCTCAGCTCCAAAATGAAACTATCACTTACTCGTGCGAATATCCAGAAATAATATTTGAGTGCCGACGGCTAAAACAGCACTGGTTTTAATTCAAATACAATTATCTTAGCCAGTAAAATTATAAATCCAAAAATAACTACAGAATCGAAATATATCCACTTGATAGAGTGTACTACGCTGAGCAAATCCAGCATTGTTCCCGACTGGAGTTTTACAGCTCGTTCCAAACAACCCGCAGATATATTGGAAAAAAGTGCCCAACCAACATACAGCTGCTACGCTGACTCTACTTGGTCGCGCGCGCGCACGCGCCGATCTACTACTTCATGAAGAACGTACCGAGTCGAGAGCAGACAGAGCGCCATTATTGTCAAATATCAAAAGAACCCTCCTTGTCGCTTTCAAGGTAGTAACATACAAACTATTCGTTTTTAATTTAAAGTAATATTGTTCGTATGTGCTTTATAACAGAGCCTCAACAAGGAGCGGGATTGTTTTGTCCCCAAAAGTTCCACAGTCACAACGCAGTGAATACCACACACATCTGAACTATAACTTGAATAAAAAAACCTTAACCCTAACCCCAAACAATTGCAACCTATACATGTGCAGAACACACACTTTCTGCTTAAAATAATCCTAAAATTCAAGAGATTTATTCAAGATTCAAGATATTTATTTGTCACATACACAATTATATAGAGCATATATAACCAGCAGTGAAATGAAAGTGCTAAATAACAAGACCAATTAAGGACAGTGAGAATTATTTTCAAGCATAAACGTAAAACTTTTAAAGTAAAAAAAGTAATTTATAGAGTATAAACTTAAATACAATTATAAAATGTTACAATATTTGTTGAATCGTTTTATTTATCATATTTATGTTTTATTTTTGTAATGTGTTTTTGTTAAGTCATGTTACAATATTGTTTTGAACTGCTTATTTACAATGGTTATCTTACCATTAACTGTTTTCATTGTTTGTTTGTTTTTTGTGTTTTTTTATTGTATTAAATCCAGACCAAAAATCCTAATTATCAAACTAAATCATAATACTTATTAATGTTAATAATAATATGCTAATATAATAGGACTTCACAACAACAACAAAAACATCCAAAAATGTATTGTCCCTGTTTTTTTATTCAAATATAATAACAAATGAGATTTGAGTGATATTTTGACCACTTAAATAGGAAATGTCCCCGGTTTTCATTTCAGAAATATGGTCACTGTTTTCACTACATTAGTTTGAATCACTACATTTTAGTGATGAGAAATATTTGCAATAAATTTAGTCATGGATTATTATCATTTAAAATGTTCGAAATAGTTTATTTTTTTCAAATGTTTGAATTTTGTATGTGTTTATCTGTTCCAAAGTTTAATAAATCAGACACTGATGGCACAGTGCTCTGTTTTAAGTCTTTTTTTTTTCAAACCAAAAATGTTTTGCGCTGGTTAGGGGGTACTTGGCTGAAAAAATATTTCACAGGGGGTACATCACTGAAAAAAGGATGAGAACCACTGTCATTGAGTATGTATAGTAGAGAGAGAAGGAGAGAATGAAGAACATGAAGTTTCACAGATGGAGAAAATAGCCAGAACACAACACTTCATCAACTCCAGCCCTGATCAAACACCCCCAAACCAGCTAATAAAGACATTCTGAAGCACTTTATAATGGTGACAGGTGTGTTTGATCAGGGTTGGAACTGAACCATGCAGGAAGGTTGACCTCTAGGAACAGGGTTGCAGAGTTACTGGATGCAAATTTTTTTTACAACTGAATATTAAATAATTTGTTTTACAATCATATGCATATATCAAAACACTTTTAGCTCCTTTAGATGCTTACTAGAAGCTCAAAAACACTGCAACATATTTCCTATAAAGCTGTTCACTGGGACCTAAAAACACTGAGATACTGACACTGGCTCTGTGAAGCTGGTTTAGAATGATTTGTGTCACTGTAAAGCTGCTTTGAAGCAATATGTGTTGTTAAAAGAGCTATATAAATGAAGGTGACTTGACTTGACTTGACTTAAAGCATTACACAAATAAATATGATGTTTGACTCTTTATATTAATGGATTGTACATTAATAACTATTTATGAATCATTTTGTCTGTATGTTTGTTTAATTTTATTTTGGATAATGGAGGGCCCTTCAGGATCAAACCAGGATTACGAAAGTGTAGGTTCTTTCTGTTAAACACTCTTGCACATTTAATGATAACAAATGAGATTAATAAACTGTTTTTATCTGTCATCTTGTGTTCAGATGCCTGTGATCTCACACTGGATCCAAACACAGCAAACCCTCAACTCATCCTGTCTGAGGGGAACAGAAAGATCACATATGTGAAAGATCCTCAACCGTATCCTGATCATCCAGAGAAATTTGCTGATATTCCTCAGGTTCTGTGTCGAGAGACTGACTGAACGCTGTTACTGGGAGGTTGAATGGGGCTCTTGGGCTCGTATAGCAGTGGCCTATAAAGGAATCAGCAGGAAAGAAGGGACTGTCTGTAAGTTTGGATACAATGACAAATCATGGTGTCTTTTCTGCACTTGTGATGGATTCACTGTCTGGCATAAAAATGTGTGCAATAACATAACCCATGTACCACAATCTAAGAGAGTAGGAGTGTATGTGGACGTGTCGGCCGGCACTCTGTCCTTCTACAGCGTCTCTGACACACTCACTCACTTATACACATTCAAAGCCACTGAACCCCTCTATGTTTTTGAGTCTGAACTGTCTCTGTGTCAGATTTAACAACAAACAAAGGCTTAAATGCCAAGGTAGACTGAGTACAGCTGTACTATTTCCCTTCTCATGAAAGCTGCACATGGCTGATGATTGTATATGTACATTCACACTGTTAAGGCCCTTTCACACCGGACGCGCAACGAAAAAGCGAAGCGGAAAAAGCAAATATTTCGCGTGCGAATAGTTAGCGTCAAAACCATTCACATCAGCCGCGACACGAGTTTGCGACGTTTCAGAGCTCCAACATTCCAAAACATTCGCGGCGACAACTGAGAAAACACGGACACTTCCTCATCCAGTGAAGATGAGCTTTTCATTTTCTTTAAAAGACCGAGAAGAAGGTTTTGGGTGCACCCAGTCTTAAAGAACAGAGAGTCTGAAGGGGAGTATGCTAATCTTGTACAGGAGCTTTATCATGGCCGGTTCCGCACTTACTTCAAATGTTCGTGGGACAATTTGAGGAGATCCTCCAGAGACAGTAGCACCGCATCTGACGAGACAAACCACACACTTCAGGAACCAATCGATCCGGAGCAGCTGTTTCCAGCTATGTTTCCAGTTGAGTCACAATGTAAACATTTAAGTGCCACAGACGTACTGACGAAAACACATTCACTTTCTATAGTCGCGGACACAATTAGGTTAGAAAAAAAATCTACGTATTGATTATAATATCGTAATCTGTAGCCTATAGTGGGCAAACACAGCTGAATCTCTACAGCTGTAAACACAACTACACCTGTAATCTCGTGAGAAATGCGATACCTGGCAGAGGTTAATGTTGATCGAATGGCTAGTGACATCAACTGGACATTTCGTCACCTTTGTTTCCTTGTATGTGATTGGTTTAAGCCTATTCTATCGCTGCGAGTGTTAAAAAAAAAACGACATCGAAACAGAAAAAATAAACGTCGTTTTTTCGCCGCAGCACATTCGCGTTCAGTGTGGACGCTCTCATTACACAAACAGCTGATCCAAAAATAAAACCATCGCGCGAATTATTCGCGTCCAGTGTGAAAGGACCTTAATAGGGACAGTTCTTAGAAAGTAATTTTCTTATGATAAAAGCATCCAATTTATAAAGTAATCCCATTTTTATTCTGGCCAGCATTTCTGCAGAACAGCAAAAAATTGAATATAGTGTATTCAAGCTACTCTATTTAATTATCTGTCTGTTCATTAGGTGCTGAAATGTCATTGTATTTTATTTATTTATGGCTAATTATTTTTGGTTGTAAAATGACCCGGGAGGATGTTGTGAAAAAACTAAGAATAGGCTGTTATAAATGGCCAGTTTTAATATATGGCAACAATCACTAAACATTTCTACCCTGAATATAATTTATTAATTGTCTGCAAGAATTATGTTACCACTTTGTTAGTAAAAACTATTTACAAATCATTGTGGATGTCTTATTTATTTACATATGTGTTAATTAATTTGAATCTATTTTATGTATTTGTTAATTGTTGATAAATTAAAATAATTAAATAAATTGATTGGAATCAGCAAACTTATTCTCTCTCTTTTGGCCTCATTTGATCATTGGATCTCAGTGTTTCTCTCACTTGTTCTCTTATAGGACAGATGGAAGGGAGCTGAGAGGAATTTAAAAGTTAGAAATACACACAAAAAGAACAATGGTATTACTTTGCCAACATTTGTTGTATTATTCTTAAAATAATGCAAATTAAGGTTATAGCAATAGGTTGTTAATGCTTTCAAATTTATTTTAAATAATAATGTAACTACCGATTTGGTAAATTATTATTATTATTATTATTATTTACAAAAATTCTATATCTATTAAATAATAAACATTGAGTCATCACTGTCATGTACTTTTCCATCCATCCATCCATCCATCTTCTTCCGCTTTATCCAGGGCCGGGTCACGGGGGCAGCAGTCTAAGCAGAGATGCCCAGGCTTCCCTCTCCCTAGACACTTCCTCTAGCTCTTCCGGGGGGACACCGAGGCGTTCCCAGGCCAGCCGGGAGACATAATCCCTCCAGCGTGTCCTAGGTCTTGCCCAGGGCCTCCACCTGGTTGGACATGCACGAAACACCTTCCCGGGAAGGCGTTCAGGAGGCATCCGGAACAGATGCCCGAGCCACCTCAGCTGACCCCTCTCGATGTGGAGGAGCAGCGGCTCTACTCCGAGTTCCTCCCGAGTGACTGAGCTTCTCACCCTATCCCTAAGGGAGCGCCCAGCCACCCTGCGGAGAAAGCTCATTTCGGCCGCCTGTATCCGGGATCTTGTCCTTTTGGTCATGACCCAAAGCTCATGACCATAGGTGAGAGTAGGAACGTAGATTGACCGGTAAATCGAGAGCTTCGCCTTACGGCTTAGCTCTTTCTTCACCACAACAGACCGGTACATCGACCGCATTACTGCAGAAGCTGCACCGATCCGTCTGTCAATCTCCCGTTCCATCCTCCCCTCACTCGTGAACAAGACCCCTAGATACTTGAACTCCTCCACTTGAGGCAGGAACTCTCCACCAACCTGAAGAGGGCAAACCACCCTTTTCCGACTGAGGACCATGGCCTCGGATTTGGAGGTGCTGATCCTCATCCCAACCGCTTCACACTCGGCTGCAAACCGTCCCAGTGCATGCTGAAGGTCCTGGTTAGAAGGGGCCAACACGACAACGTCATCCGCAAAGAACAGAGACGAAACCGTGTGGTCCCCAAACCTGACACCCTCCGGCCCCTGGCTGCGCCTAGAAATTCTGTCCATAAAAATTATGAACAGAACCGGCAACAAAGGGCAGCCCTGCCGGAGTCCAACATGCACCGGGAACAAGTCTGACTTACTGCCGGCAATGCGGACCAAACTCCTGCTTCGGTCATACAGGGACCGGACAGCCCTCAACAAAGGACCCCGGACCCCATATTCCCCCAGCACCCTCCACAGGATGCCGCGAGGGACACAGTCGAATGCCTTCTCCAAATCCACAAAACACATGTGGACTGGTTGGGCAAACTCCCATGAACCCTCCAGCACCCTGTAGAGGGTATAGAGCTGGTCCAGTGTACCACGACCAGAACGAAAACCAGACTGTTCCTCCTGAATCCGAGGTTCTACTATCGGCCGTATTCTCCTCTCCAGTACCCTGGCATAGACTTTCCCGGGGAGGCTGAGAAGTGTGATCCCCCTGTAGTTGGAACACACCCTCCGGTCCCCCTTCTTAAAAAGAGGGACCACCACCCCGGTCTGCCATCCCAGAGGCACTGTCCCCGACCGCCACGCGATGCTGCAGAGGCGTGTCAGCCAAGACAGCCCCACAACATCCAGAGACTTGAGGTACTCAGGGCGGATCTCATCCACCCCCGGTGCCTTGCCACCGAGGAGTTTCTTGACCACCTCGGTGACTTCAGCTTGGGTGATGGACGAGTCCTCCTTTGAGCCTCCAGCCTCTGCTTCCTCAATGGAAGGCGTGATGGCGGGATTGAGGAGATCCTCGAAGTATTCCTTCCACTGTCCGACGACATCCCCAGTTGAGGTCAACAGCCGCCCATCGCCACTGTAAACAGCGTTGTTAGGGCACTGCTTCCCCCTCCTGAGGCGCCGGACGGTTTGCCAGAATCTCTTCGAGGCCAGCCGATTGTCCTTTTCCATGGCCTCACCGAACTCCTCCCAGGCCCGAGTTTTTGCCTCCACAACCACCCGGGCTGCAGTCCGCTTAGCCTGCCGGTACATGTCAGCTGCCTCAGGAGTCCCACAAGCCAACCAGGCCCGATAGGACTCCTTCTTCAGCTTGACGGCATCCCTTACTTCCGGTGTCCACCACCGGGTTCGGGGATTGCCGCCTCGACAGGCACCGGAGACCTTACGGCCACAGCTCCGAGCGGCCGCTTTGACAATGGAGGTGGAGAACATGGTCCATTCGGACTCAATATCTCCAGCCTCCCTCGGGATCCGGTCGAAGTTCTGCCGGAGGTGGGAGTTGAAGATCACAGGGGGCTCGGCCAAACGTTCCCAGCAGACCCTTACAGTACGCTTGGGTCTGCCGGGTCTGTCCAGCTTCCTCCCCCGCCATCGGATCCAACTCACCACCAGGTGGTGATCAGTTGACAGCTCCGCCCCTCTCTTCACCCGAGTGTCCAAGACATTCGGCCGCAGGTCAGATGAAACGACCACAAAGTCTATCATTGACCTACGACCTAGAGTGTCCTGGTGCCATGTGCACTGATGGACACTCTTATGCCTAAACATGGTGTTCGTTATGGACAAACCGTAACTAGCACAGAAGTCCAATAACTGAACACCACTCGGGTTCAGATCAGGGGGGCCGTTCCTCCCAATCACGCCCCTCCAGGTGTCACTGTCATTGCCCACGTGGGCGTTGAAGTCCCCCAGTAGAACGACGGAGTCCCCAGTCGGAGCACTTTCCAGCACCCCTCCCAGAGACCCCAAGAAGGCACAAACAACAGTGAGAGACCTATCCCTGAGCCTAAGCCGCAGGGAAACGACCCTTTCGTTCACCGGGGTAAACTCCAACACATGGGGGCAGAGTTGGGGGGCTATAAGCAAACCCACACCAGCCCGCCGCCTCTCACCATGGGCAACTCCGGAGTGGTGAAGAGTCCATCCTTTCTCGAGGAGTGTGGTTCCAGAGCCCAAGCCATGCGTAGAGGTGATTCCGACTATCTCTAGTCGGAACCTCTCAACCTCACGCACAATCTCAGGCTCCTTCCCCGCCAGTGAGGTGACATTCCATGTCCCAAGAGCCAGTTTCCGTGTCCAGGGATCGGGTTGTCTAGGCTCCTGCCTTCGACTGCTGCCCGATCTTCTCTGCACCGGCCCCTTACGGTCCCTCCTGTAAGTGGTGGGCCCACGGGAAGGTGTCTAGGCCTGGCTCCAGGGTGGGGCCCCGGCTGCGCCAAACCGGGCGACGTCACGGTCCTCATTTTTTTGGTCATCATAAGGGTTTTTTGAACTGCTCTTAGTCTGACCCGTCCCCTAGGACCTGTTTGCCTTGGGAGACCCTACCAGGGGCATATAGCCCCAGACAACATAGCTCCTAGGTTCATTCGGGTACTCAAACCCCTCCACCACGTTAAGGTGGCAGTTCAAGGAGGAGGTCACTTTTCTTTTGTACTTTTCATTTACAGTAAAGTTTTAGACATTTAGTTTTTTTTCCCTTTTATGTTAGCAAGGCTGCAGACAGACAGATAAAGACCAGGATAAAGTTTAAATGCAGAGTTTAATAATAATCCAACAGGCAAAGTGTTCAAAGTGTGACAGTCTTCACTCTTCTAGAGATATACTCTGATATGTGAAGAAACTTCAGCAGTTTTCATCTCTTGACTTTCAGATAGCAGACAGACTATTATATATGTAACAAATACAGCTCAGAACATACAGAAGGAGTAAGGAAATCAGAAAGACGTTCAGCAGCTCTTCATGCTTCAGATGTCAGTGTTTTGTAAGCGTCACAGGAGGTCGGTGAACCCATACTGTCATAAGGAATGTGGTTTGAGCAATACAGATTCACTGAGATCCTCCTGTTTTCTCAGGATTGTGTGTGAGACAAAAGAGCTTTAACCGGTTCCTCTAAATGTGCCGTTACTGAAGTGTTTTATTGTAAATATGCAGTTATGTGCCCTGTATTCATCCACACAGTTCAATCTGACAAAACCCAGTTCAAACTATTTATACTATAGGTTTGCTCATTAATCAATTAATTGTAATTTGATCATTTATTTTGTTCAAATCCTTACAGAGAATATGAATGTTACCATTAGACATACAGTAGAGGTCAGAACAGTGTTATAGCACATAAAGGCATTTGTATGAACTGTATCAGACTGGACTTTTCATGCTGGATTGTGATTTGAATATCTAGTTCCTCTTCATTGTTACACACATCCTTTTGGACAGAGACTGATCGATTTATGAGAAGATACTGAGCTGATTTATGATGAAAATGATAAAGTTAGACTTCAGAAACAGTTTGAGCTTTTACATTCGTCTCAATGGTAGTTGCTTGGCTGGAATGTGCCCTGCTCGCTGCCATCTTTGATCAATAAAGTGCTTCAAAATGTGTCTCCTATTTACACACAAAAAATGTGTTATGTAGTTTAATCATTTCTCCAAAAAGATTTGATACCTCACAGTGTAACAGTAAAATTGAACACTTTTGTGGGACAGTCATGGGGAGTCATGAGTTATTAATTCTACTAAAGATCATACGGTCTACTTCAGATTCATGTTGTTGCATCAACACTGAACACAACATTGAAACAAATATGAACTCCTAACCCTTAGCTAAACCATAACTTTGTTCTTAAATTTAGACTTAAATAAGTTCTGTGTGTGCAGTAAATTAAATGACTACACAGGTGGAAACAGTACAGGTAAAATGAAAGTAAAAACACAGGCAGTTTTTATCGACAGGTATGATGATTTAATGCTCAAGAAACATTTATGATTATTATCAGTGTTGAAGAACAATGGAACAGATTTTTTGATTAATAGAAAGTTCACATAGAAAACAGCTATTTTACATTTTAATAATATTTCACAAGATTACTGTTGGTGTTTTTTTGTTTGTTTGTTGTATTTTTTATAAAATAAATGCCAATGGGCCTTAGTGAGCATAAGAGACTTCTTCTAAAAATATTAAAAGTCTGACCGATCAAAAAGTTTTGAACGGATGTGTACATGTGGAAGAAATAGACGTATTTATTCATCTGTTTGAGAAGCTTCTGGTAATGAACTGACCCCACTCTGTCTGAACAGCCTAGCAACACAACAGCCAATCAGAATCCAGCAATCAGCTCAAAAACCAATCAGAATTCAATCAGGCCATTAGAAGATATTTTATTCTATGGAGAGAATATTTCATAAACGATCGATTTCCTGATTAATTTAGTTTTCTTTTTTAGTGTGTGTTCAGTAATTTCACGCTTCACTGAATGTGAGTAATGTGCTCATGTGCAGTCAATCAGCAGAAACTCACCTGAGAATGTGATGAAGCCGTGCACCACGAGAGGGAGATGTTCATTAAACACTGACATCAATGAATGAACACAATAGACTCACAGTCAGTCACTGTCAAATAAACACACAGATGCTGTACATTTATTCTTACATTTTGATTTGATTTTGATCACAGCATAAGTAAAAGTTAGAGAACAACTTTATTAGTGGTTTGGTGACTTTAGGGCTGTTTATCTCCAGTCATCTTCTGAATATTCATTCATATACAGTATTACTGTCTGTGTACATCAGTGCAGCTCTGATGAAAATAAAGCAAAAGAAGTGAAGCACACATAATCCTACACATCTGTAATGTGTGGATGGTCGTTTATTGAATCCAGTCATTCTGAAAAGTTTGCACATTTTTGTTTTGTTTTTCTTGATTTCCTTAAAATGTTACTGTAGATTTTGGAGATTGGAGTTTTACTTTCACATTAATGCATGGCACCCAATCTGGATCATCCTTCTTGTACAGGTCAGATCTTTTACCTAGAATACAATAATAATAAATATAGCACCATTAACTAAATTTCAGTAACATTTTACAGAAAATATGTAAGTCTTGTACTATTGGAGTAGGTTAAGAAATTCGATTTTTAGCCAAGAAATTAACAAACAGCAATGTAATATCAATTTGAGAGTATAATATTACACAACAAAATTAGTTAAGATAGTAGCCTAATATTTCACCTACCTGACAAGAAATGAGAAGAACAAAGGCGAATGTTGCCTAGATTCTTGGCCTTGAAATCCTGGTTCAGCTTGGCCAACCACAAATGCCTTCTTTCCTCAGGCAGTTTTTTTTTTGTTGCACTCTTCTCCTTGATTTGTTATTACTTTTGGTAGTCTATAAAACTCCAAATGTTTTTTCCGGTCCGACCGTTTAGTACAGCCTAAAACACGACAATAATTGCCAATTTTCAAAAGCAATAATCAGCAAAAGTTTGCGAGTTCTGTTCAGTTCAGTGGCATTGTTTACGTTCAGTATAGCCAATGTGGCCGACTTCCGGATTGATGATATGTCGTGGAAACACACCATAGAGAACGTAATCGGGAATGCCGTGCCAAAAGACTTGAATTTTTTCCACATGTCTCATTCTTCAAGTCTTGAGTCAAGTTTCGGGTCAGTTGTTCGTGAGTCCAAGTCAAGTCACAAGTCATTTTTATTGCGACTTAATGCTGCCTTCATGTGCTCTCGGAATGATCAAAAATACCAGTTTCCTAGGTAAAAATAGCATATGAATGCCCTCTAATTTCAAAATTTGAACGCAATAATCAAATTAATCACGACCTCAGAAGTGGAAATTATCAAATTTCTGATAGTACGTGAAGGCGGCATAATTGTGACAACTACTAACTGTACATTATACTTTACATATTTTTTATTTAAATGGTGCTTGCAGTAACACATTAAATAAGTGCAATTTGTACATCTTTAATCAATAATAATTTACTTATTATATAATAAACTTATTCTGAATAGCTTGTGTTTTGCTCTCAACCACATTTCCTGTAGCTCAAACAGTAGAGTGTGGCAAGGTCATGGGTTCAATTCCCAGGGAAAGCAAGAACTGACAAAATGTAAAATGTGTACCTTGAATGCAATGTTAGTCGCTTTGGATAAAAGCGTCTGCCAAATGCATAAATGTAAATGTAATTGCTTATGCTGTGAAAAGGGTCAAAACAAACAAACATGGTTATTGAAAAGGCTACCAGTATTTTTCCTTTTTCAAAACTGTTTTTATTGGACACTGTTCTGCTTTTTTCTAGAACTACTTCATGACTCTTTGATTTCTGAGTAAAGCTGGTGTAACCAGTGGAACAGCTAAAATTGAAAGCAGAAACAAACAAGAGCTTTACATCGGCAAGGAAAGAGGCTGACAAAGCAGCATAAACCAGCAGGATATTTTCATGGTAAGTACACGTTTAAAGCTAATGGCTTTTCTGTATGTAATGTGTCTACTGTCTTTATATGGATAAATTATGTGAATTTTCCTCATATATAAAGTATGTATTGGCAGGGCTAACAGCTTTCTGGATATAAAGAAGAGCAACGCTGGTACTAAAATGAGTCTCAAAGAGAAAACAGAAGAGAGATGTTCTCAGTCCCGGAGATCTCCAGAACCCAGCTGTGTGTCCATGAAGAGTCATCAATCCATAGACATTCCTTTTAATTTCAGTGATAAATCAGTGACTGATCCTACGTGAGTATAAACACACTAGATCAAGTTATTTATTTATCTGTTAACATACTAGTTCATGTGTGAACATTCATTAAAAAACATATACAGAAGAATTACATTTTATAACTTAAATTTACATTCTGCATACAGCTGTAAACTATCAAATCTATGGAAGAGCCACAATTATATCTAGTGAAACCAATATATGGCATTATGCATTGTGAGAATAATTAAACACATATACAATAGATATTTGTCAATACAATAGATGGACTTCTGCACATGAAACACACAACCTTCTATGTCATGTCATCTTCAGCAAACCGTCATCTATGTAGACAGAGATGGAAATTATATCTATTAGTTACTGATGAGTACATTTTTTCACCGTTACGGTATTGTTATTTGTATAAATACTGTCAATCATAGTGCTATGAAAACAAATATAACAAATGCATCTGTCTAGGTTATGCTATAAAGTATGTGCAAAAAGTGTTATAAAATAGAATCAATCTAAATAAAAAATCTTGACGCTCACTCTCTCGACTTCAGGCTTGACATTACTTTATTTACCATGGTAAACATTTACTATATAGAATACTGTCTATAATATACTGTCTATAATAAGAATATTAAGAATGTTAACAAATTATACATTATTTGAAAGTTCTAAGGGTTTAGTGTCAATCTACGGCATCTGTTTTACGCTATAGATGCTCCAGCAACAGTAATATTGTAACTCTCCATAATCTTTCTTCAAGAAATTAGGCAGTATGAGCACCGTTTATGTTGTAAATGTCAGGGTTTCTGAAACTGAGGACCCAGATGCAGATTGAACAACAAAGATTTTATTAACAAGACTCTAGACAGGGCACAACAAGGAAGTGGTAAGGTGTTAGTTCAAACAGCAGGGCAGGGGACAGACACCACGATGACAGGCAGGGAGGATGACCACTGAGACCAGTCCAGGGAGACCATGGAATTGAGGATGCTTGGAAGGCAACACCAGGCAGATGGTGGGAAAACCAGGCTGGTACACCAGGAAACTGAGACTTTATGTCCTCTCCCAGAATCAGCTCCAGTCTTGATTGCCAGGGACAGGAGACAGTGGCCAAGGGAGACTCAGGACACAGGGCAGGAACCAACACAAGACACACACACACACACACACACACACACACACACACACACACACACACACACACACACACACACACACACACACACACGCGCACACACACACACACACACACAAGACAACAAGAAATAAACAATAGGGAAATAGGGAAAATGCAACTAAGAAACAGAAATCTAAAAAGAAAACAAAAGAGAGATAAATATATAATTCAAAAATAAACTATAACAAACAAGAGGAGCTAAATAAATACTTGAAATAAAAGACTGGAACTAGAAACAAAAATAAAACAAAATAGCAAACTTGCAGGAAACTAGAGAGAGAAAAATAAGACACTAAACTAGAGGGAAACAAAATCAAAGCTAGAGAAAACCAAAAAATAAGGCTAGGGAAAATAAGGCTAAGAACAATAACTAGGCAAGAGCAACAGCTATCACAAGGACAAGATAAGCCAGACAACGAATGCAAACAAACGTAACGAACCAGCAAGGACATGAGGGAAAGTAGCAAAATATAAAGGGACCAGAGCACATGAGGATCTGGGGCCTCATTTATAAAACTTTGCGTAGGATTTGCGTCAGAAGTGGTGTACGGATGAAACATAGGACGTGCGTACGCACAGAAATATTCAGATTTATAAAACCGTGCGCACGCACATCCTACGCAGTTTTCCCTTAATAAATCACAATCAATTCTAAATGTAGCGCAGCTTTTGCGGCTTCATGTCACGCCCATAGTTGCGAATAAATAGTCCGTGAAACGCCCACAAGTTAATATTTATCGATTGCGAAATCATGGCAAATACAGAGAGGAAATCAAAAAAACGTAACTTCACTCAATGTGAAGTAGAAATTATTGTTGGCGAGGTGGAAAAGAGGAGAAAAATATTTTTTGGAGGGCACAGTGTGGGCATCTGCCTACTAATGCCAAAAAGGCACTTGAGTGGCAAAAGGTTGCAGACGCCGTAAATGCTGTAGTCTCACAACCTCGGACCGCGGCCGAAATAAAAAAGAAATGGTCGGACATCAAAGTCGAGGCAAAAAAGCGTCTAGCGCTCCATCGCCAGAGTGTGTCTGCCACGGGTGGGGGAGAGGAACACCGGAGCTGAGCCTCTTGATGAGAGACTGGCGGCAATTATTGGGGGATCCCTATTAATCCCTATCCCTATTATCTACGTGGAAATGGGAAATAGTTCAGTGCAAATGTAATTTCTTGCAGCTTTCTGAATGGTTGAGACATACGTCATATGTTATTTTATCGAAAATAAAACAAACTAAAGGCATTTGCATGAATACCATGATTCCGTAGCTGATGAAGAAATTTTTACTATGAAAACAACTTTCCCCAGTGGACAATTAATACATCTATCTATCTATTTATCTATATATCTCCCTAATTATCTATCTATCTGTCTATCTAATTGCATCTATATCTGCTCCGCCAGACGGACACATATCTCGGTTGACGAGAGTTTTGTACATTATTTCGTTCTGTTTACCATATTATTTATGAGGATGAATTGCATAACATGCCAATATTGTTGCAGAACATATTTCACTTTTTTTTTTTTGCATTTCTGTTGTAATTTTCGTTTGATTTTGTTTGTTTTACACTGCAGATCGATCAAACGGGTGTTTGTGTAGGCTGTTAATTGTAATAGCCTACTTGCTTTGTGAAGTCTTCAAGTTATTTATGAGAGGCAGTATTGCCATTTCTTTTACACAACGGTCTGCAGTTTCACACACTTTCACGTGTTTCTTCCATCTGCCGACGGTGTCGCCATTTCTCATTTCACCCGTTTTTGTGCGTACGCCTGGGTCAGAGTTTGCGTGAAGAACCGCACATTTTCCCGTCAAGTTTGCTTTTTATAAATACCAATTATTGCGTAGAGAGTGGCGTACGCCTTCTTTTGTGCGTACGCAACGTTTATAAATGAGCCCCCAGGTGAGCACAATTAGTGAAATGAGGACTAGACAAAACTAAACAAGGGGGCGTGGTAAAGGGGTGTGAGTGTGGTGAACGAGGGCCGCAGTGGGACGTTGAGGCGGTTGGTGACACTGGGGTGTGACTGAAGTGGAAATGGAAGGAAATGACGTTGCTTCTGGTAGCGATGAGGAAATGGAAGAAGGATTGTTTGGTGGGGATTTTGAAGGTGGTAGGAATGGTAGATGGTCAAAAGTGGAGAATAGGAAAAGGAAGAAAATTGGAAGTCAGGCATCTGGATCGGATAACGAAAGGGGACAACAAAAACAGATAAAGGTAAAAAAGGTTGAATATAAGGTAATGATGACATTTTTGAATGAATCAATGAATACTCTAAACCCAATAAAAGTAACAAAAGCATTGAAGGAAGCAGTAGGTAATATAGAAAGTACTAAGGTAGTGCGAGATGGGAAATTACTGATTTTCTGTAAAGACAATAAACAGCAAAATAAGGTGGCTGCCTTAAATAATTTGATGGGTAAAAAGTCACATGCACAATAATGGATGTTCGGAAATGGGTTAGAGGAGTACTTTACAGGAGTTTCTACGAATGTATCGGTTGAGGATATAAAGGAAAATGTCATTGGGGCTTCAGTAATGGAAGTTAAGCGACTGAAATATGTCAGAGATAACGAGAAAATGGACAGTCTATCAGTAATGATTCAGTTTGATGAGGAAAAACTTCCCAATAGAGTGTATCTTGGGTTTGTTAGCTATGTTGTTCGACCCTATGTCCCTCCTCCAGTTCGATGTTACAAGTGTCAGAGATTTGGGCATGTGGCAGCGGTTTGTAAAGGTAAACAACGATGTGCAAGATGCGGAGGTGAACATGAATACGGAAAATGTGGAAACGGAGTAAATCCGAAGTGTTGCAATTGTGGGGGGGCCCATAGTGCGGGCTACGGTGGTTGCCAGGTCAGGAAAGAGGCAGAAAAGGTTCAAAATGTAAAAGTGGGAGAGGGATTGTCTTATGCGGATACAATCAAAAGTGTGCGGAAAGAAGAAAAACAGAAAGAGCAAAATGATTATGAGAAAACACCATCGATAAACCCATCTGAGAACCACTGTAGTGTGAGTGACAAAACAATGGTAGTTGAGAAAACAGCATTTATTGCTTTCATGGCTGAAGTGATTAATTGTTCTGCTCAAACAGAAAGCAGATCTGAAAGGATAAGAATAATAATAAGAGCAGCTGGAAAGTACTTGGAAATTGAAGGAATTACGGTTGAACAAATAAATGAGATTATTAAAATTCAGGTGAATAACTCGCAGGCACCATGTGGAGCTGGATATTAATGGTTTTTATTCTACTACAGTGGAATGCAAGAAGCTTAATAGCTAACGGACAAGAATTAAAAAAATGTATAGACCAATTAGAGTATAAACCACATGTTATTTGTATTCAAGAATCATGGCTAAAACCTCACCTGAGTTTTGTAGTTCAGGATTATACGGCATTACGTAGGGATAGGATAGGAGGAAATGGTGGAGGGGTAATTACTCTTATTAAATCAGGATTAGGTTTTAGGAAAGTGGAAATAAATTCTGAACATGAAGCACTAGTGGTGGAGGTGTGGATTGGGGAACAGGATGTAAGAGTAGTTAATTTTTATAATCCCTGTAAAAAATTAAGTAATGAAATACTAAGTAATATTAGTACAGGAATAAGTAGGATAATATGGAGTGGTGATTTTAATGCTCATAGTACAATATGGGGAAGTAGATGTATGGACCAAAATGGAAAAGTTGTGGAATAATTTTTAGATTTGGAGAACCTAATATGTATTAATGATGGAAATGCAACCAGAATGGATGTGGTATCAGGGAGAAGTTCAGTTTTAGATTGAACTTTTATGTATCAAAATTTAGCTAGAATTAGTGATTGGAGAGTATTGAGTAATACTTTAATGGGAAGTGATCACTTCCATATAATATGTAAAATAGGGATTGAAGTAGATTTAGAAAATAGAGAAATAATACTATTTAATGATTATATGGGGAATGATTAGGAAGATGGGTGGAACACAAAGATGTAATAACCTTCCTGTTTTAATTGGGGATGGAAAGCAATTAGTCTCTAATAGTGAAAAAGCAGAAGAATTAGTAAGAACATTTATTAAAGTGCATAGTAATGGAAATGTATCAAATGAAATGAAGAGGCAAAGGGAGCAATGTTTGAAAGAGAACCCAGAAGTTTTGATGAGAAAAATGTTTTTGGATCCTCAATGGATGTATTATTTTCTATATTTGAATTGAAACAAGTGTTAGTGCGATTGAAACATACTTCTCCTGGAAAGGATGCAGTATGTTACGAAATGATTAGAAATCTATCAGACATATCATTGAATATTATTTTAAGACTTTTTAATAGGATATGGACAGAAGGAAAGCTACTTGGAAACATGGAGTCATTGTTCCTGTAGTAAAGCCTGGTAAGGATCAATCTAACCCAAGTAATTATAGACCTATAGCCTTAACATCTCTGCAAAATAATGGAAAGAATGGTTGTTTCACGGTTAGTTTATGAAATTGAAAGTAAGAGTATGATGTATCCTCATCAAAGTGGTTTCCAAAAAGGGAGAAATACAATGGATTCAGTTATATCATTAGAAACAGATATCAGAAAAGCTGTAGTAAATAAGGAAGTTTTAATTGGTGTATTCTTTGATATTGAGAAGGCGTATGACATGATGTGGAAGGAGGGACTTTTAATGAAACTGGAGAAAATGGGAATTAAAGGAAGGATGTATAACTGGGTAATGGATTTTATGATGGATCGAACTATTCAGGTTAGGGTGGGAGCATCATATTCAAAAACTTACAAAATTGATAATGGTACACCTCAAGCTAGTGTTTTTAGTCCTATTTTATTTAATATTATGATTAATGATATTTTTTCAAAAGTTGAATCAGGAATAGGTAAATCTTTGTATGCAGATGACGGAGCATTGTGGAAAAGAGGAAGAAACGTTAAGAAAGTTGAAGGTAAAATGCAGGGGGCTATAAATGAAGTTGAAAAAGGGGCTAATAGCTGGGGATTCAGATTCTCTATAAACAAAACTAATGTAGTGTGTTTCTCAAGGAAGAAAAAAATACCAATAATAAGTCGAAGGTTGTATAAACAGGTTTTTAGAACAAGTATCAGAATTCAAGTTCTTAGAAATATGGATGGATTCTAAGGCAACATTTGGATTGCATATTCAGAATATTGTAAATGAATGTAAGAAGGGAATTAATGTACTCCGATGCTTGGCTGGGATAGATTGGGGAGCAAACCGGACATCATTAAGAAGAATATATTGTGCTGTAATAAGATCTACAATAGATTATGGTAGCATTGTTTATTCTTCAGCATCAGCATCGCAGATTAAAAAGGTTGAAAGTATACAATCTCAGGCGTTAAGAATTTGCTGTGGTGCTTTTAAGACATCTCCTGTTGCTGCATTACAGGTGGAAATGGGAGAAATGCCTGTGGTATATAGGTGGCAACAGTTGAAAATGGTTTATTGGATATCAGTAAAAGGACACAAGAATAGCCACCCTGTTAAAGATGTTCTTAAGAACTGCTGGGAATATGAATATTCACAAATAGCAAGTTTTGGATGGGATGCTAATAATGAGGCACAAAGAATGGGAATTTTTGAGTATGAAATTAGTCCGACAGTGGCAATATCAGCTATACCCCTGTGGTTGTTCCCAATGCCATTTGTTGACCTAAACTTGATTGAGGAAATAAATGACTGTAAGAGAAAGATTCCCAAAGATATGTTGGTGAAACAATATATTGATCAAGAATATCATGGGTGTACTCAAATATTTACTGACGGCTCAAAAAATCCTGAATCTGGGTTTACAGCTTTTGCAGTAGTAATTCCACAGTTGGATTTTAAGATAAGTAATAGAACGTCTAATTTTTTATCTGTTTATTCATCAGAATTGATTGCCATTCAAATGACCCTTCAATGGGGGGAAGAGGCACAGTTGCCTCAAGTTGTGATTTGTTCTGATTCATTATCAAGTCTTATTAGTCTAAAGAATGGAAGATCTGACTCTAGACAGGACATTCTTATAGAATCTTTTCAGACTCTCTTCAGAATAAATCAGTTAGGAGTAAAAGTCTTTTTTATGTGGATTCCTGCTCATGTGGGCATTGCAGGAAATGAAATGGCAGATGAATTGGCAAAAAAGGCCTTAAAACAGTCACAAATAAACGTTAATGTCCCGCTGGGGAAAGCTGAAATGAAGGGTATTATTAAAAAGATAGTGAAGAATAGATGGCAAGAGTCATGGATACAGGAAGGAAAGGGAAGATTCTTATTTGAAATAAATAAAGAAGTCGGAAATATGAGAGAAGTTTGTGGAAAAAGAAGGGATGACAGTAATTTCTCGACTTCGTATTGGACACACAGCTTTGAATCAATCACTTTTTAAAATTGGTAAACATGATACAGGATTGTGCAGCAAATGTGGATTACCAGAAACAGTTGAACATGTATTATTAAAATGCACTGGTTTTAAAGAGGAAAGATCTCAGCTCAAAGAAGAGGCTAAGGCTCTGGGAATTAAAAGGATAGCATTAAAGAACTTGCTGAACAATAATTCAAAACTGACCACTGCTTTATTAGAATACCTTAAGAAAACACATTTGATTAGAAGAATTTGATGTTTTTTTTTTATTTTATTTTTTATTATCATTATTATTATTATTTCTTTATCTTTCTTGTCCATCAAAGCTTCACACTCCACCCCAGTAGGTGGCGGAAATGCACCAAAGCTGGTTTGCCAACCGCCATTAAAATACAGAAGAAGAAGAAGAAGAAGAAGAAGAAGAAGAAGGCGTGGTAAAGGGAAACAAGGAGGCAGGACAAGAGGAACACACAAACAAAGACACAGCCATGTGCTCAAGCACAAGACAAACAAAGAAACACTAAACAAGGACAAAACAGACAAGACTGTCAGGGCAGGATCCTGACAGTACCCTCCCCCCAACGGACGCCTCCTGGCGTCCACACTGGGCAAAGGAAAAAGAGGTGGTATCAATTGGGAGGGTGGGCGGGGAACAAAACTGGGAATACCAGGGCAGACAGGAAACACGGGGGGCAGAACTGGGGAGGAAAATAATCCAGGAGAGTAATTAGGGACTGACCAGGGAGGTGCTGACTTTGGGAACACATAAGAGCCAGGTAACAGGAAGGGCGGGATGGGAGGGGTAGGGACAAAATTAGGGGTCCTTCTGGGAACATGGGTTTGCTCTAATGGGTGGGGTTTGAAGGTGACCTTGGTGTCAGAAACAGTCTTAGGGAAAAGTTCTTGACTGGGGAAAGATTTAGGGAAGAACTCAGGGGCCATGACTGCATTGGCACCGAAGGTGGATCCTTGGGGAACAGACTCAGGAAACAACCTAACATTCCTCAAGACTTCAGGGACAGACACGGGACTAGACTCGGAGGCTGCGGAAAGGCCCTCCAGAGCTTCAGGGACAGACACTGGACTTGAACAAGGAGCGCCATCCTGGGCTGCACTGGGGAGCTCGGGGAAAGGCTCGTGTGCGCCCTCCTGGGCTGCACTGGGGAGCTCGGGGAAAGGCTTGTGTGCGCCCTCCTGGGCTGCACTGGCGTGCTCGGGGAAAGGCTCGTGTGCGCCCTCCTGGGCTGCACTGGGGAGCTCGGGGAAAGGCTCGTGTGCGCCCTCCTGGGCAGCACTGGCGAGCTCGGGGAAAGGCTTGTGTGCGCCCTCCTGGGCAGCACTGGCGTGCTCGGGGAAAGGCTCGTGAGCGCCCTCTTGAGCTGCACTGGCGTGCTCGGGGACAGGCTCGTGAGCGCCCTCCTGGGCTGCACTGGCGTGCTCGGGGACAGGCTCGTGAGCGCCCTCCTGGGCTGCACTGGCGTGCTCGGGGACAGGCTCGTGAGCGCCCTCCTGGGCTACACTGGCGTGCTCGGGGACAGGCTTGTGTGCGCCCTCCTGGGCTACACTGGCGTGCTCGGGGACAGGCTTGTGTGCGCCCTCCTGGGCAGCACTGGCGAGCTCGGGGGAAAGGCTCGTGAGCGCCCTCCTGGGCTACACTGGCGTGCTTGGGGACAGGCTTGTGTGCGCCCTCCTGGGCTGCACTGGCGTGGTCGGGGACAGGCTCGTGTGCGCCCTCCTGGGCTGCACTGGCATGCTCGGGGACAGGCTCGTGTGCGCCCTCCTGGGCTACACTGGCGTGCTCGGGGACAGGCTGGTGTGCGCCCTCCTGGGCTACACTAGCGTGCTCGGGGACAGGCTCGTGTGCGCCCTCCTGGGCTGCACTGGCATGCTCGGGGACAGGCTCGTGTGCGCCCTCCTGGGCTACACTGGCGTGCTCGGGGACAGGCTTCTGTGCGCCCTCCTGGGCTACACTGGCGTGCTCGGGGACAGGCTCGTGAGCGCCCTCCTGGGCAGCACTGGCGAGCTCGGGGAAAGGCTCGTAAACGCCCTCCTGGGCTGCACTGGCGTGCTCGGGGACAGGCTCGTGAGCGCCCTCCTGGGCTACACTGGCGTGCTCGGGGACAGGCTCGTGTGCACCCTCCTGGGCTGCACTGGCGTGCTCGGGGACAGGCTCGTGAGCGGTCTCAGGGGCTGGAGCCGACACTGGACTTGGCACTGGGGCTGGAGCTGACACTGGACTTGGCACTGGGGCTGGAGCCGACACTGGACTGGTCTCTGGGGCTGGAGCCTCTTGATTCAGGCCCTCCTGGACCAACAGGTTAGGGGCCTCTAGAAGGGCATCTGACTTGCCAACATTGGTCTTCCTTCTCCTCCGCTTCTGAGGGCATGACAATTCATACGGAGCGGACTCTGGACTGGCAGGAGCGGACTCTGGAATGGCAGGAGGGTCGGACTCGACTGGCTCTGGACTGGCTGCAGGGTCGGACTTGACTGGCTCTGGACTGGCTGCAGGGTCGGACTCGACTGGCTCTGGACTGGCTGTAGGGTTGGACTCGACTGGCTCTGGACTGGCTGCAGCGTCAGACTCGATGGGCTCTGGACTGGCAGGAATGGCCGGAACTGACTTGGTGGAACAAGAGACAGATGCAGCAGTCCGAATCGCCCTCTTCCTTCTCAACCGTCACTGCTCAGTAGGACTCAGAAGATGATCTGGGACTTGACTCGACTAGGGTGGGAGAGCAGGTTGGCCACCGTGATCAGACTCCGGGGGCGTAAGTATAATAATGAAATTTATTCATGGAAAGCCCCTTGAGATGCAGCATCTCGTTTTCAAGGGGGACCAAGAACATACAACAGATACAGTGCACTCAATACAATACAAAACAAACAAAACATTACAAGACAAATCTGCTCAAAGATCCCCCCTACCCTCCCAGGACCATTTCAGAGTCTGCAGAGTATACAAATGTTTACAAAGACAGTTGTTTCAGGAACCATAACAATTACAAAAACTGACTTTCAGTTTTTAAGAACAAGATATTTCAAGAAACCATTACAATTAAAAGCATTTACAATCAGTTTTCAAATAGTTTAACAAAGAAGTTCTAAAGGAGCTTAAAGTAGTATTAGATCCCACAGATGGAGGCAGATTATTCCAGTCTGAAGGAGCATTATAACAAAAGGACCTCCGACCGACTACTTTGCACATAACAGGGACAGTAAAAGTCAGACATTGAGAATGTCGAAGAAAATAAGTTGGAGTATATTGTACAAAAAAACTTTTCAGATATGGTGGTAAGTTCAAATAGATGCATTTAAAGATAAATTGAAACCAGTGATACTGTCGTCTTTTATCAGGCAGCAACCAGTTAAGCTGATTATATAATTGGCAATGATGAGTTCTATATGGGCACTTTAAAATGAACCTACACAGATTATTAAATAGAACATCTAATGGTTTAAGATATATATTGTACATGTTTTGATAAACTATATCTGCATAATCAATAATTGGTAAAATGAATTGGGTAATTATCTTTTTTCGTACTCTAAATGTAAAACAATTTGATGACCTGTATAGAGGCATTAAACAAGAGTATGTTCGTTTTATTATGTAATCAATATGTGGTTTGAAATTTAATTCTGGATCAAGCCAAATTCCCAGATATTTAACAGAGGTCTCTTTTGTCACCGGAGTACCATTATCAAAATACAGGTTAAGTTCAGCAGATTTAAGAGAATGATTAGTACCAAAGAGCATACATAATGATTTTTTCATATTGAGTTTTAAGAGGTTACTTTTAAGCCAATTTTGAACAGATTTAAGATCTGTCTGTAATTTGTTCTGAAGAAGAAATGAGTTGGAACTTGAAAAATAGACAACAGTATCATCTGCATATAAATGTACTTGACAATTATTACACACTTGCGGGAGATCATTAACAAAAATAGAAAAAAGAAGGGAGCCAAGGATAGAACCCTGTGGCACACCTTTTTCCATAATACATTTGTCAGACTGTGCATCTTTAAATTGAACAAACTGACGTCTGTTATGGAGATAAGCATTAAACCATAAGAGAGCATTTCTATTAAAACCTATGGATTTAAGTTTGTCCAGGAGCAAGTAGTGATCTACCAAGTCAAAAGCCTTGGAGAGGTCAAGAAATATAGCACCTGTACATTGGTTCTTGTCACAGGAGGAAAATACATCGTTAGTGAATTTAAGTAAAGCAGTTGTAGTAGAGTACCCAGAACGAAAACCTGATTGATAAGGAGATAATATGTTTAATTGATTAAGATATTTATATAATTGTTGATAAATAATCTTTTCAAATATTTTGGTAACTGTACAAATAATAGAAATTGGACGGTAATTTCATAAATATGTATTGTCACCTCCCTTAAATATTGGAGTTACTCTTGCTGTTTTCCAAACAATTGGAATGGAACTCATATCTAAAGACATATTGTACAAATCAGAAAGTGGATGTATTAATATACTGGATCCAAGTTTAAGAAATTTGGCTTCCAGCCCATCAGGTCCAACACTACCATTTTTTAATTCAGAGATGGCTTGAAATACTTCAGATGGCTGAATTCTAGAAAATGAAAAGGATCCATCAGTTTGATTTGATGAACTAGAAGAAACTAAATAATCAGAATATAGTGAACTACTAATTTGAGAAAAATGTGTATTAAATGCCTGAGCGATCATAAGAGAATCAGAAATAACATTATCATTTACAGTAACGCTATTAATAGAGTCATTATTTGATTTATTAAGGAGGTGATCTAGATGTTTCCAGAACTGTTTCGGATTATTCCAATTTTGACTAAAGGCATCCTTATAATAGTTAGATCTTGCATTCCGAGTTTGTGTTTTGCAGTGGTTCCTAAGTTGTCGATATACTTCCCGATCAGTAGGGTCTCTAGATTGTTTACATTTTTCCCACGCTCGATCACGTTTTTTAAAAAGGCATATTAAATCAGGACTAATCCATGGGAGATGTTGACCTTTCACATGAATTGTTTTAAATGGAGCATGTCGATTAATTACATTGTTAACTTAAGAATAGAATAAATCCCATGCATTCTCAACAGAGGGAATTAAATTAAATCTAGTCCAATTAATATTAGCCAGGTCATTTATAAATTGTTCAGTATTTATGTTTTTGCATTGTCTAACTTTAATATATTTGGGTGGTAGTTTGGGTATTTTGATTTTCCACACACAGAAAACAATTGAGTGGTCACTAAAGCTGTCAGACAATATGCCCGATGTACTTATTCTATCTGGATTTGTAACTAGTATCCAGTCAAGCAAGGATGACGAACAGCGACCAATTCCGGTTGGTTCTTTTATTAACTGAGTGAAATTGGCACTTGCAATCATATTTCTGTCTCTCGAGGAGGAGCAGTGAAGCCAATTGCAGTTAAAATCACCAAGAACCACCATTTCACTGTTTTTTCTGAGAGAATTAATTGTATTAATAATTGACTTAATTGAATCAGATGAAGCAGATGGTGGTTTATAGATATTAGTTATAATTATATGTTTATGGTCATGGAAAATTATTTTTTACAATAAGTGATTCAAAATTAACCGGCTCAACAGTTGGAATGAGAAGTTCACCTGTTAAATTTGTAGAGACTTATGTTACTAACCCACCTCCCCTGGAGCCTCTGTCAGCTCTAAAAAGAGCATAACCATCCATCTTTATTTCAACATCTGATATTTTATTGTGTAACCATGTTTCAGAAAGGGTGATAATATGAGGCTTATGATAGGAAACCCAAAATCTCAGAAGATACATTTTTGGTACTAGACTTCTTATGTTAAGGTGAATTATTTTTAGACCCTTAAACGATTCTATTCCTCAAATTTAATAAGTATGAGATGGGGCATAGGAGAGAAAGAGGACTTAAAGCAGAAGACATACATTGACAAACACACAACAGACAAACACACAGACAAACAGGACATGACATACATAAAAGTGAAAAATAGGAGGCTCAACTGCAATTGCAGATAACAGGTACAGCCTGCTGCGTCTCTTAATTAAACTACTTTAATTAAATGTAGGAATAATAATATAATAAGGAAACTCAAATAGACACATAAAAATGTGTATTAAATCACCAGAGAAAATAAACTCAAAATAGCAAGCACATAAAAATCACAATTTGCCCACTAGGTATTTCAATGAATTACACTCTCTGAGGTCTTACGACATTAGCATAGTAATGTGCGACAGAACACCGCAGAATACGGCAAACATAGAATATGCTTGTAGAGTCATTAGAATACAAAAAACGTAAAGAAGTGCTTGCAGTGACATGACCTGGCATGTACAGTACTTAAATGAGAAGTTTAAAGTATTTACCGCATATGGTGTCAAACATTATTCAGCCGTTAGAAGAATGACCAGGATTATAAGTTACATCATGGAGAAGAGACGAGATCCCGAAAAAAACTCATATGCTTCCCCGGGAGTGCGAAAAAGCTTGGGTTTGCCATCGATAATGACTCTCAGAGTAGCAGGGTATAGTAATGAGTAACTTTTGCCTGCTTCACGCAGCTTTTTCTTGATGTCATCGTATTGGCGGCGTCTTTTAAGCAGATCTGTGCTGAAGTCGGGATTGATGTATATGCGTCTGCCTTGGAAACTGAGCTCTTTTTTCTCTCTGGCCAAACGCAAGATTTTGACTTTATCCTGGAAGTGTAGAAACTTTACAAGGATAGGCCGTGGAGATCTCGCACTACTTATGGAGCTGTATGTAGGAGAACGATGAGCCTTTTCAATCACTGGCGGTGTGGGAAAGCTGTCACTGCTGAAAAGGTGGCGTAGAAGCTGAATTATGAAGCTAGCCGTGTCGGTGCCTTCACTGTGCTCCGAGACATTATTGAAGCGAAGATTGTTAACCCTGCTCCTGTTCTCGGCATCATCGGCTTTTTCCCTCAGGTATGTGTTCTCCTTTTCAAGCGCAGCAACTCGCTTAGTCAGATCTTCGATGTTACATTCATTGGCACTTACACGATGCTCTAACTCTGTGATTTGGTCACATAGTGTAGATAATGACCCTTGTATATTGTTTAAAGTAGTCTGCACAGGTAGAATCATATTGTCAATATGGGCAGTCGTTTCCATTTTGCTTTGTTTTATGGCACCCAAGATTGTTTGGAGGGAAAACTCACGTTGATCCATATTCTCCATATTCTCCATTGTGACAGTGTTTGATAGAAATTCTTTCAATTGTTGATAGAACAGACTTTTAGGTTTAACTTTAGGTCACATAAATTTTATAGCACCTACTCAAGAAGTCAAGTTATTAATGCAGCAGGCTGAGACCTTTTGGAGCTCTCAGTCAGTAGCGGCCATGTGCGAAGGATCTGCCAGTCTTTGCGGTGGTGCAGGTAATTAGCAAAATTCCAATAGTCCAGGACCGCTAGCTGATCCACCTCCCATTGTGGTAGGGGATCATTCAAGCAGAGATTGAATGCCACTTTAAGGGATGAGTCAGGGTACTTCAAGCCCCTTGCCATGGTCCAGAAAAACTGGGCAAAGGACCGTACCTCCCGGTCCTCCTGGCGAAGCGATAATAATCCCTTCTGGAATGCCAGTCTCTCTTGGGCAGTCGCAGGGGGAAAAACACGGATGCTCATAGCTGGGTCCTGTCTTGGCTGGTTCGTTCTGTCAGGGTTTCTGAAACTGAGGACCCAGATGCAGATTGAACAACAAAGACTTTATTAACAATACTCTAGACAGGGCACAACAAGGAAGTGGTAAGGTGTGAGTTCAAACAGCAGGGCAGGGGACAGACACCACGATGACAGGCAGGGAGGATGACCACTGAGACCAGTCCAGGGAGACCATGGAATTGAGGATGCTTGGAAGGCAACAGCAGGCAGATGGTGGGAAAACCCAGGCTGGAACACCAGGAAACTGAGATTTGATGTCCTCTCCCAGAATCAGCTCCAGTCTTGATTGCCAGGGACAAGGAGACAGTGGCCAAGGGAGACTCAGGACACAGGGCAGACACACACACACACACACACACACACACACACACACACACACACACACACACACACACACACACACACACACACACACACACACACACACACACACACACACACACACACACACACACACACACACACACACACACACACACACACACACACACACACACACACACACACAACAAGAAGAAATAAACAAGAGCAAAAATAAAAACTAAGAATAGGGAAAATGCAACTAAGAAACAGAAATCTAAAAAGAAAACAAAATAAATAAAATAAAGAAATAAAAAGAAATAAAAGAAATAGAAATAAAAGACTGGAACTAGAAACAAAAATAAAACAAAATAGCAAACTTGCAGGAAACTAGAGAGAGAAAAATAAGACACTAAACTAGAGGGAAACAAAATCAAAGCTAGAGAAAACCAAAAAATAAGGCTAGGGAAAATAAGGCTAAGAACAATAACTAGGCAAGAGCAACAGCTATCACAAGGACAAGATAAGCCAGACAACGAATGCAAACAAACGTAACGAACCAGCAAGGACATGAGGGAAAGTAGCACAATATAAAGGGACCAGAGCACATGAGGATCAGGTGAGCACAATTAGTGAAATGAGGACTAGACAAGGACTAAACAAGGGGGCGTGGTAAAGGGAAACAAGGAGGCCGTACAAGAGGAACACACAAACAAAGACACAGCCATGTGCTCAAGCACAAGACAAACAAAGAAACACTAAACAAGGACAAAACAGACAAGACTGTCAGGGCAGGATCCTGACGGTAAAACAGAATATGATCGTAAACATTAGACTCTCACAAACAAATGAGCCTGCCTCCAAAGTTTATTTTTCAAAATAGGGCGGTAGTTTTATTTATAATATCCAAGCAGCGCCTGAAAATAATCCCCAGCACGCTCTCTGTGTAAGTAGGTTGTCACATTGGTTATGTTGACAGAAGTTAGCCTATTTTCAGGTGCTGTGTAATATCATTGCCCCGCTGCCCCATGGTACGGAACAAAGTTCCTTGATTATTACGCAGGAAAGAGAGTATAGTTCCTAGCCATATCGGTCTAAAAAATCACAACTTTTAATTTTCCGTCGGTCTTAGTACACAATGTAACTATACACATCACAACATGTAAATAGGAAAATGTTGGTGTTATTTTGTCACTTATTGAGCAGTAGGCTAGCTGGAGCTGTTTACCTCCAGTCTGTGTTCTAAGCTAGGCTAACGGTGGGTGCGTCAGACAGAGTTATGGCATGCACGGAGATGAGAATGGTATATATGGACTTATCTAAATCAGGGGGATACGGTGAATAAACTAAAGTCACAAAAAGTCGCCGTGTTCCTTTAAAGGGCACCTATTATGCCCCTTTTTACACTCAAGAAGTAATATAAGTCTCCGGTTTCAGATTTCAGATTAAAATTCCTAACAGTTTTTTAATATACCCTTTTGAAAATGCCAATTTTTGGGGTCTCCTTTAAATGCAAATGAGTGGCTGCTCCCCACTCCCACTCCCCACATCTGTTTGGATTTGATGATCATCTCTATTGCAGACATGCTCATGTG
This sequence comes from Gobio gobio, assembly GCF_949357685.1. Taxonomy (NCBI): domain Eukaryota; kingdom Metazoa; phylum Chordata; class Actinopteri; order Cypriniformes; family Gobionidae; genus Gobio; species Gobio gobio. Next base: position 67,238,548 of record NC_137099.1, read on the forward strand.
ACATTGCAGTTCATGAAATATTTTCATCGGCATGCGTTTTAATCCAGAGCCAGATCACTCCCAACCTTATAGTCTATGCAGGGCCGGCGTTTGCTATAGGCGAGCTAGGCGGTTGCCTAGGGCGACAAATGTGTTGGGGGCGCAGCCAGGCGCCCTCTTGTGGCGCCCTTAAACTTACTTCCCATTAAGCATAGAATTAAAACAAGCGAAATAAAACAAACTGTTTATTAAACATGATCATCCTTGGGCGCCCCCTCAGCTGCACGTTTAATTACTTAACCTGATTATTAGATTGAATTGATAGTGAGTATTGTCGAACAGAGGCGTTCAGGCGGTTGGTCAGGCATGTGCTCATCACTGGCGCGTTCTTCAAATATGAAGCGGTCTAAACCCTCGAGTGCACAGGGACGGAAAAAGAGAAAGGCAGACGATCACAAGAAAGCCCAGTATAGAGGTAAGTCTTCTCATCTCAGCCATAAAGGTGTCAAACGAAATAAATTTACTTCGTATTATCGATATTATCAACTAATATTGGACGGCATTGGACGTTTTATTGCTGTCACTAAGCTATCACTAGCTAGCTAGTTATCTACATATTACTACGCATTTCACTGACAATAAGGAAATCCAGACGAGCCAAATTTTAATGCTGCGTCAATTTTGAAGGTGAATAGAAATGCCAGAAACAACTGTTCATCTTTTATTATTTAAGATAGGGATAGAGCTACAAGAACTTATATATTTTAATTTTGTAGTGGTAAGTACAGTGTATCCATAATAGCACTTTTGTTTGTAGAGGGTATAGTTAATCCAGTTTATGGGTCATAATTTGCTTAAGTGTCTTTACAGGTGCTTAAGAGAGTTTTTGCACAGTTTATGGAGTTAATATTTGGTAAATATCCTTGAACATTCTTTCTAGCATTTGTGTATGACCAATTTATTGCAGTTGATCCTTCAAGTCTTAATTTTCTTGATTAAGTGTTGGAGTGACTATAAAAGCCTTTTTGTTTGTTCATCCATAGTTTGAGTCATAATTTGTTAAATATCCTCCAACGTTCTTTGTAACATTTTTGTATGTGCAATTTATTAGAGTGTATCATTTAAGTCATAATTAGCTTTTTAAGTCTTGGAGTAACTACACAGTAAAATCCCCAGTGTTAAATTAACACTGTTCAGAGCACATATGGTCCCACTCTACAGAGTGTTAAAGTAACACTGAATCAGTGTTAAAGTTAATGAGATAATTGAGAGATTAATAAAGTGATGATTGGCCATTAGTGATGAACACCTGATGATAATGAGGAGAATCACTGAAGGAAAGAGAAAAAGAAAAACACAAGAACTAAGACTGACTATAAAAAAGACATTAAATCTCTGAAGATCTCAGCAGAGGAGGATTAAACAACTCCACAAACAGCATTACCAGCTTCACACATTACTAACCAGACTGACTTTATTTCTGTCAGACATCTCTTATTGAGAATTAACAGATTTGTTGTTTGATTTTGTTGTGAAAATTGTTAGTTTTTAATTTGACCATCATGGTGATTAGTGTTTTCTTTAGTTGGACAGTTTGATTACTTTTTAACATTAGCATTTCTCTGGCTGCTGTAACTGAGTTTGCTATGGCAAGAAAAGCAAGAGTAAACACAATCAGATGCTGTTGGATGCTCGATGTTGATAATATGATCATTGTATAGTGATTTAATTCATCGATTTTATGGCTGAGGATGAGCAATATACTATCAACTATTTTTATTGTGATTCTAGAAAAGATCCAACACGGTTTTAATCAGAAAAGCTGGATAAGTTTTGAAATAGATTGAACATTAATCACTTCTAACTCCTGCGAGATTAACTCACACACAGAGATCAAGAATCTGCCTATGAATCTCAACAATGGTGACATGCTTCATGCCACAATGCATTCAGGGAGCCATAGATGAGTTTTGCATGATGCGCTCAGAATGCATTGTGGCATGTCACCATTGTTGAGATTCATAGGCTGATTCTTGATATCTGTGTGTGAGTAAAACTAGCAGAAATTAGAAGTGCTTATTGTGTGATGTGTTATTAAAACCGCAGTACAAAACATTTGTAAACATTTTTTGATCATCGTTTAGTTTATCCGATAAAAACATTGCTGGATCTTCTGCTCTAGAGTCACAAGGCTACTAAAATCAATGATTCTCAGGAGATCAGCAAATAAGGCCATTATATGATGATAACAACTGTATCATAAACAACAAGCATCAAGTTTCTCTTGCCGTTCTCACCGTAATGAACAGTAACAGCAGCCAGAAAAAAACTTATGTTAACAAGTTAAGGGTCAAGAGCCCAACTAAAGCAAACACTAATCACCATAATGGTAACTTCAAACAACTTTTATTTTCAATAAAACATTAAAATCTAAACCTCAATAAGAGCTTCTGTAGACGTCTGACAGAAATCAAGTAAATCTGGTTAGTAATGTGTGAAGCTGGTAATGCTGTTTGTGGAGTTGTTTAATCCTCCTCTGCTGAGATCTTCAGATATTTAATGTCTTTTTAATAGTCAGTTGTAGTTCTTGTGTTTTTATTTTTTCTCTTTTCTTCAGTGATTTTGCTCATTATCATCAGGTGTTCATCACTAATTGTCAATCATCACTTAATTAATTTCTTAATTATCTCATTAACTTTAACACTGATTCAGTGTTACTTTAACACTCTGTAGAGTGGGACCATATGTGCTCTGAACAGTGTTAATTTAACACTGGGGATTTTACTGTGTATAGGAGCATTTTTGTTTGTATAGTTTTTTATAAATACTTAACCCATTTGTGCCCAATTTTTTTCTGAATGGCATGTCCTGCATTTATTTTCCCCAGGTTTTTGTATTTTTTCTTGAAAATCGTATTTTAATCTGTGGCAACTATAGTTGCCGGTGGGCAAATATGTTGTAGCCTATGCACCCCTTCAATGTCAAATATGTATAAGAGGAGAACATTTAGCATCTAAATCAAAATAACTGCTTTCAACAGATCAATCTGTATTCATAATCAAATGTATTATGTTTGACTAAGTATACTAAAAAACTATAGATCTGTTGTAAGATTTGTTATGTTTGGATGATTCTAGAGACCTTCATGATTATGTTGATATATGTCAACAAAAAATACTTATTAGTAACATGAAAATATCCTTTCTTTGGGAGGGTTTGCCTTCGTTGTGCTCCCTGGAAGTAGGGGTAGGAAGTTGGCAGTCTCATGTGACAGGAAGGAAATTAATACTTTTTTTTTCTTGAAATCCTTTATTTGGTTGTCTGCTTGTGTGTCATTAAGATATAAAACATGGATAATATCTAGAAAAATACTTACAGAAGGAAAATGACAACTATACACTGGCAACTATAGTTGCCGGTGGGCTTAACAATTAGGGGGGGGGGGTGTAGGGGGGGGCGCAAAACTCAATCTCGCCTAGGGCAACCAAAGAGCTAGAGCCGGCCCTGAGTCTATGCTCTCAACTTGAGCACACACACACACACACACACACACACATACCTGATGCATGCGCGACAGAGACTGGATGTCGGCACGTCCATGAGTATTAAACTACTCGACTAGTTCTCTTTCGTGTGTTATTGCAGTTAAACTCTTGCAGCACACTTGGTTATGTCAGAAACACACAAAGTTCACATGAAGACAGTTGGTTATGCCTGTGCACGTATGCAACAAGTACAGAAGTCCTGTGTGTGTATTAGATCTGTGTATTCCCCTACGAAACAAAAATATACTGCAGTATATTGGAAAATATCATGTAATACATTAGGCGATATATACCAATATATGGGATTTAATATTTATATTTTCCAATATATTGCAATATATTGAAAGCGGCAATCATTTGTATATTTTGCAATATACTGCAATATATTACATATATTGTATATATGTACCATCAATATATTAACAATATATTATAATATATTTCAAGTAATATATTGGTAAATATATTTTCCTTTCCTAAGGGTTATAGTGAGAGCAGTGTAATATACAACACCTACTGCTATATCTGCTGTTAATACGAATCAAACAACAAAAGATAAACAGAAAATCACTGACTGCTCTTGACTGAATGAACTTTAGTAGCTATATTAAGAACACATTTCTTATTTGAATGCTGTTGTTAAATACTCTGGCGAGGAGATAAACATGGCAGACTGTGTACAGCTCTCTGAGGGTGGGGTCTATGCTAATACGGCAGTGTCCATCAACACTCATGGGTGGGGCCTGTGAAAAAAAGGAGTAGGGGGATTTTTACCATTATAGGGTGGTTGGGTACACATTTATGTTCAAACTATCATGTTTTTGCATAATAGGTGTCCTTTAAAAACCAACATGAAAAGAATTGTGATAAGATTGTGGATAATGATCCTGCCTGGAAAAATTGGATGTAATATTTTTCCGTTATCGCCCACCCCTAGTCTAGTCTTATACCAGACGCTAGCTGATAGATTGCTTTGGTCATTATGGGAAATATCCATCTCTGTTTTTTAATTTGTGCGTCATCAGCATATCATATGCAGAACTTTCCACTCCCATCCATGCTTTTTTGGAGTTGCACTCTAATTAGCTAAATCAAATTTGCCATGTTTAGTAAATCTGGCCCTAAATGTTCTCCAAAAGCAGACTATTCAACATATGCACTGGACAGGGGTGAAACACAAAAAGGGGCATCAAAATCAAATCTGATGACTGATTTCTCCAACTGTCATTGTAAAGATATTGTTCCCTTTCGTTCAGTCACTACGACGTAACGTTAGTGACTAACGAATGGGGGTTTCGCTTAGAAGCCTATCAACTTCGAGTTTAGAGAAAACGCCCAATGGCGTGCCAATGCCATGGGGCATGCGGAATTTGCATATGTAACTCCGCCTCACCGCGTGAGTATATAAGGAAGTACGTGGCAATATCGCATTATGTTCTGCTTTCCGAGCCAAGAGAACCTACCTCTTCACTCCTACAGCCTTCTGAGACTCTGTCAGCTTCTTCGAGACGAGCAGCTTTCCAGTCGGTGTTGGTATAACGGCGCGTTCCAGTGATCGCATACTTCCTGCCTGCTGATCTGCGCAGTGGTCCGTTTGACAGCTGGTGTGTGTTTCCCTGGGCGCTTCGGCATCGACTGCGAGACTTTCCTCTCACAAAAAGAGCTTGCGCGTGACACGTCTTTTTCAAGATGGCTCGCCCGTGCACTTCCGGGTGCGATCGATTTTCCGCTGCTGTCTATGGACGCATTTACTGCTCGAGCGTGTTTGGGCTTCAGCACGTTCGGGCAGTGTTTGCGGATGTGTCACGTTTCCATTGCGGGGGCGTGACCATCGCGATGTCGCGGTCGAGACTCAATGATCTCCGTGAGGAGAGAGAGTCCCCTCTACCACACCCCAATCTACCGTCCCCGAGTGAGATGGTACTTTGGCTGGTGGCCAGGGTGACCTGAGGGCGGTGCTGTGGTATTAAGAACCCCGACGCTCATTCCTCGGGCCATGCCCCCCTCTTATACATCGCTCCCGCGAGTGTTGGATTGAATCTACGGCCCGTCTCTGACGCCCCGTTCGTTCAGTTCACGCTCCGGATAGCAGTGAGATGTCGATCGCTGCATCCCAAGGTGGGCTGGAGTCCTTTGGGGATGACGATTAGGTTGTGCTCCGCCTCCGGGTGTGTCAGCACTGCCTGATCTGACCTAAAGTTGACAGCCATGTTATCTCGGGAAGCCGCGAGTCTCGCGCTGGTGTGGAACTCCGCCCAGTCGCGGGTGCTCGTGGTTGCGCGATTGGTTTTTGGGGGCGGCACCCGACAGCTGTTGGGCCCCGCCCCCAATGCCTTTCGCTCCCGGGGTGCATGAGGAGATCACGCGGTCCCGGAAGTCCCCGTGCTTCCCGCGACCGTTTGGTGGCCTCCTCCGCCTTGGGGCCGCGGCCTAGGGTACACTGGGGCCCCCTCCCCCCCACTGTTGAACTCTCTGTTGCGCACTACGGTGTCCACAGAGGGCTTTGACATGGCGTGGTGTGGCTGTCCTAAGCACCCTCCCAAAGCCTGTGGGCTCGTCTACTTCGGTGGCGTGGTCCCGCTGAGCTACGGGCAGGCCGCCGCCCCTTTGCACATGCACAAGGGTGGAGCCGACCCAGGGCTCTTCATTGAGCTGCGTGCCGCAACTGACCCCGCCCCCGGGCAGTGAAGGTGGCCACACGCTCCCTGGGTCGGGCGATGTCCACAGCTGTGGTCCGGGAGAACACCTGGCCTTACCTGGTGATGTGGAGGACGTTGAGCGGGCCCGCTTCCTCAACTCACCCATATCCCAGGCTGGCCTCTTCGGCGGCGCGGCTGAGAACTGCGCCCAACAGTTCTCGGCCGCCCCAGAGCAGACTGAGGCTGTAACACGTACTGCCCCGGCGGCCAGCTGCTGCACCAGCCGCCGGCTCAGGCGCCTCAGTCCGTTCGCCGCCGAGGGCGCCCTCCCTCTTCCCGCCCGGCCCCAGCAGCAGCCTTCACCTGGGCCGCGCCGTGGAGGTGGTTGAGGATGTCGCCCAGTCCGCTCCCCAGACTGGTTAAACGCCAGGCTGGAGAAAGACAACTCAGAGATGGGTTTCAGTTCTTCCCAGGGGATGGTAGCAGGGCCTCTCCTTCCCCCGGTGGAGGGCCGGGGGAAAATCCTTCCGCTGCTGGCCCCGGGCTAGCAGAACTTGGGAAGAACTCATGTTCCTGTCTCTGAGGACCCAGAGACCGGTGATGACGGTGCGCGCCACCCTCGGGTCTCGCCACTCGCATCCCTCTCTGTCGCCAGCCCTCTGGCAGAGCAGACCCCAGTGGAACGTGCGTCCTTCCCTTGTCTCCTCTGTCAGGACGCAGCCGTTAACCGTGCCCCGACCCCGGGACGCCCAACAGCCTCCCCTGTCCGGGCCGGTAACGCTGCCTCGCTGCCCCACCCTGGGTACGTCTGCCGTCCGTATGACCCCGTTGGTGCAGTCTCTGGAAGCATGGCTTCAGCTTCCGGGGCTGTCCCGCTGGGTTGCGCGGACTGTCAGGCTCGGCTACGCGATTCAGTTTGCGCAGGCTCCTCCCCGTTACAGGGGAGTCCGCTATACCGTCATGCGTGCAGAGATTGCCACCCTACTGGCGAAGGGTGCGATCGAGCATTTCCCTCCGGCCGAAATGAAGTCGGGGTTCTACAGCCCCTACTTCATTGTACCCAAGAAAACCGGTGGGTTACGACCAATCCTGGACCTTCGCATCTTGAACCGATCCCTTCACCGGCTTCCGTTCAGGATGTTGACTGCGAAACGCCTTTCGAATGCGTTCGTCCTCACGATTGGTTTGCAGCGATCGACCTGAAGGACGCCTACTTCCATGTCTCCATCCTTTCTCGACACAGACCGTTCCTACGGTTTGCTTTCGAGGGGCGGGCATATCAGTACGCGGTTCTCCCATTCGGGCTATCTCTGTCCCCTCGCGTCTTCACGAAGATTGCCGAGGCAGCCCTTGCACCCCTTCGGCAGCACGGGGTCCGCATCCTGAACTACCTCGACGACTGGCTCATACTGGGCCACTCTCGAGAGCAGGTTTGCGGACACAGAGATCTGGTTCTCCACCACTTAGCCCGTCTGGGCCTTCGGGTCAACTGGGAAAAGAGCAAACTTTGCCCCGTGCAGAGGATCTCTTTTCTCGGTATGGAGATCGACTCGGTCGCCATGTGCGCGAAGCTTACGAGCGAGCGCGCGCAGTCTCTGCTGGCTTGCCTCCGTCAAATCGAGAGCAAGAGTGCGGTTCCACTGAAACTATTTCAGAGGCTCCTGGGGCATATGGCATCTGCAGCCGCGGTAACGCCGCTCGGATTGCTTCATATGAGACCGCTTCAGCACTGGCTTCGCGATCGAGTCCCGAGATGGGCATGGCTGTCTGGCACCCCCCGGATCCAAGTGACTCAGGCCTGCTTACAGACGCTCACCCCGTGGTCGAACCTCAGTTTTCTACGGGCCGGTGTGCCCTTAGAACGAGTTTCCAGGCATGTTGTCGTATCGACGGATGCGTCTGCCACGGGCTGGGGTGCCATGTGCAATGGACAAGCAGCCGCGGGCTCCTGGACAGGACCCCAGCGCCTCCTGCATGTCAATTGCCTCGAGTTGCTGGCAGTACGGTTCGCCCTGCACCGCTTCCGAACGCTGCTGAAGGGTCAACATGTGCTTGTCCGGTCAGACAACACGGCCGTAGTAGCGTACATCAACCACCAGGGCGGTCTACGCTCCCGCCGTATGTCTCAACTCGCCTGCCATCTCGTTTTATGGAGTCAGAAGCCCCTGAGGTCCCTTCGTGCTGTCCATATTCCGGGGGTCCTGAACCACGCAGCCGACGAGCTCTCGCGGTTTCAGCCTCTCCCGGGAGAATGGAGACTCCATCCCCAGACGGTCCAGCTGATTTGGGAACAGTTCGGCGACGCACAGGTAGATCTGTTTGCCTCCCACGACTCTTCCCACTGCAGCCTGTTCTTTTCCCTGACCGAGGGCACGCTCGGCACGGATGCACTGGTGCACAGCTGGCCGCGGGGCCTACGCAAATATGCGTTCCCCCCCAGTGAGCCTACCCGCACAGCTCCTGTGCAAGATCAGGGAGGACAAGGAGCAGGTCCTTTTGGTCGCCCCGTACTGGCACGGCCGGACCTGGTTCCCCGAACTCATACTCCTTGCGACAGCCCCTCCCTGGCCTATTCCTCTGAGACCGGACCTCCTTACTCAGAGACGGGGCACCCTATGGCACCCGCGTCCCGACCTGCCACCTACGGTGGTCGCCACCATCACTTCCGCTAGGGCAGAGTCCACTCGGCATGCCTATGCGTTGAAGTGGAACCTCTTCGTCACCTGGTGCTCTTCCCGCCAGAAGACCCCTGGAAATGCCCGATCGGGTCCGTGCTTGAGTTTCTCCAAGAGGGGTTGGAGCATGGGCTGTCTCCCTCCACCCTCAAAGTTTATGTGGCCGCTATATCTGCCGGCCACGATTTCTTGGAGAACAAAAAGGTAAGTCAGCACGACCTGATCATCAGGTTCCTGAGGGGGGCGAGGAGACTGAATCCTCCTCGCTCTCCTCTCGAACCCTCTTGGGATCTCTCAGTAGTTTGAAGTGCTCTGCAGAGGCCTCCCTTTGAGCCTTTGCGGTCGGTTGATATTAAGTTCCTGTCGATGAAGACGGCTCTGCTGACCCCGTTGGCCTCTCTTAAGAGGGTCGGGGACCTGCAGGCTTTTTCGGTTGACGAAGCGTGCCTGGAATTCGGGCCGGCTAACTCTCACGTGATCCTGAGACCCCGGCCTGGATATGTGCCCAAGGTTCCTACCACTCCCTTCAGAGATCAGGTAGTGAACCTGCAAGCGCTGCCTTGGAGGAGGCAGACCCAGCCTTGGCATTGCTCTGTCCAGTACGCGCCCTCCACGCCTACGTAGACATGACGCAGTGTTCAGGACCTCAGACCAGCTCTTTGTCTGTTATGGTGGAGAGCGGAAGGGAAGTGCTCTCTCAAAGCAAAGGTTGTCTCACTGGATAGTGGACACCATTGTTTTGGCTTACCAGCAGCAAGGTCGACCATGTCCCCTTGGTGTGAGGGCACACTCCACTCGGAGTGTGGCCTCCTCTTGGGCTCTAGCGCATGGCACCTCGCTGACAGACATCTGCAGAGCCTCATCCTTGGCATTCCCTCACTGGGATATGCTTCCCAGTGTACCTTGGTAATCCTGTGATAACTGGGAGTCCTTCGTCCGTACTAGTCTTACGACAGGGTACTCACACTTACGCAGGGCACTGGAAGACAGCTGAGTGGCGGGATTATATTGGGACCCCCATTCGTTAGTCACTAACGTTACGTCGTAGTGACTGAACGAAAGGGAACGTCTCGGTTACGGATGTAACCCTCGTTCCCTGAGGAGGGAACGGAGACGTAACGTCCTGTTGCCACATCAGCTGTGCTACCTGGAACGCAGGAGTTCAGTCATGGCTCCTCAAGCAGGTAACATAATGCGATATTGCCACGTACTTCCTTATATACTCACGCGGTGAGGCGGAGTTACGTATGCAAATTCCGCATGCCCCATGGCATTGGCATGCCATTGGGCGTTTTCTCTAAACTTGAAGTTGATAGGCTTCTAAGCGAAACCCCCATTCGTTAGTCACTAACGTTACGTCTCCGTTCCCTCCTCAGGGAACGAGGGTTACATCCGTAACCGAGACGTTTTTGTTTGTTTTTTGCTACTTTTGATTCAGCAGGGGACAGATAGATAAGCAGATGAGATCTGTTTCGTCCTCTATATCCCACGATCAGACTGACATCAGGCCGGACAAAACTGAAGCAGTCCAGCAGACACACACACTGGAGACTGAAGACCTGCAGAGAATCAAAGACCAACACAAAGCCAGCATGAAGAAAAATTATGAGAGATTATTTGAGGGAACTAAACTCCAAGAAAATGAAACTCTCCTGAACAGGATCTTCACACAGCTCTATATCATAAAGGGAGAGAGAGAAGGAGTGAATAAAGAACATGAGGTTTCACAGATGGAGAACACAGGCAGAACACAGCACTCACAAGACACTCCAATCTACTACAATGACATCTTTAAAGCCTCCCCTGGACCAGGACGTGAGGAGAAACACCAAATCAAGACTGTTCTTACTAATGGCATCGCTGGAATCGGAAAAACCGTCTCTGTGCAGAAGTTCATTCTGGACTGGGCCGAGGGAAGAGCCAATCAGGATGTAGATTTCATGTTTTTGCTTCCATTTCGAGAGGTTAACTTGATCCGAGATCATCAGTACAGTCTTCACAGACTTCTGCTGGACTTTCATCCTGAACTTCAAAATCTGGACTCAAAGATTTATGAGGAGTGTAAGGTTGTGTTGATCTTAGATGGTCTGGATGAAAGCAGAATCACACTGATTTTTTCAGACATTCAGAAAGTTTCTGATGTGACTGAGACTTCATCAGTGGGTGTGTTGATGTCAAACCTCATGAAAGGAGAGCTGCTTCCCTCTGCTCTCATCTGGATCACCTCCAGACCAGCAGCAGCCAATCAGATCCCCTCCAAATACATCAACCGTCTGACAAAGATTCAGGGATTCAATGAGCCTCAGAAGGAGGAATATTTCAGGAAGAGAATCAGTGACGAGCATCAAGCCAGCAGAATCATCGCACACATCAGAAGAGCAAGAAGCCTCCACATCATGTGCCACATACCCGTCTTCTGCTGGATCTCATCCACTGTGCTTCAGAAGCTCCTGGAAGAAGATCTGAGTGCAGAAATCCCTCAAACTCTGACTGAAATGTACATCCACTTCCTGCTGATTCAGATCAACATGAGGAATCAGAAGTATGAAGAGAGAGATCCAGAGAAACTCCTGCAGTCCAAAAGAGAAGTGATTGTGAAACTTGCTGAAGTGGCTTTCAAACAGCTGATGAAGGGCAATGTGATGTTCAATGAGGAGGACCTGATAGAGAGCGGCATAGACGTCACTGATGCTTCAGTGTATTCTGGGATTTTCACAGAGATCTTTAAGGAGGAATCTGTGATTCATCAGAGGAAAGTCTACAGCTTCATTCATCTGAGCGTCCAGGAGTTTCTTGCTTCTTTCCATGTGTTTTACCATTACGTAATCAAACATGTTGACACATTGCAGTTTTGTGATCTGATGCATAATCTGCATAGGAATGCAGTAGATAAAGCTCTTGGCAGTCAGAATGGACACCTGGATCTGTTCCTGCGGTTCCTGCTGGGCGTCTCACTGGAGTCCAATCAGAGACTCTTACAGGATCTGCTGACACACACAGAGAACAGCTCAGAGAGCATCAGAAGAACCACACAGTACATTAAAGAGAAGATCAAAGATGGACATGAACTCTCCACTGAAAGATCCATCAATCTGTTCCTCTGTCTGCTGGAAGTGAAAGATCAGACTCTGTCCAGAGAGATTCAGGAGTTTGTGAAATCAGACAAACACCCAGAGAAGAAACTCAATCCTGCTCACTGCTCATCAATCGCCTACATGCTTCAGATGTCAGAGGAGCTGCTGGATGTGCTGGACCTCAAGAAATACAACACCTCAGATGAGGGGAGAAGGAGACTGATACCAGCTGTGAGGAACTGAAGGAAAGCACTGTGAGTGTTTAATCATATGTTACAGTCCTTTTTTTACCAGAATGAAGATGACATTATTGAAATTCCAGTTTTAAAATAAGGTTAAGAATTTGTTTCTTGTGTGTTTTACTCTCTTTCAGTCTTGCTGGCTGTAATCCCACTTCTCAGCATTGTGAAATAGTGTCATCAGCTCTTCTATCCTCTAACTCTGTCCTGAGAGAGCTGGATCTGAGTAACAATGACCTGTGTGATTCAGGAGTGAAGTTGCTCTCGGATGGGCTGAAGAGTTTAACCTGTCAAGTGAAGATACTGGGGTTTGCCTTTCACATTGAGTAATTTATACGATGATACATGAATATTTGAATGTTAGGGTTCATTCCAGCTTTAAAACAACCCTTGTTTACTGCTGTGTGATTGTAGATTCGCCTCTTGATATTTGTCTGTAGGTGATCTGACTGTGTGTATGTAGGTTGTCAGGCTGTATGGTGACAGAGGAAGGCTGTGGTTATGTGTCTTCAGCTCTTAGTTCAAATCCCTCACACATGAGAGAGCTGGATCTGAGCTACAATCACCCAGGAGATTCAGGAGTCCAGCTGCTCAACCACAAACTGAAGGATCCAAACTGCTCACTGCAGACACTCAAGTATGTGGGTACAAGTTAAGAACCTGGATGGCTGAAGTAGTAGCTCTTAACCAAACTTTGCTTTGAAAGTAAATTGATAATTTTGGTACTTTTGGTACTTCTGATCTCTACATGTAATAATTAATTACAATGTTGGTAGAAAGTGGTTGTTGAAAGTACAACATGAAACATACATTATTTTAGGTAGAACAGTGATGTCTCCATTATCAAACTCACCTGATTCAACTCATCAGCTCAAAGACCATTTTCACATTTTCGGATTTCTCATAAGAGAAAGTCATCATAGTTGGGTAAACTTCTATAGTGGTGAATGAGAGACTACATTAAATATATTTTTTTCTGTTCATCACAGTCTTTGAAAAGGGTCCATTAGAAGAAACTCCAAGACCTCAGAACGCCAAGGGGTGTCAGATAAGAGAGCCATCCAAAATGTGCAGTACTGGGGGGTTCCAGGACCAGGGTTGGGAACCACTGTATTAGAAGATATAGATTGGGTTATTGGGTTATTACATATGCCGTTACTAATAGGTTACAGTTGAGGTGCCCCATCCTGTTACTGGAGATATACCTTCCTGCAAAGATCAGCTCTAGCCCTGATCTAACTATGCAGGAAGGTTTACCTCCAGGAACAGGGTTGCAGAGTTATTGGATGCAAAAAAATTACAACTGAATATTAAATAATTTGTTTTACAATCATATGCATATATCAAAACACTTTTAGCTCATTTAGATGCTTGCTAGAGGCTCAAAAACACTGCAACATATTTCTTATAAAGCTGTTCACTAGGACCTAAAAACACTGAGACACTGACACATATGGCTCTGTGAAACTGGTTTAGAATATGTGTCACTGTAAAGCTGCTTTGAAGCAATCTGTGTTGTAAAAAGCGCTATATAAATGAAGGTGACTTGACTTAAAGCATTATACAAATAAATATGTTTGACTCTTTAAATTAATGGATTGTACGTTAATAACTATTCCAACTATTTATGATTAATTTTGTCTGTATGTTTGTTTAATTTTAGTTTGGATAATGGAGGGCCCTTCAGGATCAAACCAGGATTACAAAAGTGTAGGTTCTTCCTGTTAAACACTCTTGCACGTTTAATGATAACAAATGAGATTAATAAACTGTTTTTATCTGTCATCTTGTGTTCAGATGCCTTTGATCTCACACTGGATCCAAACACAGCAAACACTCAACTCATCCTGTCTGAGGGGAAAAGAAAGATAACACACGTGGACAAGAAGCAGCCATATCCTGATCATCCAGAGAGATTTGCTGATATTCCTCAGGTTCTGTGTCGAGAGAGACTGACTGGACGCTGTTACTGGGAGGTTGAATGGGGCTCTTGGGCTCGTATAGCAGTGGCCTGTAAAGGAATCAGCAGGAAAGAAGGGACTGTCTGTAAGTTTGGATACAATGACAAATCATGGTGTCTTTTCTGCACTTGTGATGGATTCACTGTCTGGCATAAAAATGTGTGCAATAACATAACCCATGTACCACAATCTAAGAGAGTAGGAGTGAATGTGGACGTGTCGGCCGGCACTCTGTCCTTCTACAGCGTCTCTGACACACTCACACACTTACACACATTCAACTCCAAATTCACTGAACCCCTCTATGCTGGATTTAAGGTTTTTGAGTCCGAACTGTCTCTGTGTCAGATTTAACAACAAACAATGGCTTAAGGCAAGACACGGCAGGTGAAAACGTAGTTTTTTCTTGCAGTGGTCAATTTTGAGATTTAAGCCCAGTTTGCTCCCTTAACATGTAAGCTTTCATGTCAAAATAAAAAAAATGTCAACATTACACATTAAGTTGTTTATTTCATTATATTTTGTCACCGTGCGCCCTTAGATTTCTACCCGAAATCTTCCAAAGTTATTCTAACGCGAGCTCCCGTGCTGTCTCCATTCACAGAAACATGTCATGCTTGGTATCATTATAAAGCTCTCAATCTCACACACAGCGCTGTCTAATCAAAATATGGGCATTTCCTTTGTGGACCTAACCAACCACGAAAGTTTGCAGCCGAAAACCACATCTGATTGGTCAATGTAAATTTCTCACTACGCGCTGCCGCTTGCTTGTGTATTCTCCGCCTGAGAGAAAGTGTAGACAAGCCGAAATCGGCTCATAAACGCTCACAGAAAAGGCCAAGTAGCAAGAGCTAGTAAAAAGAAAGTAAACAACAACAGATTAGACGACGAAACCCCGTCAGAATTAGATTCAAATAGTTATAGATGGAGTGGACATACACAGTAAAATCCCCAGTGTTACTCTACAGAGTGTTAAAGTAACACTGAATCAGTGTTAAAGTTAATGAGATAATTAAGAGATTAATTAAGTGATGATTGACCATTAGTGATGACACCTGAATCACTGAAGAAAAGAGAAAAAGAAAAACACAAGAACTAGACTTACTATTAAAAAGACATTAAATCTCTGAAGATCTCAGCAGAGGAGGATTAAACAACTCCACAAACAGCATTACCAGCTTCACACATTACTAACCAGACTGACTTTATTTCTGTTATACGTCTACAGAAGCTCTTATTGAGGGTTTAGATGTGGATGTTTTATTGAAAAAAATAGTTCCCTTTCGTTCAGTCATTACGACGTACGTTAGTGACTAACGAATGGGGGTTTCGCTTAGAAGCCAATCTTCTTTGAGAATTTAACAACGCACAATGGCAGTGCCAATGCCATGGGCATGCGGAATTTGCATGCGTAACTCCGCCCCACCGTGTGGGTATATAAGGAAGTACGCTGGCAACATCGCATTATGTTTCTGCTTTGGAGCCAAGAGCGTCTCTTCACTCCTACAAGCCTGAATTCTGAAGTCCTCTCTTCAGTCTTTGAGACGAGCTGATCACCGATCTCACATTGCCTGCCTGCAGATCTGTGCAGTGATCTGCAACAGCTGTGTGTGTGTTTCCCTGGGCGCTTCGGCACTCACAGCTTTCCTCTCACAAAAAGAGCTTGGGCATGGCATGTCTTTTTCAAGACGGTTCGCCCGTGCACTTCCGGGTGCGATCGATCTCCGTTGCTATGGGCGCATTCACTGCTCGATGTGTTTGGGCTTCAGCACGTTCGGGCAGTGTTTGTGGATGTGTCATGTTCCCACTGCGGGAATGTGACCATCGCGATGTCGCAGTCGAGACTCAGTGATCTCCGTGAGGAGAGAGAGTCCCCTCTGCCACACCCCAATCTATCGTCTCCGAGAGAGGTGGTACTTTGGCTGGTGGCCAGGGTGACCTGAGGGCGGTGCCCTGGTATTAAGAACCCCGACGATCATTCCTCGGGCCACGCCCCCCTCTCGCACATCGCTTCCCGCAAGTGTTGGACTGAAACAGCGGCCCGTCTCTGACGCCTCGTTCGTTTCGTTCACGCTCCAAATAGCAGTGAGATGTCGATCGCCGCATCCCAAGGTGGGCTGTAGTCCTTTGGGGATGACGATTAGGTTGTTCTCCGCCTCCGGGTGTGTCAGCGCTGCCTGATCCGACCTAAAGTTGACAGCCATGTTATCTCGGGCAGCCGCGAGTCTCGCGCTGGTGTGGAACTCCGCCCAGTCGCGAGTGCTCGTGGTTGCGCGATTGGTTTTTGGGGGCGGCACCCGACAGCTGTTGGGCCCCGCCCCCAATGCCTTTCGCTCCCGAGGTGCATGAGGAGATCACGCAGTCCCGGAAGTCCCGGAAGTCCCCGTGCTTCCCGCGACCGTTTGGTGGCCTCCTCCGCCTTCTCTGCCCTTGATGGGGCTGCGGCCTAAGGGTACACTCCCCCCCCCCACTGTTGAACTCTCTGTAGCGCACTACGGTGTCCACAGAGGGCTTTGACGTGGCGTGGTGTGGCTGTCCTAAGCACCCTCCCAAAGCCTGTGGGCTCGTCTACTTCGGTGGCGTGGTCCTGCAGAGCTACGGGCAGGCCACCGCCCCTTTGCACATGCACAAGCTGCTCTTCAATGAGCTGCGTGCCGCAACTGATCCCGCCCCCCGGGCGGTGAAGGTGGCCACACGCTCCCTGGGAAGGGCGATGTCCACAGCTGTGGTCCGGGAGAACACCTGGCCTTACCTGGTGATGTGGAGGACGTTGAGCGGGCCCGCCTCCTCAACTCGCCCATATCCCAGGCTGGCCTCTTCGGCGGTGCGGCTGGGAACCGCGCCCAACGGTTCTCAGCCGCCCGAAAGCAGACTGAGGCTGTAACACGTACTGCCCCAGCGGCCAGCTGCTGCATCAGCCGCCGGCTCAGTCGCCTCAGCCCGCTTACCGCCGAGGGCGCCCTCCCCCCTCCCGTCCGGCCCAGCAGCAGCCTTCACCTGGGCCGCGCCGTGGAGGTGGTTGCAGGATGGCGCCCAGTCCGCTCTACAGCCTGGTTAAACGCTAGGCTGGAGGTGGACAACTCAGAGATGGGTTCCAGTTCTGCCCAGGGGATGGTAGCAGGGCCTCTCCTTCCCCCAGTGGAGGGCCGGGGGAAAATCCTTCCACTGCTGGCCCCCGGGCTAGCAGCGCTTGGGAAGAACTCATGTCCCTGTCTCTGAGCACCCAGAGACCGGTGATGACGGTGCCCACGGGTCCCGCCACTCGCATCCCTCTCTGTCGCCAGCCTCCTGGCAGAGCAGACCCCAGTGGAACGCGCGTCCTTCCCTGGTCTCCTCTGTCAGGACGCAGCCGTTAACCGCACCCCCACACCGGGATGCCCAACAGCCTCCCTTGTCCGGGTCGTTAACGCTGCATCGCTGCCCCACACCGGGTACGTCTGTAGTCCGAATGACCCCGCTGGTGCAGTTCCTGGGAGCCTGGCTTCAGATTCCAGGCCGGTCCCACTGGGTCGCAAAGACAATCAGGCGCGGCTACGCGATTCAGTTCGCGCAGATTCCTCCCTGCTTCCGGCATACCAGTACGCGGTCCTCCCATTCGCTATCTCTGTCCCCTCGCGTTTTTATGAAGATTGCCGAGGCAGCCCTTGTGCCCTTCCGGCAGCACGGGGTTCGCATCCTGAACTACCTCGACGACTGGCTCATAATGAGTCACTCTTGAGAGCAGGTTTGCGAACACAGAGATCTGGTTCTCCACCACTTAGCTCATCTGGGCCTTCGGGTCAACTGGGAGAAGAGCAAACTTTGCCCCGTGCAGAGGATCTCTTTTCTCAGTATGGAGTTCGACTCGGTCGCCATGTGCGCGCAGCTTACGAGTGAGCGCGCGCAGTCTCTGCTGACTTGCCTCCGTCAAATCGAGAGCAAGAGTGCGGTTCCACTGAATCACTTTCAGAGGATCCTGGGGCATATGGCATCTGCAGCCGCGGTGACGCCGCTCGGATTGCTACATATGAGACCGCTTCAGCACTGGCTACGCGATCGAGTCCCGAGATGGGCATGACGGTCTGGCACGCTCCGGGTCCAAGTAACCCGGGCCTGCTTACAGACACTCACTCCGTGGTCGAACCTCAGCTTTCTACGGACCGGTGTGTCCTTAGAACGAGTTTCCAGGCATATTGTTGTATCAACAGATGCCTCCACCACGGGCTGGGGTGCCATGTGCAATGGACAAGCAGCCGCGGGCTCCTGGACAGGACCCCAGCGCCTTCTGCATGTCAATTGCCTCGAGTTGCTCGCGGTACGGTTCGCCCTGCACCGCTTCCGAGCGTTGCTGAGGGATCAACACGTACTTGTCCGGACAGACAACACGGCCACTGCAGCGTACATCAACCACCAGGGCGGTCTACGCTCCCGCCGTATGTCTCAACTCACCTGCCATCTCGTTTTATGGAGTCAGAAGCACCTGAGGTCCCTTTGTGCTATCCACATCCCGGGAGAACTGAACCGTGCAGCCGACGAGCTCTCACGGATTCAGCCACTTCCTGGAGAATGGAGACTCCATCCCCAGACAGTCCAGCTGATTTGGGAACAGTTCGGCGACGCACAGGTAGATCTGTTTGCCTCCCACGACTCTTCCCACTGCAGCCTGTACTATTCCCTGACCGAGGGCACGCTCGGCACGGATGCACTGGCGCACAGCTGGCCCCAGGGCCTGCGCTTATATGCGTTTCCCCCAGTGAGCCTTCTCGCACGAGTACTGTGCAAGATCAGGGAGGACAAGGAGCAGGTCATGTTGGTCGCCCGGTATTGGCACGGCCAGACCTGGTTCTCGGAACTGCTACTCCTTGCCACAGCCCCTCCCTGGCCTATCCCTCTGAGACCGGACCTCCTCTCTCAGAGACGGGGCACACTATGGCACCCGCGTCCAGCGCTCTGGAAGCTCCACGTGTGGCTTCTGGACGGGACGCGGCAGGTTTGAGTGGCCTACCACCTACGGTGGTCGCCACCATCACTTCCACTAGGGCAGAGTCTACTCGACACCTCTATGCGTTGAAGTGGAACCTCTTCGTCACCTGGTGCTCTTCCCGCCAAGAAGACCCCTGGAAATGCCCGATCGGGTCCGTGCTTCGTTTCTCCAAGAGGGGCTGGAGCGAAGGCTGTCTCCCTCCACCCTGAAAGTGTATGTGGCCGCAATATCTGCCCATCACGACCTCTTGGGAGACAAGAAGGTAAGTCAGCATGACCTGATCATCAGGTTCCTGAGGGGGGCGAGGAGACTGAATCCTCCTCGCTCTCCTCTCGTTCCCTCTTGGGACCTCTCAGTAGTCTTACAAGCTCTGCAGAGGCCTCCCTTTGAGCCTTTGCGGTCTGTCGATATTAAGTTCCTATCGATGAAGACGGCTCTGCTGACCGCATTGGCCTCCCTTAAGAAGGTCGGGGACCTGCAGGTATTTTCGGTTGACGAAGCGTGCCTAGAATTCGGGCCGGCTAACTCTCACGTGATCCTGAGACCCCGGCCTGGATATGTGCCCAAGGTTCCTACCACTCCCTTCAGAGATCAGGTAGTGAACCTGCAAGCGCTGCCTTTGGAGGAGGCAGACCCAGCCTTGGCATTGCTCTTTCCAGTACGCGCTCTCCGCGCTTACGGAGACATGACGCAGTGTTTCAGGACCTCAGACCAGCTCTTTGTCTGTTATGGTGGAGAGCGTAAGGGAAGAGCTCTCTCAAAGCAGAGGTTGTCTCACTGGATAGTGGACACCATTGTTTTGGCTTACCAGCAGCAAGGTCGACCATGTCCCCTTGGTGTGAGGGCACACTCCACCCGGAGTGTGGCCTCCTCTTGGGCTCTAGCGCATGGCGCCTCGCTAACAGACATCTGCAGAGCTGCAGGCTGGGCGACACCTAACACATTCGCCAGATTTTACAATCTCCGAGTGGAGCCAGTGTTCGACTATGTACTCGCCCCCCCGAGGGGCCGGTAATGGACCAGGCTCTGGTGTCTCCGCTTGCTCGCCACTCCACTCCACGGACTGGATACGTGCGATATTCTCCTCAGGTGAGCTCCACGAGCGCCCTGAGTTCCTCCAGCACTGTCGACGCCGACATCAGTTCAGTCTGCCCTTTCGAGCCCAGACCCTCATGTCCGGCCAGGTGCCCCGTGTGCATGGTTCCCCTCCGGCGACCCCCACACGAGTATTTCCACCGTAAGGCTCCTCAGTGAGCAGGTGTCTTTCCCTTGGCAAGCCCCTGCCACCCCTAGGGTTAAAAATCCACCTTCGGCTGGTACCCCCATATGCAGCCCACAGCGGGTCATATGTATACTCTTTAAGTCCTCCCCACGGGTAGGCATCTTTGGCATTCCCTCACTGGGATATGCTTCCCAGTGTACCTTGGTAATCCTGTGATAAGTGGGAGTCCTATGGCCTTAAGTGGCGGGATCTCACACTTACGCAGGGCACTGGATGACAGCTGAGTGGCGCGGTTATATTGGAACCCCCATTCGTTAGTCACTAACGTACATCGTAGTGACTGAACGAAAGGGAACGTCTCGGTTACGTATGTAACCCTCGTTCCCTGAGGAGGGAACGGAGACGTACATTCCTCTGCCACGTCAGCTGTGTGGCTGGAACACGGAGTTCAGGTCTTGGCTCCGCAGCAGATACATAATACTTGCCAGAGTACTTCCTTATATACCCACACGGTGGGGCGGAGCATTGGCACAGCCATTGGGCGTTGTTAAATTCTCGAAGATGATTGGCTTCTGAGCGAATACCCCATTCGTTAGTCACTAACGTACGTCTCCGTTCCCTCCTCAGGGAACGAGGGTTACATACGTAACCGAGACGTTTTGTTTGAAGTCACCATCATGGTGTTTACTTTAGTTGGGTTCTTGACCCTTGAGTTGTTAACATTGTCTTTTCTCTGGCTGCTGTAACTGTTTGATATGGTGAGAACAGAAAGAGAAACTTGATGCTTGTTGTTGATGATAGAGTTGTTATCATCATATAGTGCCTTATTTGCTGATCTCCTGAGAGTCATTGACTGTAGTAGACTTGTGACTCTAGGGCAGAAGATCCAGCAGTGTTTTCATTAGAAACGATTAACGATTATCAAAAAATGTGTACATAAGTTTTGTACTCCAGTTTAATAACACATTCAATAAGCACGTCTAACTCCTGCGAGTATTACTCACACACAGACATCAAGAATCAGCCTATGAATCTCAACAATGGTTACATGCTTCATGCTGCAATGCATTCTGGGTGCATCAGTCAAAACTCATCTATGGCTCCCAGAATGCATTGCGGCATGAAGCGTGTCACCATTGTTGAGATTCATAGGCTGATTCTTGATGTCTGTGTGTGAGTAAATCTCGCAGGAGTTAGAAGTGATTCGTGTTTCAAAACTTATTCAGCTTTTCTGATTAAAACTGTGCTGGCTCTTTTCTAGAATCACAATAAAAAAGGTTAATAGTATAGTGCTCATACTCAGCCATTAATTAATTAAATCACTACACAATGATCATATTCTCCTCATCGAGCAGCTGACAGCATCTGATTGTGTTTCTCTTGCTTTTCTTGCCATAGCAAACTCAGATACAGCAGCCAGAGAAACACTAACATTAAAAAGTCATCAAACTGTCAAACTAATGAAAACACTGATCACCATGATGGTCACATTAAAAACTAACAATTTTCAAAACAAAATCATACTAACGCTTCAGCTCTCCAGACTGCCATCACTTCCCGTAGGTGAGGTCAAAATTTCGGCCGGGTCATAGATATATACATAGATACCTCATTAGTGCCTGCGTGGATCGCTCGAATGAGGTATCTATGTATACATATCTATGACCCGGCAGGAATTTTGACCTCACTCACGGGAAGTGATGGCAGTCTGGAGAGCTGAAGCGTTCGTCTGATATGAGGTGATATATTTGCATAAATATCATTCGGTTTCTCTCAGAAACCGATCGTTTCGTGTCTTAAGACATCAATGTGTCGTCACGAGCCGCGGGGTTTAATTTGAAGTTGTCTGTCCATGTTTTTTTTACTCTAATAGAATTAGACCCCATTGACAAGCATTATATGAGTGCACACAGCAACGGTTGGAGTTAAAAATCTTCATTTGTGTTCTACTGAAGAAACGAAGACACCTACATCTTGGATGCCGTAGGGGTAAGCAGAAAAACATCAAATTTTCGTTTTTGAGTGAACTATCCCTTTAAAGACAGACTGCATTAGTGGTTACTGCCACTTTAAGATCTGCCACTGCCGAACATGATGCGGATCTCAATACGTGTCCCATTTTATCACAACTCTTTACGTTCATTTAAAGGCACAATATGTAAAACTACTAGAACAACGTTATATATTTTGTTGACTTTTGTACTTGACAACAAATAAGCCCTTATTTTCTATTACATTCTATTATTATTCTATTACAGTTTATTTAATTGCTTACACAGAATTTCTGAAGCTCTGGCTCCATTTCTCAAAACCAACACACAAACCCACAAAACATGCACATGTTACTGTCATAGGTCAGTAAGAGCTGTGTGTGTAAACTGTGTGTGTAAACTGAGCTGTGTGTGTGATCTCAAGAGGCGCTCTAGCAACACACAAACAATTAAATGATTAGCCACATACACGTCAAACTACACACAGATGTGACAAATGTAAAACACTGGTCTCTTGTGTCTTTTGCTTGTTCAGTGGAGTGGAGTGCACACATACATTTATGTGCACAAATACACTGTATGTACAGCACAATTGATAAACTTTACAGTTATTGAACTGAATCAACACTGAACTGACTTGAGCTGAATAATGACACTATTGGCCTATTAGAGGTGCTTTACAGCAGAATTTTAATTTGTTACTATTGTGAATTTGCTTTGCAAACAATCTGTATTGTGTACAGTGTATATTCAGTATATATTTACAAAATAAACAGAAATGCAAGCGGGATAAAATATTTTATTTCTGAAAAAAATTTTTTGATTTCTAAGTGATCAATTTATGAATGTGTTTTCGCACATGATCACTGGGTGTAGGTAATTGGGAAATTATTGTGGCATTTACAGTAAAACACTTTTCAATTAAATGATTGTTAGGCTGCATTAACTAGGTCAGCCGGAACCCGGAACACTTCCCATAACACCTGATGTACTCGTTACATCATCAGAAGAACGGCATCTACGCTAATGATAGTCTCTCTGTTTTATCCCGAGGTTTACTGCAGTCAGCCGGATCCGGGCCGTATCCAGTTCAGATGGTGGACCTGCGCCCAGACATGACCAACGCATGACCCTGAAGTGTCTGAGAGACCGTGTCAATCAGACTCCCCCTGAAATTGCCTTGTCGACACGGCATCCTCAATAAACCCGTCTCCGGCTTGATGACTCCGATCGTTCGAATATTCCTATTAAATAATTGTTTAATCGATGTGTCATCCTCAATAAACCCGTCTCCAGCCGTCCCGTCTCCGATCTTTAGAATATTGCAATTTAATAACTGTTTAATCAATGCAGCATCCTCAATTAACCCGTCTCCGGCGTGATGACTCAGATCTTTTGAATATTGCAATTTAATAACTGTTTAATCGATATGTCATCCTCAATAAACCCGTCTCCAGCGTGATGACTCAGATCTTTTGAATATTGCAATTTAATAACTGTTTAATCGATATGTCATTCTCAATAAACCCGTCTCTGGCGTGTTGACTCCGATCGTTTGAATATTGCAATTTAATAATTGTTTAATCGATATGTCATCCTCAATAAACCCGTCTCCGGCGTGTTGACTCAGATTTTTTGAATATTGCAATTTAATAACTGTTTAATCAATGCAGCATCCTCAATTAACCCGTCTCCGGCGTGATGACTCAGATCTTTCGAATATTGCAATTTAATAACTGTTAAATCGATACGTCATCCTCAATAAACCCTTCTCCGGCGTGATGACTCAGATCTTTCGAATATTGCAATTTAATAACTGTTTAATCGACACATCATCCTCAATAAACCCGTCTCCAGTGTGTTGACTCAGATTTTTTGAATATTGCAATTTAATAACTGTTTAATCGATATGTCATCCTCAATAAACCCGTCTCCGGCGTGATGACTCAGATCTTTCGAATATTGCAATTTAATAACTGTTTAATCGATACGTCATCCTCAATATACCCGTCTCTGGTGTGTTGCCTCTGATATTTCGAATTTTGCACTTTAATAATTGTTTAATCGATACGTCATCCTCAATAAAACCGTCTCTGCCGTGATGACTCAGATTTTTTGAACATTGCAATTTAATAACTGTTTAATTGATACGTCATCCTCAATAAAACCGTCTCCGCCGTGATGACTTAGATTTTTTGAAAATTGCAATTTAATAACTGTTAAATCGATACGTCATCCTCAATAAACCCATCTCCGGCGTGATGACTCAGATTTTTTTGAATATTGCAATTTAATAATTGTTTAATCGATACGTCATCCTCAATAAACCCGTCTCTGGCGTGTTGCCTCCGATCTTTCGAATTTTGCACTTTAATAATTGTTTAATCGATATGTCATCCTCAATAAACCCGTCTCCGGTGTGATGACTCAGATTTTTTGAATATTGCAATTGAATAACTGTTTAATTGATACGTCATCCTCAATAAAACCGTCTCCGCCATGATGACTCCGATTTTTTGAATATTGCAATTTAATAACTGTTAAATCGATACGTCATCCTCAATAAACCCATCTCTGGTGTGTTGCCTCCGATCTTTCGAATATTGCACTTTAATAATTGTTTAATCGATATGTCATCCTCAATAAACCCGTCTCCGGCGTGATGACTCTGATTGTTCGAATATTGCAATTGAATAACTGTTTAATCGATGTCATCCTCAATAAACCCGTCTCCGGCGTGATGACTCAGATCTTTCGAATATTGCAATTTAATAATTGTTTAGTCGATACGTCATCCTCAATAAACCCATCTCTGCCGTGTTGCCTCCGATCTTTTGAATATTCCGATCTAATATGACCCCTGACCTGTAAAGTTGCCAGAATAATAATCATACGCTGTTTGTTAATTGGCCAGAGGAGAACTGGCACCCCGACTGAGCCTGGTTTCTCCCAAGGTTTATTTTTCTCCATTAGGTCACCTGATGGGGTTTTGGTTTCCTTGCCACTGTTGCCTCTGGCTTGGCGTGCTCAGTTGTGGACACAACATTTTCAACTAAATGTCCAAATAAATCTAATTAGTAAACAAAATTAACCATATAAACTAAATTACTGATCTGCCCACATTGTCACTGTATGATAATTGAAATGAACTGATGACGTCACCGTTTTCTCCGGAGCGGCTGTACAGCCGAATCAAATTCTGCTGCATTATTTTCCTGTTTAAGTCTGTGAAGCAGCTTTGAAACAATCTGTATTGATAAAAGCGCAATATAAATAAAGTTGACTTGACTAATCCATTAGAGGAAACCCAGCTATTTTATTTAATAAATGCATTAGCCAAAGGTACAAGAGCTAATGTAGATGTCGTCACTGTTTCAGTGGATCCATCTGATCCTGTTAGACTGTCACAAACTGTTAATGGGTGTTTTCTTTCTGATCAATATATTAGGCAAATAAAATCACCCCATTGTGAAATAATCCTATGCAACAATGATATCATGTATTGCAGAATGTGTTTTGTTGTAAAGTAACTTGACTCAGTCTGATTGTTACACTATTTTCTTAGTGAAGTGTTGCTATCTTTAACAGTATAATACTTTTTTTTAGTAATTCATATTTTATATACGTAATGTGTTGCTCCCTTGACATTTTATGTTACTGTTTACATTTTCCTTATTAATGTACTATTAACTATGTATTATTATATTATGACACTGATTGCCCCTAGAGGGAGTTTGTTTTTCATATGGATGCGTCAAAGGTAAACAAGACTCCTTAAAGGGATAGTTCACCCAAAAATAAAAATCCTATCATCGTTTACTCACCCTCAGATTGTTCCAAACCTGTATAAATGTCTTTGTTATGTTGGACACAAAGGATTATATTTTGAAGAAAGTTTGTAACCAAACAGATCTCGAGTCCCATTGGCAACCATAGTAGGAAAAAAAAATACTATGGTTATCAATGGAGGCAGAGAGCTGCTTGGTAGAAACGAAAGTAAAATAAGGAATAGAGACACCATTTTGAGGATGTAAACCTGTTGACACGGGGCATTTAAACAGACACATATTTTGTGGTAAGTCCAGAAATTATTCTTTGATTCTTATAACATGTATTCATATATATATGTGCAGATATTTCAGTTTTGGTCAATAGTTTGAATGGGATTTAAAACCTGAATCATATTTCAACAGTTTAATCAAACTAATCAACCAAAATGGTGGAAACAATGGTGATTAAAGTGCTTACGTAAATAACTTTATTTCTGTTGCACAAGTGTAAAAACGAAAATACAAAAAAGTGCTTTTACAAAATAATTTTTGCTTTTAACTGTTGAGATGTGGTAAATTCGACAGTACAAAGCAGTGTAGAAAACTGAATTCAAATGCTCAATGTTTAAAGGAATGTGAAATTACAGACAGTTATAAATATAATTATTATTATGAGTAAGAACTATTTTTAAGAGTATACTAAAATTAACTAATTACTTTACATTATGGGGAAGATAATTTGATTAAGAGTTTAATATAGCTGTACACAATTTAATCAGTTATTCATTTGTATTTAACTTATCAAAAGAGTTAAGAATGGTTTATTTAAGTTCTATTTGTACAATAAAGTGCCGTTTTTCATAATACTTTTAGTTGGAGAGAGCAATGTTCTGACTGGATAAAACTGCAAGCTTTTCAACCTAACAGAACCAGAACTAACAATATTACCACATTTGTTTTCAGTACTGCAGTGTACTAACGTTAAAACATGTTAACCAGTACAGCATGTACTACAGAAAACTAGAGATCATTTTTAACTCTTTTTTCCACGTAAAAGGTCTGAGAAATGAGAGTAGGAGGACATTGCCTCTAAAATGAGCCTCCATGACAAGAGAGAAGATGAATTGAGTGATGCAAGAGTGACCTCTGACCCCAGGTAAGACACTAGCTATTTTTTAGTGCTGGAAATCGATTATAAAAAATTAACTAATTAATCGCATTGTTTTCTGTAATTAATCGTAAGTTTTTAATATTTCTTGAGTTTTTAATATTTTGATATTGTAATTTCAATTACCCTCCAAATTAATATTTAAAAAGAGTTGTAATGGTATATTTTTATGAATAAAGGCCAGTATCACTGATACTAATGTCTCTATGAAACATTAATGACATTACATTTGTGAGGATTTCATAAGTAACCCCTAATTCTTGTATAGGCCCTATGTTTGTTTGGTTTATATTACTTGTATAAATGTTTATGTTTCTTATTGTTTGTATAAATATGATTTGTGGTTACCTTTTTCTGTTCTAAAAGTGCACATTAGATTAGAGATAAGACACCAAGAGTTTCTGTTTTATTTCTTTATTTAGAACTTATACATTAGTATTATGGTGACATTTTCAGAGTTTACCTTTTGTCTCCTGATTCATGGCTGCATGGTTCCGGGGGTGGGGTTTAAGAGGAAGTGCGGCCTTCCTGTTCCTCATTTTCTACCATTCTGAGGGATTCTGGGTAGTGTAGGCATAGCCTATTGTCCAGTGGGAGCAGGGGGGTTGTTTCATTGTTTCATTTGTTTATGTTGTTAAATGTATTGTATTGTTTATTATTTGTATTTTGGTTCTTGTAATATTTATGTTATTGTATTTTGATGTTTTATTGCCAAATGTTAAGGTTAATTTATGTATTTATGTGTGTTTGTATTTACCCTGTCTATTCCCCTATTGTGAAATATATACATATATAATAAATATTATATATTATATATAAATATATATTTACCGTATTTTCCGGACTATAAGCCACACTTTTTTCATAGTTTGGCTGGTCCTGCGAGTTATAGTCCGGTGCGACTTATATATCAAAATTAATTCAAACTGACTGACAAGAATAAACATTTAGCTCCATCTACAGCCACGAGAGGGCGCTCTGCTGCTCCTGTAGCCTACCCCTGAAACAATTCACTGAAAACAACTGAAAACCTGTTAACTGAAATAGTTACTTAAAGAGAACTGAGAAAGACTGAACACAAACAAAATGCCCCCCATAAAGAAAATCCTATTCTGAAAATTACAAACTGCAGGTAGTGAAATATGCAGCCGAAAACGGTAATCGAGCAGCAGAAAGAAAGTTTGGAGTGAGTGAGAAACTTGTGAGGGACTGGCGAAAAGCAGAGGTTACTTTAACTGTAATGAAGAAAAGAAAGAAAGCTAATCGCGGACTGAAAGCAAGATGGCCAGAGCTGGAGGAACGCGTCCACAGATGGTGCTTGAACACTCTGGCGGGAGAGGCTCAGCTGCGCGAGACAAACGCTGCCCGTGTGAATGCACGGCTCCTGCTCTTCACACTGCTTCTGCCCTGCCAGCGCTTGCGTGTGCGGTGTAAAGCCGGCGTTATAGTCCAGTATAATGCGACTTATAGTCCAGTGCGACTTATATATGTTTTCTCTTCATGACACATTTTTTGACTGATGCGACTAATACTCCGGAGCAGAAAATACGGTACTCGTGGCCTTCCCTGTTAGACACATACAGAAATGTAATAGTTATCAAACACCTTTCTTAACTGCATAAATAATAAATTAAATATCGATTAATCATAATTTCTCTGTTCCCGTTGTTCTTTTATTAATATTAATGACAGATGTCATCAGTGCTACTGTCACTTTAAGATCGGCTGCTGCCGAACATGACGCGGATCTGATGCGCTGTCACGCGCATCTCATTTTCTCACAAGATCATTTAAGATGTTATTTAACTAATTTAAGACTCCTATTAAGAGAATGTAATATGAAAACATATTAACCCATTTAAGCCCACTGGCAACCATAGTTGCCGAAGTGTATAGATGTATTTGTATTTTTTTTTTTGTATTTTTATTTGTATTAGGTGTATTTTCCTTTTGTAAGTATTTTTCTATCCATGTTTTATATCTCAATGACACGCAATAAAACAACCAAATAAAGGATTTCAAGAGGGAAAACAAGGTATTAACTTCCTTCCTGTCACATCAGGCTGCCAACTTCCTACCCCTACTTCCAGGAAGCATAACGAAGGCAAACCCTCCCAAAGAAAGGTTATTTTCACGTTACTAATAATTATTTTTGTTGACATATATATATATATATATATATATATATATATATATATATATATATATATATATATATATATATATATATATATATATATATATATATATATATATATATATATATCTACATAATCGTGAAGGTCTCTAGAATCATCCAAACAAAACAATTCTTACAACAGATCTATAGATTTTTGTATACTTAGTCAAAAGTCCAAGCGGCAACTATAGTTCTACATATATAATGGGGAAATGGGGTATACTGTGTTAACAGGTTAATAAATCAAGATTTTTGGTCTTTAGTGCTTTTTGCTTTCATAATATCCCACCTAAAACATAACTTAACCCTTTAACTGACATCTCTACTGTACAGTAGACCTTAATTCGATAGGGAGAAATATAATATTTTATGATATTATGTCTTGTAAGGGCCAAAATATTGAGGACCCTTCATCCAGTTTGGAATGGATGCGTTTCATTCTAATCAGTCAAGGACCCTCATTCTTTTAATGAATAGTAGCTTATGATTCCATTATAATGTGGAAATTCAGACAAGTAATGAGTTTACATTTAAATTATTATATGAAATTACCTTCTACAGTCAGCCATTGAATACTATCGGACTATTTATTTATTTTTGTTATATAGATCTAATTTTGTTTCATCATTTTATTAATTTATTTTCATTTAACTTTTTGATACACAATGCCCTGGGCTGCGTTTCCCAAAACCATCGTAAGCTTAAGTTGATCGTAGAACAATTGCCACCAATGGTCTCTACGATCAACTTAGACTTACGATGGTTTTGGGAAACGCAGCCCTGTTAGTTACTTTGTTCTGCAATATGTTCCACCATTTTAAGACAAATGTATTTGTTGTTTGTTGTATTTTCATATTCAAAAGATTATAAGATAGATGCAGCTTTTTTGAGTTTGCATCGAATGTTCTTCAACTTTTATACATAATACATTTGTTTATGAATAAAGATTGATCTGTTGAAAGCAGTTATTTTGAGTTAGATGCCAAATGTTCTCATCCTAGTCAAATTTGACATTGAAGGGGTGCATACCAGTGATGTTACGTATGACACTGAAGCGTCGATGCGCGTATCGCGCATGCGACACATTTTGTAGTGAAGCTCCGTATCGGGGTGTGTATTGGTTTCCTAGAGTCACGTGATCGATGACAAATGAAGCCTCACTTTCTGTCCAATCACGTGCGCGTTTCACTTTGCGTGTCAGAAGCTTCGAACCCCCAGATCTTACTCAACAAGTCCTTGTTGCCTCAGTCTGGTTGATGGTTTTGTGAGGAGAGTGCTGTACTTTGAAAGTTAAATAATATATTACATTTAGATAAACATTTATTTGTCACTATTTATTATTTTTTGTTTGTTGGAGTTGTGTCTTTGTATTTTGGTAAAATATTTGCCTTACTGTCATTCCTACTGTTACACAAGCACTATCACTGCCAAGTGCCAGAAGCACATTTAATTACAGATGATCCTTAGCCTGGATGCCAGCCGAACTTAGCCCCGCCCATAACATTTTTACTCGGGCAGTTTGGTCTGGACTTGCTCAATAGAGAAGTAATTATGCCCGGACAGAAGCTGTTCGGACCAATGAAATTGTCTGGGCGGGCTTTAGACGATGATGGACAGATGATAAACAGTAGCGTAATCATCCACGACATCAAAGAGCGCTTGGGTTGAATTTGTTCTAATCCTAAACGGAGAACTTGTTCATATATGCATTCACCTTTACTATTTCTATCAGAAATGATGATCGTGTTTGTAAGTACTCTATGTCTCCTTAAATTCTTTTTTTACAACACCGGCAAAGTTCGTTTACACTCATCTTTTTCTTCTAACGCTAGGCTACTTATTCCAGCGTGCGTGCAGACAGGGTTGCCAAGTTTTACAACAAAACCCGCCCAATTGCTAACGTTCCTCAAAACTAGCCAAAAACAAGCCCAAAAGTTTTCCAGGGGAGTTCTCCGGGAAAAAAAGTCATTTGGGGGGTAAAATATGTTTTTTTATTTTGGAAGGACTGCCTGCTAAAATTCGCATTCCTGGGTCTGTATATCACATAATTGGGGTCGCTTCAACCCGTGGACTTGGCAACACAGTGCAGTTCAGAGTTCTGTTGACATTTGACAACTAATGTTATGCGTCGCTCGGTCGCTCCGTTGCTCTGTTTGGTTGTAGGTCTATCCAATTGAGGTCTTTCCTGGTTCGGTTGAAACACGCCCCATAATCACAGCCCAACGGAGCAGTATCAGACTCATATTCTGACTAGAATTGAGTATGACGACGTCAGGCTAGATGATCCTATCACACAATGTCCTTATTTTGTGTGTTTGTGTGTGTGTGTGTGTGTGTGTGTGGAGAGAGAGAGTAGGCCTACGTTACATCTTATTGAATCATATAAGCTCATATTATATTTTATTGACACACTTTAATGGGTAAATTAATTTATTTACTGGACACATTAAACACAAACATATAAAGCTTTTATTTGTACACATAGCATTGAAACGATGGAGTGTGTTGTGGTTGCTTCATCTGACAGAGCTTCTTCCACAGACTTCTGCCTGCTTTATTTTAAATAAGCACCAGATGGCGCTGTTCTTGACACTCTCGAAGCTTTGAATCTTTTCCCGAAACAGTCAGGGTAAAGCCTCACTGCTTCATGAGGTTTCATTTCCACATCCCTAGTGCATACAACTTATTTGCCCACCGGCAACTATAGTTGCCGCACATTCAAATACGATTTTCATGAAAAAAAAACTAAAACTTGGGAAAAATAAATGCAGAACACTTTCACATAGGACACTATTAACATGACTATGTGCATGAAACCATTCAGAAAAATTTAGGCACAAATGGGTTAATGTGAGAATACTCAACAAAACATTTTGGCAAAATTCTCTGTGTTGTTGTTCTTGTTTATTCAAGATGTCACATCTGTTCTGTGTCTTGCATGTGTGGGACTTTTATGTTGAAGTTTATTTGTGCCTAGGTTCTGTGTTCTTTTCTGTGTCCTGTTCCTGTGGAGTTTTGTAGTTCTTTATAGTTTTTTAATGTTGATTAGTCTTCCCAGGTGTTTTCCATTTACCACTCCCCTTGTTATCTTGTTAACCTTGTTCCCCTTGTGTAGGCTATATATACCCCAGTGCTTCAGTTGTTCTCTGTTGGTTGTTGTTTAATGTCTTGCAGGTTATTCTATTCTCTGTTCTATTTGTTTTTCTTTGTTTTTTCCTCAGTGTTATTGGGTTTCCTGGTTTCTTGATTGTTTATTTTTTCATTAAATTCTCCCTGCATTTGGATAACTCATCTCTG
Organism: Gobio gobio; assembly: GCF_949357685.1. Lineage (NCBI taxonomy): Eukaryota > Metazoa > Chordata > Actinopteri > Cypriniformes > Gobionidae > Gobio > Gobio gobio. The sequence goes on from NC_137099.1 coordinate 67,271,253, forward strand.
CCTGCCGCCTGTTATTTCCCGTTTCGTGACACAAGAGCGAAAGAGAACTCGATGTGTGCACGAGACTGGCACAACTAGGGAGCGGATTGAGACAGACAGGCAGAGCCAGCCCAAGGCATAAGCGAACTAAGCAGCTGCTTAGGGCCCCCTTGGCCACCAGGGGGCCCCCAAGACCACATGAAATTACTTTTTGCTGTACATGTTATTTTCATGATTATTGAAATCGCTAAATGGCTTTAAACAATTACTAAATTACTAAGTTCAAAGTCCAAAGTGTGAGAAAATCAGCGCTAAAACGTACTCGTCAGTTGCCCGGTAACCTTTTTATGAATGGATGGATTTAGTAAACACGGACTGTAGTAAACACTGTAGTAAACACGGATGTTCAAATGATTGCGTAACGCGCGAAAACAACATGAGAGGGAGTAAATGCAGAATTAAAATTCTTGGATGAGCTAAACATTTACAGTTTGAGTGGTCATTTTGACACGTTTTCTTGTGATGAGAACTGTGACTGATTGCATTGATCATCTGAAGTGCACACGCTGTAGCCACATATCCCAGTCTGAACTGTAGTACTGTAAGGCTTTGAATATTAACATCTGACCACTCCTGTGGGTTTGCTACTGTCACAATTTAAAACTGTGTACGGGTAAAAACATGACAGGCAGACATTATATAAGCAACACAGCTAAAACTACTAACATTGATATACTGGGTGTGCGAATGATCAAAAATTGACAATAGTCAATCGTATTGGTGGCACCAAGGGGCCCCCAAATAAAAATCTGCTTAGGTCCCCATAAGGGCTTGGGTCGGCCCTGCAGACAGGGCATTGACATACAGCGCGTTCTCTTCTGTCTTATCGTGCTTAGATTGTTTAAAAGCATTTACATGAATAAGAGAGTGATCATATAATGTAACGCTGGGCAAAAATTTATATAAAAACGAACGCTGCGTTAAATGCGTTAAATATTTTAAATGCGTTAAAATGAAAACAGCCCGTGTTAACGCGTTAATTTGCCCAGCACTACTATTTTTGCTTTTGACAGATGTTTTATCCACAGCGTCTAGTGCATTACAGAAACCTGCAGTTAGTTAGTGAGTGGCACCTCATGGTACCTGTCACAGTCATGATCAGATTGTTTTGGTTTTCATTCATCATGTGTGTTCCTTTGTTCTTAATCTCACACTCATCACAGCTGCTTGTCTTTGAGATAATCATCTCTGTGTATTTAGTTCCTACATGTGTTCTGTTCATTGTCCGGTATTGTCTGTGCACAAGCACACTGTTTTATATGTTGGCTGTTATTTTAAAATTATCTATTATACCTTGTAGTATCCTATCTTCGTCTTCATTGGATTAAGGTAAGACACTACAGGTGAATAGGGATTAGGGAATAGGAAGTTATTAAACATAATTTTGGGAGCAGTACGCCCATCTAATCTTCCAATTAATACCAAGGTATAAAACCAGCTGCTTTCCTCTTCCCGTTGTTAGTTCTTGTTGCATCCCTCCTCCTCCCCTGCTCCTCCTATTTTGTACAATTTTGCCTGTAATCGGAGCTCGGGTATAATACCCTTTCCGAGCCCCTCTTTAGCAGACAGCAAGCCAAATCTGTTTACCACTTTCACTAAGATTATATGGGCACACAAACTTGTGAAATTATAAGATATCACTGTGAAACGTATCCAGTTTATTACTGGTTTAAACATAAGAACATTTTTTATTACAAGTATTGTGTAAATTAATGTTTTAATATGCACATGAGGCCTTATGTACTTAAATATACGCTAATTTGCATACATTTCCAAAACCAAAATTCTTGGTTCCATTTGTTGACATATTAGATAAGAGGGCTTTTACAGAGAGGATTATGTTTCTCTTATTTTGTGCTTTAGTAAATTAGAGAATTCTGACAATATCCTTAAAAAATTTAATTTTGCCATTTTTTTAAGTAAAAGGACCCATAACTAAGGGTAGGAATGAAATATCAAAAAAAATCCCTCAGTAAGAGACTTCAGAATATAGTCAAGTATGAGACTGGAAAGGTTGGTGCTTGTAGGTGCTACTGAAGTGGACTCTGAGTGTGAAAAAAAACTCATTTTGAGAAAACAGCCTTTAAAGTTTTATATTGTATAATTTCATACATTTCTATTGAAACTCCCAACCTACAAACAAAATATTCCATTCATTAATATCAGTGGTGTATAATATTTACACATGGAAATTGATAAATGAATAAATTATTAATAGCAATACAGCCTTAAACTGAAGAGAACTACCTTTACAAACACACATAAAAACAGTCACAAAAACTGCAGACGAACTGTCCCTGTTTGTTGTATGTCCATCTATAACTAATTGAATCTAATTCGCAGACGGGGTTCCATCATCTAATCTGTTGTTAACTTTCTTTTTACTAGCTCTTGCAAGTGACAGCTGTTGCCATCTTTTCTGTGAACATTTATGAGCTGATTTCGGCTGATTTCTCTCAGGCAGTGAATAAACAAGGGGAAACTAGAGTTGACTTTTGGTGATTTCCGGTAGAAATCTAAAATATAATGAAATAACCACCTTAAAGTGTAATGTTGACATATTTTTTATTTTGACTTGAAAGCTTACGGGCCCTATTTTAACGATCTGAAACGCAAGTGTCAAAGCGCGAAGCGCAAGTAACTTTGTGGGCGGGTCTCGGCGCTGTTGCTATTTTCCCGGCGGGATAAATGGCTCTTGCGCCCGGCGCAAATCTAAAATGGGTTGGTCTGAAGTAGCTTCATTATTCATAGGTGTGGTTTGGGCGTAACGTGAATAAACCAATCCGAGCGTCATCCAACATTCCCTGTAAAAGCAGGTGCGCAAGTTCCATTATGGATTGCTATTATTATGGCGTATTTACCAGGCGCACGCCAGGAGTGGTTCACAGCCGAGGAGACTGATGTTCTTGTAAGAGCAGTGAAAGACAGAGAGGTGAAGTTGTAATGTTGTACATTATGGTAAAGGTGATTTCACAGTCTTTTTTTTTTCAGTCTTTCAGTTTTTTCAGTTTTTCAGTCGATTTTTTTTCCTGGTTCTTGACGGACAAACCAATTTGTCAGATGTCCTTATATACATATATGTCTTGCCACTATTGGGCAAACAGGTCTTATCCTCAATTATTACAATTAGCCTGAATCATTTGTAAGCTAGATTTATGCCTATTTTTTCACATCTTCGTGGCACACCACAATGATTTCCGTCATCTCATGTGTTAATTTTTTTTAGTGTAACAATTTATGATTTGCAAAAATAACTGTTGCATCTGTGTAGATTACATGAGCAAAGTGTATGCGCGTTGTGCACGCTATACATTATGGTCAAGCATGCGCCCTTAAAATAGCATAATGAACAACGCGCAACGCGCCACTGACTTTAGACTAGGTTTTTTCTGGTCAGTGGCGCAATTGTTTAATGGAACAGCAAAATAGCACCAGGGATTGTTTGCGCCGGAACACCCCTCCTATTTTGCGCTGAACCGCCCAGGGAGCGCAAGTTCATTCACTAGTTTAGCGACGTGCTTCTGTGGAGGGAAAAGCGCGCTTTGCGCGGGTGCAAAATAGGAATGACACATGCGTCGGTGTACAAAGTCAATTGCGCTGGGTGCAAGATAGGGCCCTACATGTTAACAGAGCAAACTGGCCCAAAATCTCAAAATTGACAACTGCATGAAAAAACAATGTTTTCGCCTGCTGTGTCTCACCGTAAGCGATACAGTACCATCACAGAGAGACACATTAATTAATTTTGTTTGTCTTTTGTCATCATCATCATCATCATCATCAGGAGAAAGAGATCAGAATCCACAGAACCCAGCAGTGTAAAAATATTCCAATCAATGGAGCGACTCACCAAATTCAGTGATGGACCAGTGACCTCTGACCCTAGGTATGACAATAGCCAATTTAGCATTTGACAGATACTTTTATCCATATTGACTTGCAGTGCATTCCAGAAGCGTGCGGTCCGTGAGTAAATGGCTTTGCTATCACGGATCCTCATTGGTGAAACGATCTTACTGAAACCTAACTGAGTAACTTTTTTCAAGACACATATAAAGCCGTGGTTTTTGCTTTTAATAATAAATTAATTTTTAAAATAATGAACATATAAACATTTTAAATGTAAAAATGTATTGTCTATTCTACTGTCTTGCAACGATACAAGTTTATGTTCTTTGAATTCAGTCAGACGTTTATCCTGTGACATTAAGGTCTTCTATTGGTCATACATTTTTTCAGCATGCAGGTTAGAGTTTAACTTTTTAAAATTTTACTTTTGAACACAGTAAAAGCATGTACAGTCTCCCAGGTGTTCTGTTTAAGCACTTAATCTAAATATATTTAAAATAGTCTATTTACAATAAGTGCAAATCATCTGCCTTGTCGGCAGAGGCTATTTACACTAACTTCACCCATTATCGTCTGATTGAGCCAGACAAAATTACAAAAGAAATTCTGCTGCTAACAGGATCAGTGGCGTGGAGAGTAAGGTGGGTGGCGTTTGCCTTTGATGTGGCTGACTCGAGTTCAAATCTCAGTCTTCTCACTTTTCCCATCACATACTAAAAATTAAGTGGAAATAAATTGCCTAACAGGTATTTTATTGTGGAAATTAAGTGTTAAATGGGTAGGGTTAGGAAAAGGTGTAGGGGAGATAATGTCAAGTACAAGTAATATATAAATAAATAAAGCAGCATCCATTTATGATTTTAATAAATATAATATACACTGAATATGTTGTTGTTATTATTGCACACTGTTTTGTAATATAATACAATACACTGGGGTGAAAATAGTATCTGCCACTACACACTGTTTTACACTTAGTGTCACATGTATGCTATGTTTCTGTTTAGTTTCCTTTTTCCTTATTTCCCCACTTAGTCTCCCTAAATTAGTTCATCACACCTGTTTTTGTTCTGATAATTATCTCCTAGCTAGATATACTCTTAGTTTCCTCAGTTTCTTTGTCTGATAGTATGTTAATGTATAGCTAATGATCTCCAGTCTTTTTTCAATGATCTCCTGTGTTTATCATTAAAGACTGTTTAAAATATTCCTAGTTTGTGCATGTTGCTTTCAGCATTCCAGGTATACAATATAGCTAGTGCTCTAATGCCCTTTTGTTTGTCCTTTGTCAGTATCAGCAGGAAGAAGAGACCAAGATCAGAGTCTCAAGGACCGAGCTGCATTTCTGTAAAGAGTAACAGGTCTATGGAGCTACCCATTGATTTCAGTGATGGACCAGTGACCACTGACCCTTTGTTAGTACAAACATGTATTTGCTAATTTACTGTATTACATCTCAAATGAATAATTATATAACTGTATGCCCCAAATTATGTAAGAGAAGTGAAACACAAAGAGAGGCCCTAAAATCCTTCACTGTAGCCAATACTCTTCTGACGATTCTTAATGGCCATTGTAATAACTGTGATTTGTCTTTTTTATGAACTTTTTAATTACGTTTTTCAGCATTCAAGAGACACATGAGCTGATCAGATCTGTGCCATCCTCAACATTCCACATTCAGACCCACATCAGACAGAATGAAACTGAAGCAGACCTGCAGACACACACACTGGAGACTGGAGACCTGCAGAGAGTCAAAGACCAGCACAAAACCAGCATGAAGAACAAGTATGAGAGACTATTTGAGGGAAGCAAACTCCAAGATAATGAAACCCTCCTGAACAGGATCTTCACACAGCTCTACATCATAGAGGGAGAGAGAGAAGGTGTGAATGAAGAACATGAGGTTTTACAGATGGAGAAAACAGCCAGAACACAACACTCACAAGACACTCCAATCTATTGCAATGACATCTTTAAAGCCTCACCTGAACCAGGATATGAGGAGAAACACCAAATCAAGACTGTTCTTACTAAAGGCATTGCTGGAATCGGAAAAACTGTCTCTGTGCAGAAGTTCATTCTGGACTGGGCCGAGGGAAAAGACAATCAGGATGTAGATTTCATGTTTGTGCTTCCATTGCGAGAGTTGAACTTGATCCGAGATCATCAGTACAGTCTCCACAGACTTCTGCTGGACTTTCATCCTGAACTTCAAGATCTGGACTCAGAGATTTATGAGCAGTGTAAAGTTGTGCTCATCTTTGATGGTCTGGATGAAAGCAGAATCACACTTATGTTTTCAGACATTCAGAAAGTTTCTGATGTGACTGAGACTTCATCAGTGGGTGTCTTGATGTCAAACCTCATGAAAGGAGAGCTGATTCCCTCTGCTCTCATCTGGATCACCTCCAGACCAGCAGCAGCCAATCAGATCCCCTCCAAATACATCAACCGTCTGACAGAGATTCAGGGATTCAATGAGCCTCAGAAGGAGGAATATTTCAGGAAGAGAGTCAGGGATGAGCATCGAGCCAGCAGAATCATCTCACACATCAGAAGAGCAAGAAGCCTCCACATCATGTGCCACATACCTGTCTTCTGCTGGATCTCATCCACTGTGCTTCAAAAGATCCTGGAAGAAGATCTGAGTGCAGAAATCCCTCAAACTCTAACTGAAATGTACATCCACTTCCTGCTGATTCAGATCAACATGAGGAATCAGAAGTATGAAGAGAGAGATCCAGAGAAACTCCTGCAGTCCAACAGAGAAGTGATTGTGAAACTTGCTGAAGTGGCTTTCAAACAGTTAATGAAGGGCAATGTGATGTTCTATGAGGAGGACCTGAGAGAGAGTGGCATAGATGTCACTGACGCCTCAGTGTATTCTGGGATTTGCACTGAGATCTTTAAGGAGGAATCTGTGATTCGTCAGAGGAAAGTCTACAGCTTCATTCATCTGAGCATTCAGGAGTTTCTTGCTGCTCTCTATGTGTTGTACCATTATGTAATGAAAAATGTTGACACATTGCAGTTTTGTGATGTGATGCATAATCTGCACAAGGATGCAGTAGATAAATCCCTCACCAGTAAGAATGGCCATCTGGATCTGTTCCTGCGGTTCCTGCTGGGCATCTCAGTGGAGTCCAATCAGAGACTCTTACATGATCTACTGACACACACAGAGAACAGCTCAGAGAGCATCAGGAGAACCACACAGTACATTAAAGAGAAGATCAAAGATGGACATGGACTCTCCACTGAAAGATCCATCAATATGTTCCTCTGTCTGCTGGAAGTGAAAGATCAGACTCTGTCCAGAGAGATTCAGGAGTTTGTGAAATCAGACAATCACTTAGAGAAGAAACTCTCTCCTGCTCACTGCTCAACAATCGCCTACATGCTTCAGATGTCAGAGGAAGTGCTGGATGAGCTGGACCTTAATAAATACAACACATCAGATGAGGGGAGAAGAAGACTGATACCAGCTGTGATAAACTGCAGGAAAGCACTGTGAGTGATTTATTGTGTATTACAATGAAGAGTTTCTGAATATAATTACAATTGTTGTGATACCATCCATCTTTAGTATATTTAGCTATTTTTAGAATGTCTTTTTACAAGAATGAAGCTGATATTATTTATTGAATGCAGTTAAAAATATAAAATGTATTTTTCAGTCTTGTTGGCTGTAATCTCACTGGTCAGTCCTGTAAAATTGTGGCATCAGCTCTTCAATCCTCAAATTGTGTCCTGAGAGAGCTGGACCTGAGTAACAATGACCTGCAGGATTCAGGAGTGAAGCTGCTCTCAGATGGACTGAAGAGTCTAAACTGTCAGCTCCAGATACTGAGGTTTGACTTTCACATTGAGTCATTTAAATGTTAATGATTATTTGAAGGTTATGGTTCCATACTGGCGTTAAAACAACAAATGTACTGCTGATGTGTGTCTTTAGATGATCTGACTGTGTGTTTCTGTAGGTTGTCAGGCTGTATGGTGACAGAGGAAGGCTGTGGTTATGTATCTTCAGCTCTGAGTTCAAACCCCTCACACCTGAGAGAGCTGGATCTGAGCTACAATCACCCAGGAAATTCAGACAAACTGGACCATCTAAACAATAAACTGCAGATACTCAAGTATGTGGGATACAAGTTAAGAAACCTTAATATTTGCAGCGGGAGTCATCGAGTAACTGCTTGCTTTAAAACTAAAAACAAACAGGACATTTGTTAGAAGATGTAAAATAGATTCATAAGAATTGAATTAAAAGGATAGTTCACCCAAAAATGAAAATTCTGTCATCATTTTCTCACCCTCAAGTTGTTCCAAACCTGTTCCATTCTTCTGTTGAACACAAAAGACATTTTGAAGAATTTTATTACTAGAAAGTTGACACTAGCCATTGACTTCCATAGTAGGAAAATAACATACCGTATTGTTCCCGATACAAGAAAAAGTTTTTTTTTCTTGGAAATACATCTGAAAAAACGGGGTTGTCTTATATTCCATGTCTAAACTTTTACATGTCAATAATACACCCGCAACAATAGGGGCAACCAAATACATGTAAATACGAATCATCAAACATCAATACGAGTCATCAAACAACTCTCATTAGGCAGCCAAGAAAAATGATTTGTGAGAGTGTAATGTTAGAAGATGTAGAGCCCAAAAACACTTGGTAACAGTCAAAGAAAAGTTTATTGCAGTACTAAAAGTGCCCGCTTTGAAGAAACTGACAGGCAAGTGTGTCAGTGCGCAGCTGTGCTGGGGCTGCCGAAAACCAGAGCTGTCATCCAGCTGAAATCAACATTAATATCCCCCCTGGATCAGATATGGTGTGAAATCAGTATTGTGAAATCTACTAAATGGGGGGGGGGGGGTCTTATATTCAGGGTCAGAACAATGCAGTACTATGAAAGTCAGTGGCCACCATCAACTGTGTGGTAACCAACATTCTTCAAAATATCTAATAATAATAATAATTTTGTGTTCAACAGAAGAGCGAAACTCATGCAGGTTTGGAACAACTTGAGGGTGAGAAAATAATGACAAATTTTTATTTTTGGGTGAACTATCCCTTTAAGAATTTAAATATGCCAAATATTAATATATATGTGTGTTACTGGATGCAAAGAATTTACAACTAAATATTAAATGGCCAGTTTCACAGACAGGGCTTAGACTAAGCCAAGATTAGGCCTTAGTTCAAGGCTTAATGCATTGCGATATATGGCTCTGTAAAGCTGCTTTGGAACTATATGTATTGAGAAATGTGATATACAAATATATTTGACCTGACTCTTTATATTAATGGACTGTGTGTGACTATTCCAATTACTTACGATTCTTTATGATTGTATTTTTTACGTCTGTATTTGTCTTTAGTTTGGATTATGGCGGGCCCTTCAGGATTAAACCAGGATTACGAAAATGTAGGTTATTTTTCTGACACACTCTTGCTCATTTATTGATAGCAAAGGATTTCTGTGAAGCTGCTTTGAAACGATATGTATCGTGAAAAGCGCTATACAAATAAATTTGAATTTAATTGAATTGAATATTAATAAACTGTTTTTATCTGTCATCTTGTGTTCAGATGCCTGTGATCTCACATTAGATCCAAACACAGCAAACACGCATCTCATCCTGTCTGTGGACAACAGAAAGATAACATATGTGAAAGAGAAGCAGTCGTATCCTGATCATCCAGAGAGATTTGCTGATATTCCTCAGGTTCTGTGTCGAGAGAGACTGACTGGACGCTGTTACTGGGAGGCTGAACGTAGTGGTTGGGCTCGTATAGCAGTGGCCTATAAAGGAATCAGCAGGAAGGAAGGGACTGTCTGTAAATTTGGATACAATGACAAGTCCTGGAGTATTTTTTGCACTGATAATGGATGTGCTGTCTGTTTCAATAATACGTTCACTGACATACCTGTCCCATCATGCCCCTCTACCAGAGTAGGAGTGTATGTGGACGTGTCGTCCGGCACTTTATCCTTTTACAGCGTCTCTGACACACACACACTCACACTCTTACACACATTCAGCACCACATTCACTGAACCCCTATATGCTGGATTTAAGGTTTTTGAGTCTGAACTGTCTCTATGTCAGGTTTGACTCAAAACTGAAATACACACATCTTTCAATTCTTTCTACTTCAATGTTCTTCAATGTATTTCTATAATAAAATAATAATGGGAAGAATAACTGAGTAGTTTCAGTCTGCTGCCTCAACTGATGTACACAGCAGAGATGAAAACTCAAGATTGCGACTTGGACTCATGAACAACTGACTCGAGACTTGACTTGGACTTGAAGACAGAGACTTGTGAAAAATTATTTTGGTACATATTTTTGTACCTTGAAAAACAAGTATTTTTGAAGAACACATTTTTTTGGTATGACAATCATAGTTCCATATGTGCACTTTATTATGAAACACACAGATATTTATGTAGTTAAATTGCAGCCTTTGCTGCAAACGATACACTAGTGTCACGATTCGATATAAATCACGTTACTGAACTCTCGATATGATATGTATCACAATATTTTAAGCTCAAAATAAAAAATAATAAAGGAGAGGGTTTTTTTATATAATAAAATGCCCCCCCCATTGCATCATTATACATTATATAATAGCATACTATATCTAATTCCTCTCTATATAAGATAAGTTGTCCACAGAATGCTATTTAATTACACAGAACCACATGTATTCAACCCATTTTTGAGCTAAAATACAAGCTAAACCTAAATTGAGCTAAACCTATACAAATACCACAGCTGTACAATTTTCAATCCCATTACTAAATTTACCCAATACAATAGCCTACTGACATAGCATTATTTAAAACTCTTTGTACTTCTGTCCAACTTCCGACTTTTCGGTTATTTTTTTTTGTTCCAGCTATATATCATTTGTTGCGTCTAAATATGAATGAGGATACGTTTATTGATAAATAAAATTGTTATTGTTGTTGTTCTTATTATCATTTAGGGGGGCTTAGGAACATTTTGGGGTAGCTTCAGCCCCCCTAAAATAGGCCCAACGACTTCCCTGGTAATGTCACTGAAACTCTGTAAACTTTCAATGCAGACAGCATTCTCTCCCGGTGCTCGCTATGTCTCGCCTCTTCCGCTATTACAGTTTTTTACAGATGCTAGGACACATTTCTCAATACTTAGGTCACTTTTGCAAAACTCTTCACACAGTGAGCACTGTGGGCTAATCTGAGGATCAATTATCATTGCTTTGGCACAAAATGCATTCAATGACTACATCTCTCAAATTTCATGAATTATTTTCTCACTCAGACACAACAACTGCCAAAACTCTACCCAAAACTGAACGTACAGGCCAATTTGCACATGCTTACATACTGTTTTCAAAACTGTTAAACTTATGTTCACAACAATAACATAATACAAAACTGAATAAGACACAAATCGTACATTCCTACAGTAATATTTTAATGAAATACATTTTAAATCTTACAATTAAATGCTATAAGGACAATTTGACCAGCCACAGCTGATTCTCCTTGTGGATGGTGTGTGTACAAATTCTTGTATTTTAGAATTACTCAAAAATATAAAATAAAAATAAATAAACAACATCAAATATTGACGAATATTCTGCATCATGTCGGATTCATTCCAGTAACATATATTGCAGTGAATTATAAACAGAGATGTGTCCTTGTTTTAAACAAGAAAACATTGTATAATGCTACATGTTGTTAGTGTTTTTTAGGTCATTGTTTTGTGGGTGACAAAGTGTGTTTGTCGGCTGTCAATATTTGCTAGTGTTCTGGAATAATGAGTTGATTTGAGACCTGAATAAAGTGTTTTGGTAGTTGTAGTGCATTTTGAATGTGAAATGAACTGCTTTGCCAAGCTGAAAGTTGGTTAGGAGAACTGTGTGAAGAGTTTTGCAGAAGTGACCTAAGTATTGAAAAATGTGTCCTAGCGTTTGTAAAAAAAACTGTAATGCACTATACATATAAGAATAAACCACCTAAAATGCTTTGAAAAATCATGCTACTAAAACTGAATGTGATCTGGTGATTTAAATGACGTTTTCTCTTTGACCATTCTGACAGCGCTTGCACTTCAGATCAACGCAATCTGTCACAGTCACACACAAAGCGTGTCAAAATTATTATTCTCAAACTGTATATGTTAAGCTTATCCAAAAATGTTAATTCTGCATTCACTCACTCTCATGTTGTTTTCGTGTGTCACACAATCATTTAAACGTCCGTGTTTACTACAGTAAATCTGCCGTCATGTCTCTTCAGAAGATTTGGATTAGATACTCGATTAGTTATTTTTACGATGCCTTTATGATTTTTTTGGATCTTTTAAGTTTGAGAGGAATGGACTTTAAATGGAGGGACAGAAATATCTCAGATTTCATAAAAAATATCTTCATTTGTGTTTGGAAGTTAAACGAAACAACATGATGGCAGAATTTACATTTTTGGGTGAATTATACCTTATAAATACAGCAAGTTGAGCCTTGGATAAAACAACTCTATATCGCAAATCAACAATACATATCGTCGTGATTAACGATATATCGTTACAGCCCTAATGCTTTCCCTCGCTGTTGCATTCATTAGAAACGCATTAAGAATATCCAACCCTATGCATGTATACCTTTTTTTTAAGTAATAGTAAAAAAAAAAAACTACTATTGAAACAATGCTAAATAAGTGTTAATGTGTCAACGTTAATTGCATTAAATCAACATCACTTATGCACCCGCAGTTATTGTTTAATTTTTTTTTTTAATATTATCAATAATCAATGGTAATGGCATTGAATCAGTGTTACAATGTGATGTTGGTTCAGCATCATGTTTGGTAGCAATGTGGTTGATTATCGAATCCAGTCATTCTGAATAGTTAGCACATTTGATTTCCTTAAAATGTTACTGTAGAGATTGGAGTTAGTAAGAGTTCTCCCTACAAGAAGTGTGTGTGTGTGTGTGTGTGTGTGTGTGTGTGTGTGTGTGTGTGTGTGTGTGTGTGTGTGTGTGTGTGTGTGTGTGTGTGTGTGTGTTGTTTGTGTGTGCGTGTTTGCATGTATGTGTACATGTGTGTGTGTTTGTGTGTGAGAGTGTGTGCATGTGTGTACACTCTAAAAAATGCTGGGTTAAAAACAACCCAAGCAATTGGTTTGTTTTAACCCAGTGAATGGGTTGTTTTAACTCAGCCATTGGCTTGAGTGTTTGCTTAAAACAACCCAATTGCTGGGTTAAAACAATTGTTTATAACCCAGCATTTTTGAGTAGGGCTGGGCAAAAAATATTGATTTCTAGATTTTAATCGATTCTCACTTTTACAAAACAATATCGATTCTTAAATCCCAAGAATCGATTAGTCATCCTGTTTTCAATTAATGAATGAAATAAACATTGTAGCACGCCTCCCATCCAATAAATCGCAATAATCTTTGTGCTTTATTACTATTGATATGAAACAAAGTCTCAGATTTCAAATGTCTATTTTTTTACGAAATTCAAAAACATAAATACTGTTTTGGCGCTGTGGCGCGAGATCGTTCTGCCGCTCAGCTCAAGAGAACCAGCAGCGCGGAGCAAACATGAACGGATCTCCTCTTCCGCTTTATACCAGTAACAGCGCGAAATAAACACGAATGAGCTTCTGAAAGTGTGTTAAAGGTCCCATGGCATGAAATTTTCATTTTATGAGGTTTTTCAACATTAATATGAGTTCCCCTAGCCTGAATATTGTCCCCAAGTGGATAGAAATGTTGATCGGTGTAAAACCGAGTTGTGGCTGTCTTTCTCTGCCTTTGAGAAAATGACAGGCCAGACTAGCCAATCCTGAAGTCTCCTGGTTTGACGTCCAAGCAGGCACGGTTTCCTCCCTTTCCTCCGCCCAGAGAATCTGGCACGCCCATGCAAACGCTCGTCGAGAGATCATTGCATCATTGCTTGTGAACGAGTGAACGCTGGCAGTTTCTCAGTGTTTGGATGTACAAATGAAAACAGAAGTCTTTTTTCAGTTCCTTCTGATCTGTGATCAGTGATTTCTGATGTGTAGCTAATTATTTATTATTCGTGCACACAATGCGGCTTCTCTCTCTCCAGACAGAACGGTGTTTTCGTGTTTTATATCTTGTGAGTCAGTGTTTTTGTACGTCCTCGTCGCGTCTATCGGTTCTAAAATGTGCATACAGTCATGAGTTTCTGCTCAACATCTTTAGAGATAAACCTCACACACGCCGAAGCTCGGCCTTCAACATCCCCGACCCACAGTACTGCATCTGGCCCACAGCGGAGGCACCAAACGCGGCGTGAGATTAAGCAGAAGGGGGGTAAGCTTGAGCATATCCGGGCTAGCCAGCCTAGCCCCACAATAAACTGGATTACATCCGATTACTGCTGTTGTGTCTTTGTTTGCGCTGTGTACTCAACGCGCGTCACTGACGCTTTTATTTTATTTTAAAAATAATGCTATTATCAACACTTACTTTTAACTCGTTCATCTCGACAGCTGTAATGGTACTTTGCATGTGTTACAAAGTTGGTAGAATAATGATGAAGAGACGGACTCGGTGTGACTGTTTATTCAGAACTCTCAGATACAAACACAATAAACTCGCGCTGACTGACAGCGCTCTCATAACTCAGTAGTTACTATAAATAACTTTGTTAGCAATCGCTGAGCTCAGTCTCTGATACATTAGTGATGTCCGGTTCGCGAACGATCTTTCTTTTGAACCAGTTCTTTTTAGTGAACCGAATCAGTTCACCAAATCGGACTGAATCGTTCTAAACGGTTCGCGTCTCCAGTCAGCGCTGATCCATAATTTACTAAAGTTACTAACTTTCATACATGAGTGACAGTCCCTCCGACTAGAAATAGACTAATAACCTAAAGTATATGCTGTAACTAAAACAGTTCAGACATGCTGAGAACTGATGTGAAGTGAACTCAGGTCCATCCGTCTCCCTGGCAGACTCGTGCCTGCTCGTGCCTCGATAAACCACGCCCCCTCCGCTCATATAAAATGCAAAGATGTCAGCCAATCACAACAGTGGGCGTTTTTACTGAAGTCTCACAGCAGACACGCCTCTTGAAGCAGGGCATTCAGCCACAGGGCAAACAGCAGTATAGAAAAAATGCCTTTTATTTCTAAATTATGACATTTTATGATGTAAAAGTCATACTAACAATATAAGTACAGCTCAGGAAACATTATACAATAATAGAAAAATGCCATGCCATGGGACCTTTAAAAGATACAGGACAACTTACCGAAATCCGTATCATGTCACATAGAATCGCTCAATCAGTGTTTCAACCACAGAAAATGTGTGTGTGTGTGTGTGTGTGTGTGTGTGTGTGTGTGTGTGTGTGTGTGTGTGTGTGTGTGTGTGTGTGTGTGTGTGTGTGTGTGTGTGTGTGTGTGTGTGTGTGTGTGTGTGTGTGTGTGTGTGTGTGTGTGTGTGTGTGTGTGTGCGTGTGTGTGTGTAATAAATAAACGTGTGTTTCTGAAACATTTGTCTGAGGTCTAAAACCTAGAAACCTCCTGACTAAAACAGGAAAAACAGGTCAAGCAACACACACACACGCACGCACACAGGTAATTCGACAAGGAAGTTGGCTGTAACAGCGGGAGGGTTCTTCTACGTAAGTACATTTATATACACCAGCTAGAAATGTGTTGTTTAGATTATAAATCCATGGTTGTTATTTTGCAGTTGTTTTTGAGAGTGTTTTTAGAAATGGTTGACGGGAAGGGCGTTGTTGTTGTTGTTACGACGCAGTGGAAAATTAACCTGGATACATGGCGTCTAAGGTGACTGAAAAAAAATCCCACAACAAATTAAGTTAGGTGTTATGATGTTATAAACTGGAGAGATACACGCGCACGCAAATCATTTTACCCGGCTTTCCATTAGATCCGGCGACAGATTCGTCAAATGCTATTTTGTACAAAACACAAATAAACCAAAAATGTTTCCACATTATTTGAAGGCTAAATGTTAGTATCATTATTGGACCGTGTTGATTGTTTCCTCGGTCTCTGTTCAAATGTATTTAATGCAGTTTAAGGGAGAGTTTTAATGTGTTTTCATGACGTGCCTCACAAGCCACGACCATGTTATTGTTAGACGTTTGTTTCAATGGAAACTGAGGGTGACACTTTAAATACATTTGAGCAAGTAAAGTAAAGTTGATTTATTTTGTTTCTTTGTAGCACTAGTCTATAGGCATTTTTATGGCTATATAAAAGCTATATTTATGGTTTATTTACATTTTGAGGTTATAAACTTAGTTGTATTATTATACAGTACTTTCAGACCTTTGCATCGCCAATACTACAGCCTGTTTCATCATTCATATTGAATGCAGGGTCATTACACAGGAGCATAAATGGAGAAAACTGAGTCATTCCCATTGCATTTAAGCATCATCGACTCATGACCTTGGAATTGCCAGTGTCATCCTTTACTTTTTTGAGCTACAGGAACTTGGCATCAAATAAAGTCTAGCGTATGCATCATATCAATTATGAATAGTTAAAGACTTTATTACATGTCACTTTAATGAGCCATACATGACACATTGAAAAGGTAAATATGACACTGTCACATGACATGAATAACTTGTATAACTCACAATATTTGTAACTTTATAACAATGTGAAGAGCACAAACCACATGGAATCTGACTTCCATATGTGGTACTAAATCAGATACAGGTAATACAGATACAGATAATTTTGCAATGTGACCAGTCTGAACAAATCATAATTCATGCAACTTATCCCTTACGGAACAAAAATATATGGAAATATAAATGGAGAAAAGTGAGTCATTCCCATTGCATTTAAGCATCATCGACTCATGACCTTGGAATTGCCAGTGTCATGTGAAATGTGAAGAGCACAAACCACATGGAATCTGACTTCCATATGTGGTACTAAATCAGATACAGGTAATACAGATACAGATAATTTTGCAATGTGACCAGTCTGAACAAATCATAATTCATGCAACTTATCCCTTACGGAACAAAAATATATGGAAATATAAATGGAGAAAACTGAGTCATTCCCATTGCATTTAAGCATCATCGACTCATGACCTTGGAATTGCCAGTGTCATCCTTTACTTTTTTGAGCTACAGGAACTTGGCATCAAATAAAGTCTAGCGTATGCATCATATCAATTATGAATAGTTAAAGACTTTATTACATGTCACTTTAATGAGCCATACATGACACATTGAAAAGGTAAATATGACACTGTCACATGACATGAATAACTTGTATAACTCACAATATTTGTAACTTTATAACAATGTGAAGAGCACAAACCACATGGAATCTGACTTCCATATGTGGTACTAAATCAGATACAGGTAATACAGATACAGATAATTTTGCAATGTGACCAGTCTGAACAAATCATAATTCATGCAACTTATCCCTTACGGAACAAAAATATATGGAAATATACTGCAAAATATAATGCAATATATTACATAGTACATTTCCATATGGGAAACTAGTGCTTATATCTTTCAATACACTGCAATATATGTATTGACCAGGTGTGGCTTTATATTGATACATATAAAATATTTAGAAATTAAGACAAAAATAGAATTACATGTAATATTCATAAAGTTTTATCCACTTTACAGGGAGATCTGTTAAAGTTGTATTATTTTGTAATTGAAAAGGGTTTCTGGTGTGTGTGAGTTGTTGGGGTTACCATTGACCTGTGGCGAGGATGACGATTGGCTGAACACCATTAAGACTATAATTACTTTATTTAAAAAGTAACGTCTGTGCTCTCTTCAGTGCAGTGACAGTATCTTTGCTAGTATATATAGTATATACATTAAATGTGAAACATTTATAATGTAAGTTAATATAAATATAAGAAATAAATTACATTGTATATTTCTCTATGTAAGTGTGTTTATACTGCATGAGTAAATATATCTGCAATATATTATACACATGGACTATCATGTCTGATCACATATATTATGAAATGTATTACTGAATATATAATTACATACATTATGATATATTTGTAAATATACAGTCACATATTTTTCAATACATGAAAAAAATCCTTATGTATTATGCAATATATTTTAATAGATTAACACAATATATTCTTCTGTATATTTTAAAATATACCGTTATATTATTTAATATATGGATTATTCATATATAGGGAAATATATTTTCTTTCCATTAGTGTAGTAGTAGTAGTAGTGGGAAGTTCAGATCATAATATGAATTTGGATCTTTGAATCTTGTTCAACAAAATTAACAAATCTTTTTTTCAAGTCATTTTGTTCATTTCAGCAGAATATAATTAATGTCACATTAAATTCCCTAACACATCTAGTGCTTACTCAAACAATTGGAATAAAAAATAAACTATAAGCTAATACAGCCAAGGCCAAATTATGAGAAAGAAATGATTAAGCTGGGTCTTCGGGCTATGAAGTCTGTTAGTTCTCCAAATCTGAGGCTGAATCCAAATATTTGTAGTGGTGTCCGAAATAGTGGACGTTATTGAGTGCACTCAATCAATCTCACATTGCACTGCAATAACGAGTGTTCAACCGATGTACACACAATGGCTGTCCAACTTCACGCACTTGTTTTCATTCACTCCTTCAAGTGAACTGTATTAGTGGACTAACGTAGGGAATAGTGAATGAGGGTATAGGGGGCGATTTGGGATTCAACCCGAAACGTTCTTTCTTTTGTAACTTCACATTTAATCACGTCTGTTCCCTGGAAAGATACACCTCTCGTGTGTTTGGGTTCGAGTCGTTAGTTTCGTCATCAGTGTCTGTTCTGGGCCGGGACAGCCCCATATAAGATGCATGTGTAACGGAGGTCAGCTAGTAGTCGCTGTGCGAGTAACCCTCACTCCTCTGATCTCAAGAGATGCTCTAGCGACTGATGCTAGAGGTTGCAGCCTTTAACCTCCTTATTAGAGCGTCCGACTCTCATGCCGGCAGATCCGGGTTCGAGTCCCGCTTGGAGCGGGCGGTTCGAACAGGAGGGGTTACACATGCAGTCCCGGAAACAGAAAATATTAGTTAATCTCTCGAGGGTTCAAGTCGTTCGTTTAGGTCACAGCCCCATAGGCTGAAACAGAAAAGATTAGTTAATCTTGCGAGTCTTCGGGTCTGAGTCTCATTCTTTTGTCACGTGACCGCTTCCCGGTTCAGTGACTCGCAAATTATTCAACATTATATTCATATTTTTGATTGTATGCTGTAATACTGTATATTTAGGAATTATTATAAAATCAAAAGATATGTGCAATAAACATTTATGTTGTGCCACTATCCCTTCTGACCAATCCAATATGTCCAGTCTTCATAGAAAAATCTGTTATTATAGGCTACTAGCTAAAATGACCCAAATATTCAAGCATTTGTATGAACTGTATCAGACTGGACTTCATGCTGGATTGTCATTTGAAAATCTAGTTCCTCTTTGAACTCTGATGATCATGTAGCGCCTCCTCCTGGACAGAGATGGTCAGATACACAATCAGATTTGTGTAAGTAAGATGAAAGCACTTTAACAACTAAAACTTAAAATTAAACAACTGTTTCTTTTAATATGTTTTATGGATCAATGAGGTCTATAACACCTGGAGCTCATTATTGTAACCATTGCCATTCGTCTCAGTGGTAGTTGCTTGGCTAGAACGTGTCCTGCTCGCTGCCATGTCTGAGACAGACATTGTAGTTGGACCACAGGCCATAAAGATAGGAATAAAAACTAAAACTGATGTTCACTATATGTTGATGGCACAATTTGTTGTAGGCACAATATGATGATATGCTCTGAACCACATTGCTTATGCTGTGAAAAGAGTTAAAACAAACAAACATGGTTAATGTAAAGGCTACCAGTATTTTTTCCTTTTTCAAAACAAAACACTGTTTTTATTCAACACTGTTCTGCTTTTTTCTAGAACTGCTTCATGACTCCTTGATTTCTGAGTAAAGCTGGTGTAACCAGTGGAACAGCTAAAACTGAAAGCCGAAACAAACAAGAGCTTTACATCGGCAAGGAAAGAGGCTGACAAAGCAGCATAAACCAGCTGGATATTTTCATGGTAAGTACACGTTTAAAGCTAATGTCTTTTCCATATGTGGTGTCTAGTGTTTTATATGGATAAATTAAGTGAATTTTCCTCATTTATTAAGTATATGTATTGGCAGGGCTAACAGCTTTCTGGATATAAAGAAGGCGATGCTGGTTCTAAAATGAGTCACAAAGAGAAAACAGAAGAGAGATGTTCTCAGTCCCGGAGATCTCCAGAACCCAGCTGCGTGTCCATGAAGAGTCATCAATCCATAGGCATTCCTTTTAATTTCAGTGATAAATCAGTGACTGATCCTATGTGAGTATAAACACACTAGATCAAGTTATTAATTTATCTGTTTACTTATTAGTTCATGTGTGAACATTCTTTACAATACATAAACAGAAGAATTACATTTTATAACTTACATTTACATTCTGCATACAGCTGTAAACTATCAAATCTATGGAAGAGCCACAATTATATCTAGTGAAACCAATATAAGGCATTATGCATTGTGAGAATAATTAAACAAATATATGAGTCAATACAATAGATGGACCTCTGCACATGAAACACTCAACCTTCAATGTCATGTCATCTTCACAAATGCGGGTTATTACTATATGCCTACAGCATATCATTAATCTACAGTAGGTCTATGTAGACAGAGATAGAAACTATATCTATTAGTTACTGATGAGTTCATTTTGTGCAGTCTGAGCACCGTTTATGTTATAAAACTGAATGCAATTGTATACATTAGACTCTCACAAACAAATGAGCCTACCTCCAAAGTTTATTTTTCAAAATAGAGCTGTAGTTTTATTTATAATATCCAAGCAGTGCCACCAGATTCTGTGACGTCTTGAGAAGCCTATTCTCCAGTCATTGTCGTTGTAGTAAATCTGTCGGACAATACGTTTATTCAAGTGTTCTATTAGTATACTTCTTTTAAACTAAAAATAAGAATACTTTTCAGTCTTCTTTTTATATACTATACTACTTTTTATATTCTTTATGTACTTCGCAGAAATATACTTAAAATTGCACTTAAGTATACTTGACTTATACTGACAGAAAACTCTAAGTATATTTGTATATGTTCTTAAAAGTATAATTAAGTTTTCAAAGTGTACTTTGCTTGTAGTTATGTTTAATATTTTGATTGAGTACCCTATTAAATATACTTTCTTTTACATGGTTTTACATACAGTCTCATTAAACTTACATTGTTGAATAAACTTACAAATATTGATTAGAATACTGATATAAAACAGATATGTTCCAAATTCTGCAAATCTGAATTTTTGTGTAGGCCAGTACACTGTAGTGTACATAGGAATTTACTTAAAGGGTTAGTTCACCCAAAAATGAAAATTCTGTCATTAATTACTCATCCTTATGTCGTTCGACACCCATAAGACCTCCGTTCATATTCGGAACACAAATGAAGATATTTTTGTTGAAAGCTGATGGCTGAGAAAGGCTTCAGACAGGCCTCCATTGGCATTCAGTACATTAATACTCCCAAGACCCAGAAAAGGCACTTAAAACATCTTTACAAAGTCCATCTCACCACAGTAACTCTACAATCATTTTACGATGCAACGACAATAGTTTTTGTGCGCAAAAAAAAATCTAAATAACACCTTTATCCAACTTGTTATTGCCTTCCGTGTGTGCCTCCACGACGCATGCGCGAGAATATGACGCAGATCCGGCATTTCGGACAGATGACCCAGAAGCGATTTGTTGACAAGCAGAGGAAGACGCACGTGTCTAAGCTGTTGGATTCTACATTGATCGTGCTTAAGGTCTCGGTGTAGTTCTCAAAATGGGACTAAAGTGTGCATTTCATGGATTCCCGAACCCCGGCGCTACGTCATATTCTCGCGCATGCGTCGTGGAGGCACACACGGAAGGCAATAACAAGTTGGATAAAGGTGTTATTTTGATTTTTTTTTTGCGCACAAAAACTATTGTCGTCGCATCGTAAAATGATTGTAGAGTCACTGTGGTGAGATGGACTTTGTAACGACGTTTTAAGTGCCTTTTCTGGGTCTTGGGAGTATTAATGTACTGAATGCCAATGGAGGCCTATCTGAAGCCTTTCTCAGCCATCAGCTTTCAACAAAAACATCTTCATTTGTGTTACGAATATGAACGGAGGACGGGTGTCGAACGACATGAGGGTGAGTAATTAATGACAGAATTTTCATTTTTGGGTGAACTAACCCTTTAAACACTAAATTAATCTTTCCCCTTGTCTGGCTATCACCAGACCAAGCTCAATTTAAGATTGAACATTGTTCTGGGGAGTCTGTTCTGTATTTTCGCAGCATACATTCACACAAGAGGCGTGATAAACAAGTATAATTAAAATGACTCTGTACGCAATTGGATAGTCCTTCAACCAATCAGACCACAAGAGGTGTGATCAACAGGCATTGATCCATCACTTCTCTATCCGTTATTGTGTTAAACCAGCCAATAGCGCGCCAGGTGGATAAGCCAGAAGTCTTCTAATCCCTTTAATAATTTCATTACACATCGTGCATCTCTGTAGTTAGTGGATGGCCCTGAACCCCTGTATACACTTATTTTTCTTCTTGTTTCAGCAGTGTGGAAACAGATGATCAGGCTGCAGACCAGCAGCCGGATTCTCCTAAACCAATGGGTGATGTTTTGCTTAGAGTCAAAGATCAGCACAAAACCGGCATGAAGAACAAGTATGAGAGATTATTTGAGGGAATCAAACTGCAAGAGAATGAAACCCCCCTAAACAGGATCTACACACAACTCTACATCATAGAGGGAGAGCGTGAAGGAGTGAATGAAGAACATGAGGTTTTACAGATGGAGAAAACAGCCAGAACACAACACTCACAAGACGCTCCAATCTACTGCAATGACATCTTTAAAGCCTCACCTGAACCAGGACATGAGGAGAAAGACCAAATCAAGACTGTTCTTACTAAAGGCATCGCTGGAATCGGAAAAACCGTCTCTGTGCAGAAGTTCATTCTGGACTGGGCAGAGGGAAAAGCCAATCAGGATATAGATTTCATGTTTGTGCTTCCATTTCGAGAGCTGAACTTGATCCGAGATCATCAGTATAGTCTTCACAGACTTCTGCTGGACTTTCATCCTGAACTTCAAGATCTGGACTCAAAGATTTATGAGGAGTGTAAAGTTTTGCTCATCTTTGATGGTCTGGATGAAAGCAGAATCACACTGATGTTTTCAGACATTCAGAAAGTATCTGATGTGACTGAGACTTCATCAGTAGGTGTGTTGATGTCAAACCTCATGAAAGGAGAGCTGCTTGCCTCGGCTCTCATCTGGATCACCTCCAGACCAGCAGCAACCAATCAGATTCCTTCCAAATACATCAACCGTCTGACAGAGATTCAGGGATTCAATGAGCCTCAGAAAGAGGAATATTTCAGGAAAAAAATCAGTGATGAGCATCAAGCCAGCAGTGTCATCTCACACATCAGAAGAGCAAGAAGCCTCCACATCATGTGCCACATACCCGTCTTCTGCTGGATCTCATCTACTGTGCTTCAAAAGCTCCTGGAAGAAGATCTGAGTGCAGAAATCCCTCAAACTCTAACAGAAATGTACATCCACTTCCTGCTGATTCAGATCAATAGGAGGAATCAGAAGTATGAAGAGCGAGATCCAGAGAAACCCCTGCGGTCCAACAGAGAAGTGATTGTGAAACTTGCTGAAGTGGCTTTCAAACAGCTGATGAAGGGCAATGTGATGTTCTATGAGGAGGACCTGAGAGAGAGCGGCATAGACATCACTGATGCCGCAGTGTATTCTGGGATTTGCACTGAGATCTTCAAGGAGGAATCTGTGATTCATCAGAGGAAAGTCTACAGCTTCATTCATCTGAGTGTTCAGGAGTTTCTTGCGGCTTTCTATGTGTTCTACTGCTACTTAAACAGCACCATGGAGGCCCTTAAGGTTTTTGATGGAATGCATAATTTGCTTAGAGGAGCAGTAGATAAAGCCATTGAGAGTGAGAATGGAGAGCTGGATCTGTTCCTGCGGTTCCTTCTGGGCATCTCACTGGAGTCCAATCAGAGACTCTTACAGGATCTACTGACACACACAGAGAACAGCTCAGAGAGCATCAGGAGAACTACACAGTACGTTAAAGAGAAGATCAAAGATGGACATGAACTCTCCACTGAAAGATCCATCAATCTTTTTCTCTGTCTGCTGGAAGTGAAAGATCAGACTCTGTCCAGAGAGATTCAGGAGTTTGTGAAATCAGACAAACACTCAGAAGAGAAACTCTCCCCTGCTCACTGCTCAACAATCGCCTACATGCTTCAGATGTCAGAGGTTATGCTGGATGAGCTGGACCTCAAGAAATACAACACATCAAATGAGGGTAGAAGAAGACTGATACCAGCTGTGACCAACTGCACAAAAGCCCTGTGAGTTTTTAATAATACGTTACAGTCCATAATAAATTGAAATAACAATTCTTTTGTTGTGCCAAAAAATATGTGTTTTTTTGGTTTTTTTTTTACCAGAATGAAGATTATATTATTGAAACACTAGCTTTAAAATAAGGTTAAGTATATGATTCTCGTTTGTTTTACTCTCTTTCAGTCTTGCTGGCTGCAATCTCACTGATCAGTCCTGTGAAATTGTGTCATCAGCTCTTCAATCCTCAAACTCTGTCCTGAGAGAGTTGGACCTGAGTAACAATGACCTGCAGGATTCAGGAGTGAAGCTGCTCTCAGATGGACTGAAGAATCCAAACTGCCAGCTGGAGATACTGAGGTGTTAAAAAGCATTAATCGTTTATAAATTCTCTTGCATTTTTGTCAAGGCAACAGGTCATTAACATTGCTTGTTGCCAACCAACTTCTGCATTGCTAATTATGTTTTTGAGTACTGGTGTACAGGCCCTTTGCAATAAACAGACTATGATTATGTCAGGCAAATCAATCCAGCTATTTGTTCGGACATTTGAAAAACTGTTAGCCAGTTGCAATTATTTGGCTGTAGTATTTTAAGTTTTTTTTTTTTTTAAATCAAATTCATAGGCATCTGCCAGCTTAATGATTTGGGTACATGTAATGCAGTTTCTCTAATGAGTGAGGTCAACAAAAATTCCTCAGCTGTTTGTGAATTGAGGGCTACACAGATTGTCATTATCACTGTTCATGTGTGTTTGTATATAATCTGTCTCTGTGTGTATGTAGATGATCTGACTGTGTGTGTCTGCAGGTTATCAGGCTGTATGGTGACAGAGGAAGGCTGTGGTTATGTGTCTTCAGCTCTGAGTTCAAACCCCTCATATCTGAGAGAGCTGGATCTGAGCTACAATCACCCAGGAGATTCAGGAGCCAAACTGCTCTCAGACAAACTGAAGGATCCAAAATGCTCACTACAGATACTCAAGTATGTGGGGTACAAGTTAGGTTTGCATTGGAAGTTGCAATAATTTCTTCTAGGACTTATCTGTGTGTACTGATTAAATCCCTATAAAAGCTCAACAAATGTAATAACATCATATTTTTAATGCTGTTTTATATATCGACTAGTATTTTACACTAAAAGTGCAGCATGGGCAAACTAAAAGTTAAACTGTTAAGTCTAAATCTAAAATGGAGAAAGTCTGAGTTGAAAATAAAACAAACAACAAACAGGACATTAATTTGATGTAAGTTGGGTTAATAGAAATGTGAACATGGCAAAGATAACCATAAGATGATATTTATAGATAACAGAGTTACTAAATGCAAATCATTTACAACTGAATATTATATAAAGCAAATAACCTGTAAAGCTGTTCATTCGGATTTGACGATATTGAGGGTCCTATTTTACTGATCTACCTATTTACCGAGCGCATGGTCTGCACCGCATGGTGCAGGTGTACTTAGGGTGTGTCTGAATCCACTTTTGCTAGTTTACCAACGGAAACGTCTCTGTTACGTATGTAACCCTCGTTCCCTGAAGGAGGGAACGGAGACGGACGTCAGAACTGACCGACGAATTGGGATCTGTTTTCAGAGATCTACTTTCACATCTACTTCGAGTGTATAGAGACGAGCCAATAAACATGGTTTCTATACACTCGAAGTAGATTGGTCTCTGAAAACAGATCCCAATTCGTCGGTCAGTTCCGACGTACGTCGAACGTGACCGACTGAAAGGGAACAACATTCGTGCAATATACGAATGCTCAAAAAGGTTTCTACCTAGTCTCTTAATGAGTCATGGGTGTGTTTTGGGCTTCCAAAGTCCAAGTCCAGTCTCATCTCCCATTCCCTTTAAATGCGCTTGTATCATGGTGGATTAGATATTTACACAGCGGAATTTGCGATCGGAAAGACTGAATGCTTTTCCAAAGAGGAATCCTTTTATTTGTAATATTTAAAAATGTGTGTGCCCTATAAATAACACAAAAAATACTGCGCTATTTACTTTAGACCAGGTTTATGTTGGTCAATGGCGCAGTCGTTTTCAGTTGCTGCAAAATAGCAACTAGCCAAAAATGCGCCTGAACACACCTCATTTTCAGACTAGCACACCCATGGGTGAACAGATGCACCAGTGCATTTGCTGTTTTTACAACGTCTGGACATGAAAATGATAACTGCTTCGGGCTCAAACTATCAGAACACAGTTGGGTCCCACCTGGCATCACCGGGTGTATGATAGGGCCCTGAGACTGCAAAGCTGCTTTAGCTCTTTAAGGTGCTATAAAATAAATATAAATTGACTATATATTGTGGACCGGATGTGAATAATAATTCCAGCTTCTTATGATTATTTTTGTCTGTATGTTTGTGTGTCTCTTTAGTTTGGATCATGGAGGACCCTTCAGGATCAAAGCAGGATTACGGAAATGTAGGTTATTAGTTTTGCTAAGTTTTTGCACATTTAATGAAAACAAATGAGATGAATAAACTGTTGTTAACTGTCATCTTGTGTTCAGATGCCTGTGATCTGACGATGGATCCAAACACAGCAAACACTCAACTCATTCTGTCTGCGGACAACAGAAAGATCACATATGTGAAAGAGCATCAGCCGTATCCTGATCATCCAGAGAGATTTGCTGATATTCCTCAGGTTCTGTGTCGAGAGAGACTGACTGGACGCTGTTACTGGGAGGTTGAACTGGGCTCTTGGGCTCGGATAGCAGTGGCCTGTAAAGGAATCAGCAGGAAAGAAGGGACTGTCTGTAAATTTGGGTACAATGACAAATCATGGTGTATTTTCTGCACTGGTAATGGATTTGCTGTTTGGCACAATAATGAGAGCAGAAACATACAAGACTTTTTACCAAAATCTAACAGAGTAGGAGTGTATGTGGACGTGTCGGCCAGCACTCTGTCCTTCTACAGTGTCTCTGACACACACACATTCACACACTTACACACATTCACCGACAAATTCTCTGAACCCATCTATGCTGGTTTTAAGGCTTTTGATTCTTCGCTGTCTCTGTGTCAGATTTAACAGCATACACACAAATATCATATATCCATTTCATAGTGTTAAAGGGGTGGTTGATTTATGATTAATTAGTTAGTGTGTAATGTTGCTGTTTGAGAACAGTTACGATGTTCAAAGTTCAATGCAAAGGGAGACATTTTCCTTTTTAAAAATCGCTTTTTAAGGACTTTCCTGTAGCTCAAATAGTAGAGCATGGCCAAGGTCATGGGTTCGATTCCCAGAAAAAGCAAGAACTGACACAAATGTAAAATGTGTACCTTGAATGCATTGTAAGTCGCTTTGGATAAAAGCGTCTACCAAATGCATACAAGTAAATGTAAGGACTACAACAAACAGCCGGTAAGGACTACAACAAGCTTCTCATGGGTTAGTGACATCACTAATGTCATGGTTAGAACGATTATATGAAAAAGGCTACTAGGCAATCATGTATTCTGCTGTACTAAAGCTTTAATAACGCTAAAACCGTATATATCAAAGCTAACATAAACAGTAGTAACTTTTAAAAATAACAGCATAGAGTATGAGACCACTACAAATAAAAAACCATACCATTCTGAAATGTCCTGTAACAGCTGTTCTTGCACAGGTTCTGCTCGATCCTCTTCACTAATATTCTATGGGTCTGATTCGAGCTCAGATTGATAAGGCAATACATGCAACTACCCATAGTGCTGAGGAGCTTGACGATTCCCGACAATAAGCACTAGGCGGTTAGCGAGTCACAACACACTGGGCCAGCTAACCAATCTGAGCCCATTGCATATTTATAAGGAGAGGCTTCATAGAACTAGAAACTCAACAGATCGAGTTTTTACGAGAAGGGACACAGCGGTGTAGAATAAAAGTAAATATGTCAAAAATGATGCAGGTTTTTTTTTTTTTTTACTTCGAAAAAGGCTGATCAACTACCCTTTTAAGACCGCATTAGTCTCTAATGACTTACTATCAGCTGCTGACTCTGGACTTTTATGTTTACGATTTGAGTGCAGCATTTGATACTATCTCACACAAGTCGATCTGGGGTGTGTTTCCTGTACAACGACGTTACTCATTGCTTAACTAAGAAATCAACTAGCTAGTCACGTCTGTTTCCCGAAACCGTATTGTCGCAAATCTGTCGTTCACCTCGTTGGTTAATGATGTCACGCAAGTGGTGAAGTAAAAACTATGGACATGGCATCTGAGCACTAATTCTTATTTTCTCAGTTATTTTACTTTATTTCCAATCACAGGCTTGTTCTTACGTACTAGAGCACGTCCGCACATGCGCACTCTTCAAAAACGGTGCTTTAAATCTCTTGAAAAAACTGAAAGACATAAATGACATTTGTATGTATTCGAAATAAAAGATACAGATTGTACTAAATTTCAGTTTGCTTATTTTGCTCAAGGTAAGGATTTATTAAGTCATGCACATGTCATAAAAACAAGAAACTCAGCTTCTATCCACAGGTCGAGAGCTGTCGTTCCAACCACACAAGTGTGCGATGCTGTTTGCGAATGTTCATTGGAACTATGGTTTCGGGAAACACCGACTCATTGAACTATGTTGATAACGACGGAACTTGCGACCATAGTTGGCTAATGATGCTTTTGGGAATCGCACCCCTGTCAGACATATTGGA
The DNA here is from genome assembly GCF_949357685.1 of Gobio gobio. Classification (NCBI taxonomy): domain Eukaryota; kingdom Metazoa; phylum Chordata; class Actinopteri; order Cypriniformes; family Gobionidae; genus Gobio; species Gobio gobio. The sequence goes on from NC_137099.1 coordinate 67,300,407, forward strand.
ATCATTGGCACCCCCTTGGCTTGGCTTCGATCTTCGACCTCAAATTCTTCTTGTTGGCTCAAAAACTAAATGTTCATGTTTATCTGTGAATATTCTTAACTTTCCAGTGTCTGTTTCTAAACATGTTAAAATTTGGGTGTCATCTTTGACAGTACTTTTTCATTTGAAGCACATATAAACAGTGTTATTCGCGCTGCATATTTCCACATACATAATACTAACTTCATTCAGCTCTCTCAGTAAAGAGTACTGCGATTCTTGTTCATGCTTTAGTCACATCCTGTATTGATTACTGCAATACTCTTTTTCATGGCCTGCCTTCAAAGCTTCTCTGCAAACTCCAGCTAGTACAGAGTTCAGCTGCTCGAATCATCTGCAGAACTCCTCTAACTGAACACACTACTTCCATACTACAACACTTGCATTGGTTCCCAGTTAAATATCATATTGATTTTAAAATTCTTCTTCTTTTTTACAAGGCACTCAATAATCTTGCCCCTTCATACTTATCTGACCTTCTTCATATTTACACTCCTACCCGTACTTTAAGATGATCTTCTGCACTTACTCTTGTTCTCCCTTGAACTCGCACTACTTCTATGGTCCAGAGCCTTTAGTCATGCAGCTCATTTATGGAACTTGCTGCCACAGGATGTGCAAAACTGTGAAAGTCTTAGTGTTTTTAAATCTCGCTTTAAGACCCATCTTTTTAGGCAGAGTTTTATGTGATTACTTTTATGCTTGTATCCAGTCTGTCCAGGCTGTAATAATGATTGTTTGTTTAATGTTGAATGTTTTATTGTATTTGTAAGGTTCTCATGTGCCTATAAACAAAATGTATAATAATAATAACAATTGACAGAAATACACTTAATGTGAGAGACTTCATGTCGCTCTAACACAAACACACACATCAGTCGATGCTTTCTACCTCCATAATAATCTTGGTCATATGTCTATATATGAAAAAGATGAATGACACCTGTATACTTATATTATTATAATAATCACGTTATACATTATATAATGTATGATTTTAATTACAAAATTAGTAAATGCAAAGTGTAATACACGTAAATATTTAGAAAAACATTCTGTAAATGCAAGTGTGTTAAAATACTAAATATAGTCAATCATATAAGAACAATTGACATATCTTCTTTATCGAAATTCATTTTAAGTGTATAATACTGAACTTGAGCTTTCAATGTGTTATTAAAACAATGCAAAATTACAGTTATATTATAGTCCTAGTCGCATTCAGCAGGTTTGAAGTTCATCTGTGCATCTCTGGATCTTCTCTGTGATGTTTCTTTGAATCAAATTATCAGTCATAGATGGTGCTTCTAGTGCTGGATTCACCTCTTGATTCTCGGGAAAGTCTTTAGATTTTAGTGCAGTAAAGTTAAACTGTAAATAATGAAGTTCATCAAACCTTTCTGGTGTTGGGTCTAGTTTCTCTGTGAGATAGCTCTCTCTACACGCTTCAGATCTTAGAGACTGTTTTGTAAGCATGAGGCTGGTGGAACCATAATGTATTACAACCCTATCGTTTGTGTTTTGTGCAACGCTATCTCACGACCAATTCGTACATATTTTACGAGGTGGCTAATTCGTACGAATTTGTACGACCTTACTTGTACGAATTTGTACGTTTTGTCTAAACCCCACTGACGGGTAGGTTTAGGGGCGGGGTTTGAGGTAGGTCATTCGTACGAATTCTTACGAATTTGTCAACTCTCGGCAACTCGTCAAATACGTACGAATTAGCAAAAATCGTACACATCCGTACAAATTAGCCACCTCGTAAAATATGTACGAATTGCCGTGAGATCGGATTGGTTTTGTGACATCTCTATAGTTTTGTGAGTCTCTGTGTGTGTCTGTCCAGGAAGTTCATCTGATTGGTTCTTGCAGGCTAATTGATACTTTGTCCTGATTGGTCCACAGTACTTTAAAAAGCATGTCATCACTTCCTCTATCCAGAGAGAGAGAGCGCGCAACCCAGAGACCTTGTGTTTTGAGAGAGTTTTGTGACCTGTATAGTGCAGAGTGTGTTTGTCTGTTTTCTGACACTGATTTGGACTGCCCTTTTCAGTTTGTTTGCCTGGTTGTACATGTATTGTAAATACTGATTATTTGGCAAAGTAGGGAGTCTGACGCCATTTTTGTTTTTTGTAAACTGCTTTTGACCTCGTTTTTGGTTAGGGAGTTAGGTTTGTATATTGTATTTTCCCTTTCTTTTCTTTTTGGTTTAGGGTTTAAGAAAGAAGTTTTAAAACAAGGAAGTTTTGTTTGTTATTTTGGCCCAGTCAACTCCTGAATCTAAGGTCCCAAATTAAATCAATAAATTATTTTTGTTCATATTATACTGCTTTTCAGAGTTTTCATGTTGCACCCTTTTCCCTAGACGGGGCGTAACAAATGTTATAAGAACTGTATTTTGAGTAATGCAGTCATTGAGATGCTCCTGTTCTTTCACAATTGGCAAATATAAATTAACCGGTTCCTCCAGATGTACCATTTATGCAGCTTGTTTAGTGTAAATCTGATAATGAGCATCCCGTATCTCTGACACAACCCAAGTCTGACACAACCCAATTCAGTCTGTGTGTACTGTCGGTTTGCTAATTAATTATTGAACTGTACATGGGATTACATTTGTTTGTTGAGCTCAAATTCACGTTTACACAAATGCACATATTATAAAAGGCAGATGACCATATATTATACGGATAAATGCACTAAGACATTATGAATGCTTAAATTATAAAATTGAAAGTTATGATGTAATATCTGATGAGCATGTCAGAGATGGGACTGGTCAGATTTTCTGTTGCGTACTGGAGCATTTAGAACATTGTTAGAACATAAAGAATTTAGAACATAAAGATTGTTAAGATTGATTGGTGTTAAGATGGCGCCGCCGTGCTCGGTCGCCGTTCAGGTCGCTCCGCTAAGACTTTGCTTTTATTTATTATTCTACTCTCTTTTACTCTCTATTTTTTCCAACGGATCATCTGCTTTGATCTGTTACGACAGCAAAACACTTCTGGAAATTGGTTACCGCTACACTGACCTGATTCAGGACACTTTCTCCAATCTTCCATCTGATATTCGCCGGGACGCCGAGTTGAACAATGGCCACTCGAGTCGACGGCGAAGATTCAAAAAACACCGCGGGAAACGCGCTGGGATCCGCAACAGACTGAGAAAAAGAGCATTCAGTCCTCCTCTCCCGAGCATTTTGCTCGCAAATGTCCAATCCTTGGAGAATAAGATGGACGATCTTAGAGCCAGGATAAGTTTTCAACGGGACATGAGAGACTGCAACATCTATTGTCTGTCCGAAACATGGCTCACGCCAGCGGTCCCGGATACAGCCGTGACGCCGTCCGAGAACTTCTCTGTTTTTCGGATGGACAGAACAGCCGAGGCCGGGAAATCTAAAGGCGGTGGAGTGTGTTTCATGATAAACAAGAAATGGTGCGATCCTAGGAACATCTCCATTCTTTCGCGATCCTGCTCGCCTCACTTGGAACATTTAACTCTCATGTGCCGGCCTTTCTACCTGCCGAGGGAGTTTTCCTCGGTCATCGCCACTGCCGTTTATATTCCACCACAGGCAGACACGGGGCTGGCTTTATCTGCCCTCCATGATGTGACCAGCGGCTTCATAAACAAACACCCCGACGCTGCTTTCATCGTCGCGGGTGATTTTAACAAAGCAAACCTAAAGAAAGTATTGCCAAACTTTCACCAGCATGTCTCCTGTCCCACACGAGGAGCAAACACACTGGATCATTGCTACTCTCCGTTTAAGAACGCCTACAAAGCTCGTTCACAGCCAGCTTTTGGCAAATCGGACCATGCCGCCATTTTCCTCACACCGGAATATAAACAAAGGCTCGTTCAAGAGCCCCCGGTGAGGAGGGAAGTCAAACGCTGGTCATCCCATTCAGAGATCACGCTACAGGCAGCTCTTGATGACGTCGACTGGGACATGTTCCGCGCGAGTTCTGAAGACGTCAGCGAGTTCACAGAAGTGGCGCTCTGCTTTATCAACACACTGACAGAGCAAGCCACACAAACAATAACTATAACGTCCTTCCCTAATCAGAAACCGTGGGTGGACAGTTCAATCCGCACTGCAGTTAACACGCGCACTATCGCGTACAATGCCGGTCTCCAAACGGGGGATATGAGGGAGTACAAAGCTTCATGTTACGCCCTCCGGCGCGCCGTTAAAGCCGCAAAACTCCGCTATAAAGACAGAGTGGAATCTCATTTCCAACTCAACGACTCCCGGCGGATGTGGCAGGGACTGAGGACCATCTGTGCTTTTGGAACTAAATCCTCTGCAGAGGTGAGAGCTGATCCGTTGCTGGTGAACGAGTTAAACTCTTTCTACGCTCGCTTTGATGGTAATCGCGGCAGCGCGACTCCGGCGAGTGACGCGTCAGAGAGAGTCCCTCAGAGCAGCAACGGTCACGTGATCTCTGTCTCTGGAATAGTCTTCCGGATATTGTTCGAGGTTCAGACACGCTGTCCCAGTTTAAAACTAGATTAAAGACGCATCTCTTTAGCCAAGCATTCACATTATAATTAAGTTTTATACTACAGTTAAATCGCACCAACAGCATTAATATTCTGAACAGCAGCTATGCTAATTATTTCCCATCTGCTTTTCTGTTGTTATCTCGGGACACTAGTCCCGAGGTAACTAGTTCGTCAGCTCCAGTTTGTATCCAGCCTCTGATGGAGACTTCAGATGCCCCGACACCTGTGATGAGACGACTCGACGCCTGTGAAGAGACGACTCAACGCCAGCGTTGTTATGGCCTAAAATAATACATGATTGATTAACTTATCCTAACATTTTTTCTTTAACATTCTCTTTTCTAACATTTTTCAATGTACATTTATGAAATGCACTTTCTGTGAAGCTGCTTTGAAACAATGTGTATTGTGAAAAGCGCTATACAAATAAATTTGAATTGAATTGAATTGAATCGGAGGACGAGGTTCGGAGGGCACTCAAACGTGTGGATGTCAGGAAAGCTGCTGGGCCGGATGGTATTTCAGGTCGTGTTCTGCGGTCCTGTGCTGATCAGCTCGCAGGGCTCTTTACATCCATATTTAACGAGTCCCTTGCTACATCTGTTGTCCCCACCTCTTTCAAACGATCCTCCATCATCCCTGTACCTAAGATCAGTAAACCCTCTTGCCTAAATGACTATCGTCCAGTGGCTCTCACATCTTTAGTCATGAAGGTCTTTGAGAGACTCATTAAAAACAACATTTGCTCCTCCATTCCTGACACTTTGGACCCTCTTCAGTTTGCCTATCGTCCCAATAGATCGACTGAAGATGCCATCTCTCACGTCCTTCACTCCTGCCTCACTCACATCGACAGCAAAAGTGGGAACTATGTCAGGCTGCTATTTATTGACTATAGCTCAGCCTTTAACACCATAGTTCCCATTAAGCTAACACACAAACTCCTGGATCTAGGCCTGAATTCTTCTCTCTGCCTCTGGATTGAAGATTTCCTCACTGGCAGACCCCAGGCGGTGAGAGTAGGCCAGTTCACCTCCACCTCCATCACCCTGAGTGTTGGAGCTCCACAGGGCTGTGTGCTGAGTCCCCTGCTCTACTCTCTCTACACCCATGACTGTTTGTCCACACACAGCTCCACCTCGATCATCAAGTTTGCTGATGATACTGTTGTCCTGGGTCTCATCTCCAACAACAATGAGACGGCATACTTGGACGAAGTGGAGCAACTGACATCATGGTGCCAGGACAACTGTCTCTCTCTGAATGTTAACAAGACCAAAGAACTGATTGTGGACTTCAGGAAGAGACAGCATCGGTCATACTCCCCTCTCATGATCAGCGGGACACCGGTAGAGAGAGTGAGCAGCTTCAAATACCTGGATGTGAACATCTCCGAGGATCTGACCTGGACTACACACATCCAGACACAGGTGAAAAAAGCCAGGCAAAGACTGTACCACCTGCGCCAGCTGAGGAAATTCAGGGTTTCACCAGCCATCCTGAAAACTTTCTATCGAGGGGCGATAGAAAGTGTCCTGACTCAGTGCATCACAGCGTGGTACGGGAACAGCACCAGTCACGATGGCAAAGCCCTGCAAAGAGTGGTGCGCTTATCCGAGCGCATCTCAGGCTCAGCTCTCCCGTCTCTGCAGGACATCTACACCAAACGCTGCAGAGGTAGAGCTACTAAAATCATCAGAGACATTAATCACCCTGCAAACTCTCACTTCACCCTGCTGCCATCTGGTAAGCGCTTCCGTAGCCTGATGGCAAAGACTGAAAGACTCAGGAGGAGTTTCTTCCCCCAGGCCATCAGACTCCTGAACTCAGTCACGTGACTTCACTTCACCCCGCACACGCATAAACATCCAGTTTAAACATTAACATCCACATACTGCCATTGCACTGCACTTTACTTTCCTATTGTTACTGCGTAACAACCTGTAATAAACCTTGCACATTATACTTCTTTATATATACATATATATATATATTGATGTTAACCACTTATTTCTAAGTCTACAGTTTATCTCACTTATCATATCCACTTATTTTTCTATATTTTTATATTTTAATTTTTATATTTTTATTTTTATCTTATTTCCTATTTTTATCTTTTACTTGATTTATTTATAATTCTACTTATGTTAATACTTTTTATTCTAATTTTATTCTATTTCTATTTTAATTTCTTGTAACTGTTATTTGCACTGTCCATGGAGCGGACCTGTTTACATTTCACTGCCAGTTGTATATTGTGTATATAACTGTGTATGTGACAAATAAAACTCTTGAATCTTGAATCTTGAACAGAGCTCCTCAAATAGTGGACTGTGGTCTGATTTCGGACCCCGACTTGGCTCCACCAGACCGTGAGACATAATTACACAGTAGCACCATTTTTCTGTCCCTACAGTTTAAAATGAACAGCACGTCAAAACAACGGAGCGGGGCTCAACACAAGTGCTCAAGGTTGTATGATATTATCTTTCAGCGCTATATTATATAATATTTTTATCTAGAGCCAAACACACTTCATTCAAGGCCTTTCCTGCCCCATGTGTGTTGCTTCTCTCTGCTAAAGAGGTAAACCACTACAAGAGCTGCAGATGACACAGTTACTTTAACAACTGAAGCAGAAACATGTGAACAGCCAAATAGATTGATACTTTCACTAAAACACTGCAGAAATAAGAATGCAGCTAATACAGATATACAATCAAGAGGCTACCCTTGATAGCCCCATTAGTACCACTTGCATGGTGTCTGGGAGCCTGGCTACACCTTCTCAGCCCATCTCACTGGCTCATTGGGATCATCAGACATGGCTATGTGATTCAGTACATGATCAGCGGCATCTGGTTTACCTCAGTGGCAAAAAAGGATGCTCCAGTGTCCGGAGATTGTGGTCCTACAATGGATGCAAAAGAGCTGGTCCCTCCAGCCAATATGAGGTAAGAGTTTTACAGCCTGTACTTCATTGTTCCAGAGAAAGGTTGTAGGTTACGGCTCTGCATGTCATGGGCATATTAGTACAAGGTCCTCCCCTTTGGGCTGCCCCCGTCTTGTTGAGGAGGCTGTCCTTGCATCCTCAACTATGAACTGTCCTTTTTCCGCCCCACCAGGTGTAGGGGGGCTAGGCAGCTTACACGGGGCACTGGGAAGGTGCAGAAGTTGTGGTCATTTTCTTATGGATCCCAATTCGTCAGTCCGTTTTAAAATAACGCAAGCGTGACTGTCTGAAAGGGAATGTCTTATATAAGACCCGTTCCCTGAAGGAGTGAACAGATGGAGCCAGAGCCTAGTTTCAAATCGGTTCTTGGTTTTCAACACCCAAAGCACCAGCTCCGAACCAGGAAAAGTGATTCTTAAGTAGCACCAAAACATTGCTGCTCTAGAACAAAGAACTGTTCACGTCAGGGGCTAGGGGCGGGGTTACCGTGACCAACAAGACGAACACAAACTTGTGACCGTCATTTTTGAAATAGCAGCTAATTGAGCTAATAGCTGCTCGATTGTTATCTCTGTCTATACAAATTATGGTGAGCTGCACGAATGTTTTGGATTTGCTGTGTTTTGATGCCGTTCGCCATTGTTGATGGAAGGCTTGTTCAAGATGCATCGCGGTATGACATCAAAGTACAACAAGAGCATAAGACTCCTTATGTTTTTTTAATCGCTCTTGCGGTATTTTGATATCAAAGATGAGATGTACAGTGATGTAAGACCTGGATCTGTGGTGGCTCTCTAGTCTGTGGAAAGGCAAACCGGTTTTTAGAAGGCTTGTCAGTCGAACCAACTCCGACCCGGCACTAGCACTGGCTCTGAACTAGTGATCCATTCTGGTGGAAAAGGGGCAAGAGATGTTACGTCCTTTCGCCACAGCTCCTGTGTCCGCTGCCCGTTTGTATGGGGAGTGGCTTGCAATGCAAATCTCACTCAACAATGGCCATTGGCCAGTTTTGTTCCCACAAAAGATAATTGGGTAACAGGTGAGATCCCAATTCGTCATTCTGTTCTGACGTAATGTCCTTCAGGAGTCAGCGGTTAGACATTATTTTGTGTGAGTCTGTTGAGACTTCAGTGAGTCAAAGATTATGGTCTGTAGAAACACTCTGGTTCTTCATTTGGTGTGATCTGATTGATGATTGATTGACATGATCATAAAAATAAAAAAATAACTTCTGCAACACTGGAAAGTGCAGTTTTTACAGCTTGGGCTAAAAACAACTGTACAGATAAGTTTTTTGCATATTGTATGCTCTTGTGGTAATTCAGCACTTTCAGACAATGTTTATGTATGTATGTGCAGGAAAACTCCTTTTATAGTATATTCATTTTCTTTTTATTTATTGAAATGTGGCACTGTAAATGCTGTTAGCTTATTGTCAGTGCACAAAGGGGGCAAATATTAGTTTTAATCAATTTAGTGTTGTTTCTTTTAGTGTTGAAACTGCTCTGTGAGAAATGCTTGATCATTTTGGGTTACGAACAAACTGACCAGGACCCGTAATTGTCACAGATGGTTGCAGACAAACAGACGATGATGATGAATACATTTTAATAACACAAATAGTCCTCAACAAGACAGGCAGTGGCAACACACATTATACATAGACGATACCAGGCAAATAGAGAATGAAACAGAAGAACATATATCTGGTGCTGGGTGGTGATTGAAGCATGCATGCAGGTGGTGGACCAGGAAGGATTCTGGGTAATGTAGTGCTGAATGTGACAGATGATCGTGACAGTAATGTCTGTATATAATAACAGTCTCTTTACTAATCTAGAGATACTTTAATATGTGAAAAAAATGCAGCAGCTTGACTGTCAGAGAGAAGCTACACTATTCATGACAAAAAAAATCTACAGAAGAACACATTCACTCAGACAAAAAGAAAACTCAGAAAAATTGAAGAGTAAACATTCTCAGGCCTATCTAGTGGCTTGTGGCACCTGTTACAGGTATTCAGTGTTGTTTTCTCACAGGTGAACGTGCAAGAGAAAAGCGAATGAACCGGTTCATCCAGATATGTTCCTGCTCCATAACACACCACTTCTATTAGTGACAAAACATTTTAAATATTTAGGCTGGGGCCCGTTTCAGAAAGGAGGTTAAGTGAAAACTCTGAGTAGGTTAACCCTGAAATAAGGGAAACTCTGGGTTTTCTGTTTCAGAATGGGAGGTATGTCAAACCCGAGAAAGCAGGGTAAGCCAAGCCCGTTTCCGAAAGAGAGGTAACTTATACTCAGAGTCAGTTACCAGGGTAACTTACTCTGTGAACCTAACCTGGTCAGAAGCAGGTTTTCTTTGGTAAACCCAGAGTTTCTTTCGTTCTCCTCCCCCTTTTTAAAGCACCAGCAGTGTTTAAATACTTTATTCATTCATTCAAACGCCACAAATGCTTTTCTTACTGAGTATTTTGGTCGTATTTCAAGTATAAATATAAACAAATTATAAATTTAATCTAAATCTAAAGTAAGCAAAGTTTACTTAAAACAAATACAATTTTCTGCCACTTGACAAAAATACAAAGTAAGAAAAGCATTCTTTGCAGGAACATTCATTGCTCATATTTCCATCATGAGGACACTGTCAAAGTGACAAAACTGGCATGTCCTTTTATACAGGATCCTGACGTTCACTTGATAATCCTCTAGAAGTAACCTAATAATTAGAATTTCCTTTAGGATTTCCAGGTGTTGGGTGCATTTATGACACTCATATACCCATCATCACACTTTCTGAAAACGGATTATTGTATGGAATGGAAGGATGCTGCCAGATGGTAGTACGAGATATATGCCATAACCACCACCACAGCTGTTAAATACATTTATTTACATTTTTTATAGTCATCTTCATTTCCTACAAATACTTTATTCTTTTTCCTGTTGGATGTTAATATTCTTCCTCCATCTCCTCTTCATCTGTCAGTGGTGCTGGAGTTTGGCTGGCCTGAGTAGAAGTCAAATGTTAATATCATTCCCCTGATTAATAAATGTAACAGGTGGGATTAGAGCACATTTCATTATGTGAAAAGAGCATAGACCCTTTCACATTTCAGGGTTTCCTAAGCTGAAGTCGTCATAGTTGGGTTAACTCTTATAGCGGTGAATGAGAGAATACATTAAATATATATTTTTGTGTCTCCATTTGCTCAAAGAGCAAAAGAAAAACTCCACAATAGTGATTTCACAACTTTCAAAAAGATGGAAAAATTAAAGTGAGATTGATAACTGCAGTGAAAAGAGAGAAAGATGTTAATTTTAACTATCACTCCCATAGACGCTTTATTAGAAACACTCTCACAGCAGCGGTAACTTGTTTTTTGTAATTTGATGCACAAGTAATATAATACAAAGTATTAGAGTTATAAATGTACATGCATAAAAAAATTTAAAAAAATTTTTAAAACTTTGCACGATTTACGATATTGATGACCATTAAAACGCGTCATCACAGTCTGTGAAAAGGGTCTATGTGGGAAAAGCTGCTGCACATTGGACACTGAATGACATTTATTTAATATGTCAAATGTTTGTAAAGTCATTAAACCTACACCCATTAACATTTTATGCTTAAAGCTTTTCCTGATTGAATTTTTTTTTTTTTTTTTAGCTGCTGCCACATTCTTTGTTTGCCTTTTGGATACCATGAAAATTAAACTTAATTAAAATAATTAAGAATTAAACTTGTGTATTGACCCGGAAGTATGCAATCGTCTTTTTGTTGGGTGCTGTTGCCATGGTGAATCGTAATTTCGGAGCTCCATTGATCGTGGCTTTTCATAGTTGGAATGCATGAGCTTAACTCAGAGTCAGTCTACTCAGAGTTGATTGAACTAACTCAATTCAGCTGTTCTGAAACCCAAAACTCAGAGTTTCCCATCTCAGAGTAAGTCAACTCAGAGTTCAGGTTTAAACTCAGAGTTGGTTGAACCTCCTTTCTGAAACAGGCCCCTGGTCCGTCTCAGCGGTCTAACAGCACTCATCAATGTAAAAATAACTGAGATGACCAATCGAATCAAAGGAGACAGGGCTTTATTGTTCACAGAAGACGAGTAGGAATTCAGTTAAATTCAAGGACTGTGAGAAAAGATAGGTCAATAAATAAACATTCAATGTCTTACAACTGTTTAGAAATAAACAATCAATGCCCAGTAAAGCAAACATCTCATCAAATTATTTATGTGATTTGTCACGCGAATTACGCATACGATTAAGAGTGTCCATATTTTAAAACAAAATTATTAAATATTATGATTAATTAAAATAGAAAAAATACATTTGTGACATTTGTTTTACGAAACATTTATGAGGTCTTCACTTAGACACGTGTTTCTTTTCATAAACCTGCTTCAGAAAAACACACATTTACACTAATGCACATCATGGCAGAGGACCAACATATATTAGTTTAAAATATTAAGACATTATAAATGTTTACTAGATAAGTTCATAACGCTTCAGCACACACAGATGTGTACCTGGACGTTTTGTGGTGGATTCGTATGTTTTATCTGTGAGGAACATGTAGCGCACCTTCTGGAAAGAGAAAGAACATTCTCCATTAAAACTTATTATTATATTCACCATTCAAAGTTGAATTGATAACATCTTGAATTAATTGAATTTAAAGTAAAGAAGCCAACAAGATTTAGAAATGTAATTTGAAAAGTTAAATTAAGGAAGTGTGTTAGTTACATTTTAATTAATTACTTTGCATTTCATTTTGAGTTTACTATGACTTGTTATGATAAACTAAGCACGTGGTATTTACGGAAACATAAGACTGTTTCAATGCTTTAAATGATACCTGGGATTTTGTATTTAATGAATATTTCATTACCTATATTTTCATCAACTTCATCACCCTATATTTACATTTTTTTCATGAACTGTCAGGATGTTTAGCCCAATTTTGTATAAAGAAATTCACCTGATGACTGAAAATGACATGCATCTATTTCCGCTCATTCACATCTCAGTCTCATGGCTCTAACTGAAACCTGGATCAAACCAGAAGACACTGCCACTCCTGCTGCTCTCTCAAATAATTTCACTTTTTCACACACCCCACGCCCGATTGGGAGGGTTGGAGGTACTGGTTTGCTCATCTCAAATGATTGGAAATTTGAGCCCATTCCATCTCTATCTGGCAACTGCTCATTTGAATCACACTCAATCACTATCACTCACCCGGCTAAAATCCATGATTTAGTTATTTATCGCCCTCCAGGTCAACTGGGTAACTTCTTGGATGATTTGGATATTTTACTCTCTCACTTCCCTGAGGATGGCACTCCTCTGGTACTGCTTGGTGACTTCAACATCCACCTTGAAAAACCCCAGGCTGCAGACTTCACCACTCTTCTGACCTCATTTGACCTTAAGTGAGTATCTACTACAGCTACTCATAAATCAGGTAACCATCTGGACCTGATCTACACACGCTACTGCTCCACAGACAACACTTTAGTTACTCCACTGCACACCTCAGATCACTTTCTCATCACTCTTAACCTCATACTGACTCCGGACACAACACGCACTCCCCCACAGATCACCTTTCGGCGTAATCTACGCTCGCTCTCTCCCTCTCGTCTATCCACTATGGTTTCATCCTCACTCCCTCCACCTGCTCAGTTCTCAGCACTAGACACTAACAGTGCTACTGACACTCTTTGCTCCACTCTTAACATCTTGCTTAGACAACTTCTGTCCCCTTACATCCAGGCCATCCCGCACCACTCCCTCTGCCCCCTGGCTGTCTGATGTTCTCCGCGAACATCGCTCTGGACTCCGGGCAGCAGAGAGGAAGTGGCGCAAAACTAAAAACGCTAATGACCTAACACTGTATCAGTCTCTTCTCGCTTCTTTCTCTACTAATGTCTCCACTGCTAAAACTACATACTACCACAACAAAATCAACAACTGCTCTAACTCTCGTGCACTTTTCAAAACATTCTCTTCGCTCCTTTGCCCCCCCCTCCTTCGTCAACTCTTACAGCTGATGACTTTGCATCATTTTTCACAAACAAAACCTCTTCCATCAGCAGCCAATTCTCCACACCACAAACCGACACACACATCTCAACAACCATCACACACACGCTCCCCTCCTTCTCTCTGCTCTCCAAAGCAGATGTCTCCAAACTCATCCTTTCCAATCATCCCACTACATGTCCGCTTGATCCTATCCCCACTCACCTCCTTCAGGCCATTTCTTCTTCTGTTACTCCTGCACCCACTCACATTGTCAACACCTCTCTTCACACCGGGACTTTCCCCACAGCATTTAAGCTGGCTCGGGTAACCCCACTGCTTAAAAAACCCTCTCTAAACCCAGCACTTTTAGAAAACTACAGACCGGTATCCCTTCTACCTTTCATTGCAAAGACACTTGAGCAACTTTCATTGCAAAGATAACTGAGACTGCCCTGCTCTCAGTTACGGAGGCACTGAGACAGGCAAGAGCAGCCTCCAAATCCACAGTACTTATCTTACTGGATTTGTCTGCTGCTTTTGACACAGTTAATCACCAGATCCTCCTGTCAACTCTCATGAAGATGGGCATCTCAGGAACCGCTCTCCAGTGGTTCAAGTCTTACCTCTCAGGTAGGTCCTTCAGGGTGTCATGGAGTGGTGAAGTGTCTAAGTCACATCATCTAGCTACTGGAGTTCCCCAGGGCTCAGTGCTTGGACCACTTCTCTTCTCCATCTACATGTCATCATTGGGATCGGTCATTCAGAAACATGGCTTTTCCTATCACTGCTATGCCGACGACACTCAACTCTACTACTCATTTCAAGTGTTCGTATCGCTGCCTGCCTAACAGACATTTCAGCCTGGATGAAGGAACATCACCTGCAACTCAACCTTGCAAAGACAGAACTGCTTGTGGTCTCAGCCAAACCAGCACTGCATTACAATCTCTCCATTCAGCTAGGATCATCAACCATAACTCCGTCCAGGACAGCCAGGAACCTAGGGGTTGTGATTGATGATCAGCTAAAATTCACTGACCACATTACTGCAACAACCCGGTCCTGCAGATTTGCACTATTCAACATTAGGAAGATTAGACTTTTCCTATCAGAGCAGGCCACACAACTACTGGTACAAGCTCTTGTTCTCTCCAGACTGGACTACTGTAATGCTCTTCTAGCGGGCCTTCCGGCATGCACTATCAAACCCTTGCAACTGATCCAGAATGCAGTGGCGAGGTTGGTCTTTAGTGAGCCGAAGAGAGCACACGTCACACCTCTCCTCATAAGTCTGCACTGGCTACCAATAGCCGCTCGCATTAAATTCAAGGCACTGGTGCTCGCCTTCAAAACATCCACTGGCTCTGCACCAATATACCTAAACTCGCTTGTTCAGACTTACACACCCTCCAGGAACTTGCATTCTGCCAGTGAACGACGCCTTGTGGTGCCATACCAGAGAGGCATGAAATCGCTGTCAAGGACCTTTTCCTGGACCGTTCCCACCTGGTGGAATGACCTGCCTATCTCAATTTGTGTGGCCGAGTCTGTAGCCATTTTCAAAAAAACTAAAGACACATCTTTTCCAGCAACACCTGACCGATCGAGAATAGCACTTATCATTCTATTCATTGTCAGTCTGTCTAATTTATTTATAAAAAAAAAACAAAAAAAACATTATTTTCTGTGCTAGATTAACTGAGACTTGTTACAGCACTTGCATATTATTGATATTGTTGCCCTTGACTGCTCCAGCTGCTTCTATTGCCCTCATTTGTAAGTCGCTTTGGATAAAAGCGTCTGCTAAATGACTAAATGTAAATGACATGCCATTATAACAATTTTTTTTAAAGTATATGAAAATATATAAATTCCACATATATGCTGTTCATTTTATGTTAATTAAATTATCTTGTAAATCATGCTAAATCTTAACACAATTTTTTTCAGAGGCTAATTTTACTAATGAGCTAGTAATAGTAATAATTAAAAAAGAAAAAAAAACCTAGTAATAATTTTAGCATATTAGGTATACAATTAAATGTGATTGTGTGCATTTAAAAAATAAATAAAACAGAATTATATTTCTAAAATTTGAATTTATATATTGTACTGTATGAGGCCTTCACTCACTCATACACAAACTTTTTAAAAAGCAAATTAATTTAATGCACATCAAGGCAGAGGGCCAACATATTTTATTAATACAAAATAAAAATATTAATGTTTACACTTGATTGGTTCACAACACATAGCACACAAATGTATTTGAACTGTATCAGACTGGACCTTTTATGGTGGATGGGGATAAGGAGGCTGAACCATCTCTGTGATGAACATGTAGCGTCCCCTTCTAGAAAGAGAAAGAATTAAAATTATCCTTTAATAATTGTTCATTTTTGTTCCCCATCAGAATTGAATTTATAATGTCTTGAAAATTGCCAAATTTTAGTTGAATGTAAAGTAAAGAAGCAAACAGGATTCAGAATAATAATTTGAATGTGAATTTAAGGAAGTTGGGTTAGAATGGTATTTCAAGAAAAACACATTTCCCAGAATGCTAAAATTTTTGGTTATGTTTAGTGCCAGGATGTTGAGCAGATTTAATATAAAGAAAAACACCTGATGTTGGTGAATCACTGCTGCCTTTGTAAAAATGACTGATATAATGAATGCTACAAAATAGCTCAAAACCTTCTGAAGTGTGAGACAGTAAAATGGTCATTAAAAAAACAATCCAATTCATGTTTGATATTATTTAAGTTATTTGTTAATCGCTTAATATAAACAGATTTTTTATTTTTTTTTAAACTGATTGACCCGCTATACTCTGTGGATCTTAATTGTTTTCATTGCAAATCGTGGCGATGTTTAAGAATGATAACGTAGAACAGAATATGATTTTTAATCATTTTAATATTTAAAATTAAAATAATATTATTCTTTCACACACACCTAGCACGCATGTGCTGAAAGCCTCTCATAGACTTGGTCGGCATTACTGGGAACGCCCACAAAAAACGTCATATCTGTTTATGCAATGGGGTAAAACAAGTAATTCGAATGAATGCACTTAGATCTTGTTAGGCGCTTGATCTTTACTGTTCGTGATGATTTTTGCTTAGTGCATGTTTGTGCTTCAAGCTCACAAGCTGATATAAAGGATTATTAGGAACACCATACTAATACTGTGTTTGACCCCCTTTCACCTTCAGAACTGCCTTTATTCTATGTGGCATTGATTCAACAAGGTGCTGAAAGCATTCTTTAGAAATGTTGGTTCCATATTGATAGGATAGCATCTTGCAGTTGATGGAGATTTGTGGGATGCACATCCAGGATACGAAGCTCCCGTTCCACCACATCCCAAAGATGCTCTATTGGGTTGAGATCTGGTGACTGTGGGGGCCATTTTAGTACAGTGAACTCATTGTCATGTTCAAGAAACCAATTTGAAAGGATTCGAGCTTTGTGACATGGTGCATTATCCTGCTGGAAGTAGCCATCAGAGGATGGGTACATGGTGGTCATAAAGGGATGGACATGGTCAGAAACATGATGCTACCCCCAAAGCATGATGCTACCACCCCCATGCTTCACAGTAGGGATGGTGTTCTTGGGATGGTACTCATCATTCTTCTTCCTCCAAACACGTTTAGTGGAATTATGATCAAAAAGTTCTATTTTGGTCTCATCTGACCACATGACTTTCTCCCATGACTCCTCTGGATCATCCAAATGGTCATTGGCAAACTTAAGACGGGCCTGGACATGTGCTGGTTTAAGCAGGGGAACCTTCCGTGCCATGCATGATTTCAAACCATGACGTCATAGTGTATTACCAACAGTAATCTTGGAAAAGGTGGTCCCAGCTCTTTTCAGGTCATTGACCAGCTCCTCCCGTGTAGTTCTGGGCTGATTTCTCACCTTTCGTAGGATCATTGAGACCCCACGAGGTGAGATCTTGCATGGAGCCCCAGTCCGAGGGAGATTGACAGTCATGTTTAGCTTCTTCCATTTTCTAATGATTGCTCCAACAGTGGACCTTTTTTCACCAAGCTGCTTGGCAATTTCTCTGTAGCCCTTTCCAGCCTTGTGGAGGTGTACAATTTTGTCTCTAGTGTCTTTGGACAGCTCTTTGGTCTTGGCCATGTTAGTAGTTGGATTCTTACTGATTGTATGGGGTGGACAGGTGTCTTTATGCAGCTAACAACCTCAAACAGGTGCATCTAATTTAGGATGATAAATCGAGTGGAGGTGGACATTTTAAAGGCAGACTAACAGGTCTTTGAGGGTCAGAATTCTAGCTGATAGACAGGTGTTCAAATACTTATTTGCAGCTGTATCATACAAATAAATTGTTAAAAAATCATATATTGTGATTTCTGGATTTTTTTTTTTTTTTAGATTATGTCTCTCACAGTGGACATGCACCTACGATGACAATTTCAGACCCCTCCATGATTTCTAAGTGGGAGAACTTACAAAATAGCAGGGTTCAAATACTTATTTTCCTCACTGTAATAGCCTTCGTCATAATCACCCAGTCTTTTAAGGAAGATGGTTGCTATAAAAAAGCAAATAAAAAAACGTTGGTATTGTCAGTAATTTGAAATATAATATTGTGACACTGACATGTCAACTCCAAATTTTCTTTGTAAAATGTTAATTGTGAACTAATTCATTCGTGCATGGCTGTACTAACAAGAAAAACAATGAAATAAATTAATAAAGCCACATGCAAAACAACAGAAAACTGACACATGTCTAAACTTGATCTAAAGCTGCGTCACTAATGCCAAACAGCTCATCATATCACTGGATTTGAGGCTTTTGACAGATGTTAAATGTGGCACTGCGGTAAATGAACAGTAAATTACATTAGACTGTGCATTTCATGTTTATAATCTAGCCCAAACAAACTTATACATAAACAAACGCCCTTTTGTCACATGTCTGTCCTGTCTTGTCTAGCACATGTGGCTTTTTGGTTTATTTCTGGGCCATGTGCTCTTGTCTTCTGTCTGGACCCCACCCCTCAATAATCAGATAACGAGAGGGGTGGGGTCCAGACAGAAGACAAGAGTACATGGCCCAGAAATAAACCAAAACACCATATGTGCTACACATTTGCATTGCACACTTGAGGCATATTGAGAAGAAAATAAAAAAAAAACCATTTCATAGCACAAAAACGTTAAATGTAATGTCATACATATTTTTTAAATCCATTAAATTCAACTGAATAAACATCTTCATCGAAAGACTGGTGATTTATGAAGTCGGCACGTCATACTTATTTGGGGGAGCATTTTGACAAGAAAATTATATCTTTGGCCATTCATTCTGTCATTCGTTTGTCCAGTCACAGATACTCTATGGACAATCCAACCCAGTACAGCTCAGTTTTTCTATATATCTTGCTCTGCAGAGCGGCAGAAGTGATTTTACGCAGGCTATACTGGGTTAATGCCATGCATTTCCCGTGTGGGGGAATGGATTGTTTTCCCCCGTGCCACGCCCCCAGCTATGACACGACGCCGACCATTTGGAATTTGTTGTGGTTTACCTGAAGAAACCAGTTTCAGCCCCGCCCACGAACCGTCTGAATGTCTGGCAGGGCGAGACTAGAAGCAAACAAATCCACATACTGGGAAAAAAAACTGCTCCTTGATCACGTTGCGTACATAGGATAAGTTATGGTATCTTGTATACCCTGAAAGTTACAAATGTTGTTGAAAGCAAAATCTTTGGTGAACAACTTTAACACGGTTTAGCTGTTGTATCCAGGTATTTGAAAGTAAAAGCCACAGTGTTTTTTATCGACAAGGAACAAGGCTGAAACATTCCCCAGCTGGGGAATTTTACTTATTAAGTACTTAATATATGAAACACTGCATGTAATGAGTTAGATTATTTAAAATGATAGAGCTGTAATATGTGAAATGTTTGTAGACGTAGAAATCACCTGCCTGTGAGACCCACTGTTAAAAGTCTTTAAATTACAAATCTAAAATATAACTCTTTAAATATATATCAAATGTTCGCCCTTATTAATAACAGTTGCAAATGTATGAATATTTTCAGTGAACAGATTAAATAAACAAATACATTTATTCATTAATCAAGGTGATTTTATCTGACGTGACAATTAGTCAAGTAAATTAGGAGCATTAAATTCACCTTTATTTGTACCCTTACAAAAATTAACCATGGTTTTACTACAGCTTTAGCAGTGAAAGCATATAGTAACTACAAACTTAACCACAAAATCTATGGTTAGTATAGTCATGATTACCACAATTTTACCCATTACTACAATATTGCTATAGTAGAACCATGGTTTGAATAAAAAAAAAAACATATTTACTACAGTTTTGCCATAGAAAAACCATATAGTGCAGTTGACATATACATAAGTAGCTTTACAGGAAATGCAGGTTTCAATGTTACAATTAAAAAATCCAGCCAGAGATGACTGTGACTCACTGAAGTGCATCTTCTGGCAACAAAGAAATATGTCAAGCTCTATAGATGTCATGTGTTTAAAGTCGTGTTCAGTTAAACAGACAAAATAATGCTGTCCTTCAAAATTATTAAAGGGTTTGCAGATTTTCAACCCGCTTTGTACAATAGTAATATTTGGTAATATCTGTAAATAAACGTTTTCAGGCAAAAGATGACCATCCAAAAGATGAGCACTTTTTACTATTTTCAATCAAGCGCCAGCGTTAGTTCTGGCAGGCCACGTAGTCAAGCTCCGCTATCAGCTGATTGGGAAATTCTAACTCCGCCCCTCTTTCAGCTGATCTGTTTCAGCTGATCCTATGCTCTCAATTGGCTTCTCTCAAACAGGGCGGCTTACTTAAGCATAGCTTCACTTCAATCTGCCTGCTTGGACGCTTCTGCTGCACGCTGCTTTGCGATCAGGATAAGAATTTATGGTTTTCCTATGCTTTATCATCTATGCATTTTGTGCAGTCTGCTTTATCAAATCACCAAACCATACACAAGGCTTTTTAAAGTGCAATTGCCTTTCACGTTGTATTCATGTATCAAACGGAGCTACAGCAATTCTATGTTCGTTTTGAGTGAGATAAGTAGGCTATGTGTTGGCTAATGATTCAATCACGCAATGTGAGCATTATTTTGGCAAATATGTATTCGATATTTACATACTTGCGTAAGACGAACGTGAGCTGCAGCTGCATTTTCATCAGAATTATACCAGGACATGTACTATTTCATAACTATGGGAGCAGTAACAATTATGACCATGTGTTGGATACTTTCGTCAGCTTATTACTAGACTAACTGCTGTCTCGTACGTACGAATGATTTATTTATTTATTTTTCCCAGCTTACCCGAGTATGGCGGTTCAAGTCTAACGTTACAAGCTATTTCCTCAACGAAGCAACCCCACTTGCTGAGCCTGTTATTTTATCATTTGGCAAACGTTTTACTGGGTTTTGTGTCTCGGGCTCTGGGATACGTGCTCCATTGCAGCGTGTTTGCAGCGATGGGTGGCGGCCTATCGTCATGAACGTGATCCTGAGAGGTGGTCGTCAGAGAGGTATTTATTAGTTAAAATCACTCACTGCTCAAATGCATGTTTTGCTTAAAACAAGATTTGTCAGGAGCTAATTCAATGTGGAATTCGGCAAGCAAAACAGAATCATATCACAAGGAATTGAGTAGAGCGAAATATAGCGAGAGCAATTCGCCCCCACACGGTTCACCTCACATTCATTCAGGTTGTAAACGTAAACTCGCGTTTTCGTCGCATGGTTCACAAACTGTCTAATTTGGAGTTTGCATCTCTGCATTATTTTCATGGACTCTCTGAAGGTATACTAATATGTTATGTGACTGACTCAAGAACCATTTCAGAGAAATCTGCACTCCACAAATTAAGTATATCAAGCCTATGTCTCAGCTGGCAATTTCACACTCATTCATCCGTCTTCACGAAGCTAAGTTTATTTTTAACTCTGTTAAAATTATCAGGTCATTGGCAACGTAATTGCCAATGGTATCTGCATTGCTTAAGCTTAGTCGTTTTCAGTAAAATGCTAGGCTTATGGATATTGTTCTTGTCTCTATAGTTGGTATTTGTGAATTGTAACTCATTTTAAGCTAAAGTTGATATGGGAAATTGTCTAAACTATAGTTGAGATTGGGAACACATTTGTCTTAAAGCTATTATTAATATTGGAAGTGCTCGTTCTTAAAGCTATATCTAATATTGAGTGCTTGCCTTAAAGCTATACTTATATTGGAAATGCTTGTTATTAAAGTTATAGCTAATATCGGAAGTGCTTGTCTTAAAGCTATAACTAATATCGGAAGCGCTTGTCTTAAAGCTATAATATTGAAAGTGCTCATTCTTAAAGCTAAAGTTGCTATTAGAAATATTGTCTTACGCTATAGTTGAAATCGGGAACGCACTCGTTCTTAAAGCTATAATATTGGAAGTGCTCGTTCTTAAAGCTATAATATTGGAAGTGCTCATTCTTAAAGCTATAGTTAATATTGGAAATGCTTGTTCTTAAAGCTATAATTAATATAATATTGAAAGTGCTCATTTGTAAAGCTATAATTAATATCGGAAGTGCTTGTCTTTTAAAGCTATATTAATTTTCAAAGTGCTCATTCTTAAAAGCTATACTTAATATTGGGAATGCTTGTCTTAAAGCTATAATTAATATTGGGAATGCTCGTTCTTAAAGCTATAATTAATATTGGGAATGCTTGTCTTAAAGCTATAGTTAACATCGGAAATGCCTGTTATTAAAGCTGTAATTAATATGGGAAAAGCTTGTTCTTAAAGCTATAGTTAATATCAGAAGTGCTCGTCATTAAAGCTATAATTAATATTGGAAATGCTCGTTCTTAAAGCTATAGTTAATATCGGAAGTGCTTGTTATTAAAGCTATAATTAAAATTGGAAGTGCTTCTTATTAAGGTTATAATTAATATTGGAAGTGCTTGTTTTTGAAGCTATAATTAATATCGGAAATGCTTGTTCTTGAAGCTACGGTAATATCGGAAGTGCTTGTTATTAAATCTATAATTAATATTGGAAATGCTTGGTCTTAAAGCTATAATTAATATTGGAAATGCTTGTTCTTAAAGCTATAGTTAATATTGGGATATGTGTGTTCTTAAAGCTGTAATATTGGAAGTGCTTGTTATAGTTATAGTGATATTGGGAACATGCTTGGTAAAACTATAAGTATATTGGAAATAGCTTGTTGTTAAAGCTATGGTGTCAGGAACATGCTTGTCTTAAAGCGATATAGCTACTGGAAAACTACGTTTTCTCAAGCTATAGATGTTGGAAATGGGCTTGTCTTAAAGCGATATCGTTAGCTATAGTAGAGTTTGGAAACGTGCTCGTTTTAAAACTGTAGGTGCTATTGGAAACACACTTGTTCTTAAAGTTATAACTAACTTTAGAGTAGAACTTTGGAGGTACTTTTCAGATTTGATTAAGATTACCACTACACTATTTTTCTGGTGTATCAACTTGCACCGATTACTCTTTCACCCTTAGACTCACCCTAAATAATAAGCTTTTCCTCAAAGCTATAGGCACTATGGGAATTTGATATTATTAAAGCGGTAGTTTAAACCTGATATATTGCTAATACGTTTTACTCGCGGTCACATGACCTCACATTTCTTATGTATCAATTTATTCCTAGCACTTCAGCATAATCCTAAACACACTAAACTGATAGGATAAGGGGATGAACGGCGTTTTATCTCTGAATCTGACTCTGCTTTGTCATCTATGTTAGCCTACCTGAGGAGCAATCCACAAGCTGTTCAACAGGATCCATTATTTGTCTTGGAGGAGGGAAAGCTTGTGCCCAGAGTCTAGTTTGCTTCCTGTCTCCGCCTGCTATGCCTACCGCAAGCTTCACTCAGAGCATTATACAGCTCATTCTCGTGCATAGAGGCTGCTACAACTGCAGCTTCCTGCAACTGCAACTCCAGTCTCTACATTGAGGCCATGAAGCGATGTGTCTTCAGCGCTTATGATCGTTATATTTGGCCCGATGCGTGAGCCATCCATTAGAAACCTATGAGTGCTACTCCATATATAAATTTAAATTACTTATATTATTAGCTGGTTACATTCATCATGCTAGCTTCACGTAGATCGATTAGATCTTACAATTAAAATCAGTTAGACGACCTTCTCGGGACGCTTTTTTATTTCTTGGATCCTCCGTGGCTCTTCGATTAGAAGGAAGAGCCAGGGAGGATTGCCCGGTATGGTCTGTTGGGGGGATTTTCGCTACTTTCCAGTCTATTAAATAGGAGGATTGCCCCTAGAAGCTGCTGCTGTTCCCTGTTTTTGATTTCATGGAGCTCACCATGATAACGAAGGGAAATTAAGAACAGTGCCATATCGTCTATTTACTATTTATTTACTCGTATCATTAACTGTAGCTACATTCCTCGTGCTAGCTTCACATAGATTACATTTTCTCATCTTCGTATCCTCTGCTGTCTCTTCAATCAGCTGGAAGAGCCAGGGAGGATTGCCTGGTATGGTCTGTTGGGGGATTTGCTCTGCCCTCCCAGTTAAATGGGAGGTCGTCCCCAGAATCTGCTGCTGTTCCCTGTCTTGGCTTTTCATGGAGCTCATGAAAGGATGGGGAATTTGGAACAGAGCCATACCGCCAAATCTAAATCTTTACAAAATATGCAATTAAAAAATTGTACTAAATGTTTGTCTATTGTGTTTTTTGACTTTAGTGGACCTGACAGAAATCAAGCGCCAGCGTTAGTTCTGGCAGGCCACGTAGTCAAGCTCCGCTATCAGCTGATTGGGAAATTCTAACTCCGCCCCTCTTTCAGCTGATCTGTTTCAGCTGATCCTATGCTCTCAATTGGCTTCTCTCAAACAGGGCGGCTTACTTAAGCATAGCTTCACTTCAATCTGCCTGCTTGGACGCTTCTGCTGCACGCTGCTTTGCAACCCACCTCCTCCCCAGCTCCTCCTTAAATTGCTAACTTAATCATTTCATTCTGTTGTCATTGATGCATGCTCTGTTCTAAATGGGGGATTTGCTCTGCCCTCCCAGTTAAATGGGAGGTCGTCCCCAGAATTTGCTGCTGTTCCCTGTCTTGGCTTTTCATGGAGCTCATGAAAGGATGGGGAATTTAGAACAGAGCCATACCGCCAAATCTAAATCTTTACAAAATATGCAATTAAAAAATTGTACTAAATGTTTGTCTATTGTGTTTTTTGACTTTAGTGGACCTGACAGAATTGCATATAACTTTGGTCGCATCGTGCTGCAAAAGCTAGATGTCTGTTTTTGTCAGCCAAACCCCACATAAAATATTTACTTGAATTTATTTAAATTTACATTTACATTTAGTCATTTAGTAGACGCTCAGAGGGGAAGGGAGGTGAAGAAGGCGTCACAAATGTAAAACAGAGCACTTTAAAAAGCATTAATCTATCAATTTGTACAGTGAAAACTATGCAGTATTTTATATTTGATTACTTTATTAGATGTCTTTTGTAGGCCATTACCCGAACAGTAATGTTAGTAGACCTTTCCTGAGATTAAAGCACCATATTTCATTTGTATCTTTGTTTTATTGTATGTTTTCTTGTATTTATTCAACCATTTTATTTTTGTACTTTGTTTCTTTGTTCTTGTTCTTATGCATATAAAAAACAAAAGATGTCTGTAAATGCACTGGTGCATTTAAAAATAACTGGTTTATATACATTTTGTTCAAACATTTGCTGTTTATTTTGATATAGTTACATTTTCAGACTATAAAGCAATGTTAATTATGTTCTTAGTTTTTCTTTTTAGTATAAAAAAAAAGTAGAATTGTGCCCGCAGCCAATCACACACTCCGAAGGCACACAATGTGTTTTGGGGTTTCATGACCCTTTAAGGTACATCATTTGAGCTCTGTGGATCTTCTCAGTGAACTTCCTTTGAACCAGAGTCTCAGTTGTAGATGGTGATTGATTCATCTTTTTCTCCTAAACACTAGAATGTGCTGTTTTTACAGCTTGGGCTAACAACAACTGTAAAGTTGTTGTTTTTTTGTTGCATATTCTATGCTCTATTTAGAAATTGCAGACAATATTTATGTATGTAAGTACATTACAGTTTGTTATATTATATGGCACTGTATGTTGGCCTATTCTCAGACTAAAAAAGTAACAAATACAAATTTTCTGACACAAACTCACTATATGTAAATTGCTCTGTAAGAAGGGCTTAAAGGGTGTGGGAATTGATCAGGGGTTACAAACACTGACTTGGGTGTTTGTATTTGGGTATTTGGGTATTTGGTGATATCTGACTGCTACAGCTTTATTTTGCTATTGAGGATTTAGAGTAGTTATAAAAGCATAACAGGAGGGCGGTAAAACCATGTTATCATGAGATCTGGTTTGTGGAGTGTGAATGATAAGGCAATAAACCGGTTCCTCCAGATTCAGTTCCTATTTGTTTACTGTAAAGTTTTGGCTCGTTTTTTACCCAAAAATTTGTCCCAAGAAGATTGAGTGTAACCTTATTGAAATGAGCAGCCTGACACAACACAGTTCAGTCTGTTACTGTCAGTTTCATCATTGATTGAATAACTGTAATTAGAATGCAGATACATTTATTTGTTGTTCATGTGAATAACTGATGACAATATGAATAGTACTGTTAGAGATTAGAGGGTGTAACTGTTTTAGCACACAGAAGTTTTTCTATGAACTTTCAAAATGGATTAGGATTAGATGATTTTATGATCATTTAGCTCCATCTTCTGGACAGAGAACGAGCAGACAGATTTTAATAAGAGATGAAAGCAGACGACTTTACCTTTGAGTTAAGAGAATATGGCGTGGAAGACTATGAACAAATTAAAATTCAGACTTCTTAGACTTATTTGTTATTTAGCTACTGTTAAATTATGTTTTGTGGCACATTTATTATTTTATTTCTACATAAATCAACCGCAGAGATAATTCTGGTACTTTAAGATATATCAGAAGTAGCAACCAGCTATATAAAATGTTAACAAAAAAACAACAACAAAAAAACAAACAAAATAAAAACCCAACGCAGCCGACTCTGCTTGTGCGGAGCTTAATTCACCTCTTCAAACTGACAGTGGAAGTGGAATCCTCGACAGATGACATTTTCAACATTTATATTAACCACAACCTAAAATAACATCACATAAGTTCCTTATTTAATTTTTTTTTAATGTTTGTGCCTAGGGCTACTTAGTCTATAAATGCATAATTTATGTCAAGCTACACACTGTTATTTTACCGTTATTTCCTGATTGTTTAGACTTCCTGCATGTTGAACTTTTTTTTTATTTTTTATTAAAACGTTAAATTCAAACATAATCTAATTTAGATTATGTTTGATCTAAATTATTTGTACGGGGCACAACCTAACACAGGATTAGTTGTAACATACATGGTTTAAAACTTTCCACACATGCCAGAATGACGAAACTTAGTGTATTTACTAGTTAATCAACAGTATATCGAGAAACAAATGTGCCACATGTGTTTATTTTTCATCTCTGTTTTTTGTGTTTATTTAAAACTCGACAAATCTGATAGTAATGTAATCGTATATGTGTTATTGAACAGTTGAGATTGTTGTTTAATGCTGATCTAACAGCAGAAGACATGAGCCAGGTTAATCCCTGTTGTGCAGGCGGGGCATGTTGTCACAGTGAGCCCCTATTAGAAAACTACGATATTATATTCTATACTTGTATTAATTTTATTGAGAAACCATGAGAAAGAGGTGAATAATGACAGAGAATCAGTGTTCCAAAATTATTATTTATTATTATGTTCTGAACTAAGCTGTGTTCTACTGTGTTTGTTGTCAAACTCAAAAAAATAGTATAGTTTTAATTGTTAAAAATGCCATTATTTTATATGAAAAAGTTAATAATTGTACTTTATTTACAAAATATTTTAATTTGCCTTGGATATTTTTTTATTTATTTTACCAGATAACATGTTACACACACACACACACACACACACACACAGGCCCTCAAGAGAAACAAAACTGGAGGGTTTTCGCATTTTGTGGAAAGAGAGCATGATCGCATACAGAAAGGCCGTAAAAACTGCTAGATCTGCTTATTTTTTGACTATCTTAGAAGAGAACAAACACAACCCTAGGTCCCAGCCAGCACAGTCATGTGGGGCCCATATGGGCGTCACCTGGGCTGTCTAACTGGGGCCCAGCCAGTTTTGTCCTCAGTTTCCATGTAGGCCCCACATGGGCTAGCCCAGATGAACTGAACACTGCTCAGTGTGCACACTACAGGCTGTTAAATGTAACTGAATCAGTGTTGGAGTTAATGAGATAATTAAGTGATTAATAGAGTAATGACTGAATATTACTGAAGACTCCTGATGATAACAAGCAGAATCACTGAAGGACAGAGAAACACAACAGACTTCAGACACAACTACACAAAAGCATTATCAGCTTCCCTTTTTACCTATTAGATTGACTTTCTGTTATCTTAGTTTTTATTGATAATTCCCACTGAGCAAAGGTGTACGTTGAAAAGACGTCCACTGAGGAGCCAGAATGAAAGTTTTTATGACGTCTGTTTTTGACGTGCTCTGCATGTCCGATATAGACGTTCATGGAACCTCAAGGTTAAAAACTAGTTCAAATTGTGGACATATTTTCCATTTGTAATTGCAAAGCAACTCACAGAGAGTGTGTGTTTGTCCAGAAATCATGAAAATAAAAGAAACTTAGCTCACACCTTTAGACACTTTAGAAAACGTATCATCTGTAATTCACACATCTTTGGATCGTGAGAGAATCGTGGGATTCAATCCAGGATCTTCTTGCTGTGAGGAGACAGTGTTTCCCACTGAGACACTGGTGCTGCCCTTAATCACAGACATAAGACACACTTTGACTATTTCTGTCAGACGTCTACAGAAGCTCTTACTGAGAATTAACAGAGGTTTAGATGTTGATGTTTATGTTTCATTTGAAGTCACCATTGTGGTGGGAAGCGTTTGCTTTAGTTGGGCTCTTGGTCCCTGTACTTGTGTTAGCTTTTCTTTGGCTGCTGTAACTGTGAATGAGAAACACAATAGTTATGGCTGAGAAAGCAAAGATAAAGCGACTTCAGGTGTTGTCAGCTCCTTGTGGATGACTAAATCATCAGAAGTCTAGAATCTGATTTTATGCTTTTGAGTTTTGTGTTCTTGTTTGGCAAAGAATAATTTGTTTATATACTATAACCTTGTGAATCCACTGTATCGGGACTAATAGCAATAAAATAATCACTTATCCTGAAAGATGATAAAACAGCATGTGCACATTGTTTTGAGAAAATATTTCACATAGTCACACGCAGACATCAAGATTTTGCATATGATTCACAACAACGGTGACAATCATAACAAAAAAAACTTCATGCTGCAATGCATGATGGGTAGCTTCAAAGTACAAAACTCATGCTTGATTGTCACCGTTGTTGTGAATCATATGCAAAATCTTGATGTCTGCGTGTGACTATGAGAAAAATTTTCTCAAAACAATGTGCACCTGCTTTTTTATCATCTTTCAGGATGAGTGATTTGTTTATTGCTATTGGTGTCAATACAGCAGATTCACAAGGTTATAGTATATAAACAAGTTATTATTTGCCGAACAAGAACCTAAAACTCAAAAGTACAACATCAGATTCTAGACTTCTGATGATTTAGTCATTAACAAGGAGCTGACAACACCTGAAGTCACTTTATCTTTGCTTTCTCAGCCATAAGTATTGTGTTTCACACACACAGTTATAACATCCAAAGAAAAGCTTACACAAATACGGGGACCAAGAGCCCAACTAAAGCAAACACTTCCCACCACAATGGTGACTTCAAATTCACCATAAATATCAACATCTAAATCTTTGTTAATTCTCAGTAAGAGCTTCTGTAGACGTCTGACAGAAATAGTCAAAGTGTGTCTTATGTCTGTGATTAAGGGCAGCACCAGTGTCTCAGTGGGAAACACTGTCTCCTCACAGCAAGAAGATCCTGGATTGAATCCCACGATTCTCTCACGATCCAAAGATGTGTGAATTACAGATGCTACATTGTCTAAAGTGTCCAAAGGTGTGAGCTAAGTTTCTTTTATTTTCATGATTTCTGGACAAATACACACTGTCTGTGAGTTGCTTTGCAATTACAAATGGGAAATATGTCCACAATGAGCACATTCGAACTAGTTTTTAACCTTGAGGTTCCATGAACGTCTATATCAGACATGCAGAACACGTCAAAAACAGACGTCATAAAAACTTTCATTCTGGCTCCTCAGTGGACGTCTTTTCAACGTACACCTTTGCTCAGTGGGAATTATCAATAAAAACTAAGATAACAGAAAGTCAATCTAATAGGTAAAAAGGGAAGCTGATAATGCTTTTGTGAAGTTGTGTTTGAAGTCTGTTGTGTTTCTCTGTCCTTCAGTGATTCTGCTTGTTATCATCAGGAGTCTTCAGTAATATTCAGTCATTACTCTATTAATCACTTAATTATCTCATTAACTCCAACACTGATTCAGTTACATTTAACAGCCTGTAGTGTGCACACTGAGCAGTGTTCAGTTCATCTGGGCTAGCCCATGTGGGGCCTACATGGAAACTGAGGACAAAACTGGCTGGGCCCCAGTTAGACAGCCCAGGTGACGCCCATATGGGCCCCACATGACTGTGCTGGCTGGGGTATTTATTCGATACATTAACTAAAATTAAAATTGGCTAAATTAACCAAAAACTTCTGATGTTTGTAAACAGCACAGCAGTAATGACTTTATGAACTTCTTTACGTGTAAGATTGATAATATTAGGAAAATAATTATAACCATGCAGCCGTCTACTACAGTATCACATCAGACAGAGCATTGTAGTTTGTCTGGCTATCACCAGACCAAGCTCAATTTAAGATTTAACATTGGTCTGGGGAATCTGCTCTGTATTTTCTACTGCACAAGAGGCGTGATCAACGAGCATAATTCAAATGACTTCAAATTAATGAATAGTCCTTCAACCAATCAGACCACAAGAGGTGTGATCAACGGGCATAGACCCATCGCTTCTCTATCCGCCATCATGTTCAACCTGCCAATAGCGCGCCAGGTGGATAAGCCAGTCTGTGATTTGTTCCCGCAAAAGTTCCAGACTGAGTTGCAGGGCGAAATCAAATCGCTGGCAGATCAGGCGGGGTTTACCCAGTCTAGCATGTTGTCATGTTTCACTTCCATTTTCTCAGGGTAAATCAAGAAAAAAGTATACACTGTATTAATGAGGGAAAAAAACACATAATTGTACTAGACATGTTAGAAATGAATGTGGGAAAAAATAAATACTCTGAACCCCAAGTGGATTTACACAAACTGAGTCTACACACTCTCCGTTACTAGTGTAGATAACGCAATTTTCCAAACTGGTTGCAACGGATAAAACCGGGGAAAAACACAAACACGAAACTTGTAGTTTTATACACTGGTAATTCTGAAAAGTACAATGCACAGATAACATTTTAAAGGGATAGTTCACCCAAAAATGAAAATTACCCCATGATTTACTCTCCCTCAAGTCATCCTAGGTGTTTATGACATTCTTCTTTTAGACAAACACAATCAGAGATATTTTAAAACATGTCCTGGCTATCCATCATAAAAGTGCATCTATCCATCCATTCTGACGCGAAGCGATGCATTTGTGTGAGAAAAATATCCATATTTAAAACTTTGTAAACTAAAATAACTAGCTTCTGACAAACGACTGTAGGCATCGATTTACGGCAAAAGAGTAACCCCTGACCTGACGCATGATGCATGGCGTATTGATGAATGCAAAAGCGCAGAGGATAGAGCAAAACAAAACACTGGTCATGAATTAGAATTTAAAACAAGTATTTTTTAAAGAGAAATGGCGAAGGATTTCGATATAAGAGAAGAGAGGCTTGAGTTTGTTGCCCAGCACTATTTGCTTGAACCGCGAGAGGCGTGAAAGCTTGCAATACTCCTACATCATGTGACATACGTCATACATCGCGTCAGGGGTTATTCTTTTGCTGTAAGTCGACTTACGTAGGCTGTCTGCCGGAAACTAGTTATTTTAGTTTTTAAAGTTTTGAAAATGGATATTTTTGCACTTTTATGGACTTAAAAATAAATCAGCCATTCACTGCCATTATAAAGCTTGGAAGAGCCAGGACATTTATTAATATAAGTCTGATTTTATTTGTCTGAAAGAAGAAAGTCATATACATCATGGGGTAATTAAATTTTTTGGGTGAACTATCCCTTCAAGTTACTTCTGTTTTCTGAAAGTAGTAATTGGTGTCATAAATGAATTTTGTTTTAGCCTATTGTCAGGAACTATCATACATGACGGATAAAAAAAATCACAATTATCATGCTTAGCTTACATTTATAATTTAATGAATAAATAATTAAATAATAAAACAACCTAGCCTATATACAGTTTATTATGTAATGTAATTTGATTTCAAATGAGGAAAGTGGATTCAATCTAAAGAGCTCAAAAAAATTCTAAAGTTAAAGGCAGCATCCACAATTGAAGGCACGCTGTCCGCAGACAGAGAGTCAAAGACCGGCTCTATACCAGCATGAAGATCAAGTATGAGAGATTATTTGAGGGACTGAAACTCCAAGAGAATGAAGCCCTCCTAAACAGGATCTACACACAGCTCTAAATCATAGAGGGAGAGAGAGAAGGAGTGAATGAAGAACATGAGGTTTTACAGATGGAGAAAACAGCCAGAACACAACACTCACAAGAAACTCCAATCTACTGCAATGACATATTTAACGCCTCACCTGGATACTAATATATAACCGTTAACCGACAGTAAGAATTTTTTAACATTAATAGCCTACTATCTTTTGCTGTAAGATTAAAAAACGCACTAGACATATTTTTAGTTTTATTTAATAATTCAGAAATAATACCAGCAACATAAAGCGAAATGTTAAAATGGACAAAAATTATAAACACAAGCCTTTAAAACATTTTAGTTCCCCCCTTTCCCCAAAACAAATCTTTTAAATGTAACCGTATTCAAAGCAGAACAAGAATAAAGAAATATAAGTTAAAACAAATTAACCACATTTTTCCATATTTGTGTATTTAGATGCTAAACTATTATTTATTATTTAAGCGAAGCTTGTCACATGCTTGTCACGCACAATCCAATATAGATTAAAAAAAATAATCTTGAGCCAAAATGTGCCACAATGGGCTTTAAATTGAGGAATTTTTCAATTGAAATTGAAGTTTTTATATTTCAAATTTAGCAAAGTTTTTATATGTTTGGTTGACTGAACAGGCTGCGATGTCAAGTTTGCAATGCTAGAAGATGTAGTGTGCGTGAGGTGCCGGGGTGATTGTTGACCAGTGGTTCGGGGGCACAGTGACCAAAGTGGCTGGGCCCCCTGTGGCGCAGACACTGACATTTGTGCATATTTTGTATGCACAAAGTCAAGTCAAGTCAAGTCAACTTTATTTATATAGCGCTTTTTACAATGCAGATTGTTTCAAAGCAGCTTCACAGTGTTAAACAGGAAAATAATTCAACTGAATTTTATTCGGCCGTACAGCCGCTCCGGAGAAAATGGTGATGTCATCTAGCTCATTTCAATTGTCATACAGTGACAATGTGGGCATTAGATTAGTAATTAGATCAGTAATTTAGTTTATATGATTAATTTAGTTTAGTACTTAGTTTTATTTGGATATTTAGTTGAAAAATTTTGTGCATTCTGTCAGAAAGTGAGGCTGATTCCACTGAGTCTGTACCTTGTGCTCACCCAAAATGTATTTCTTTAAATTTACAGATTTCAATGTGTTAAAATTCATTGTATCTTTTATGTATTGTGTTTCCTCAAACAGATCACTGATTCCAGAGAGGATGGATGGAGGCGCTGCCTCTAAAATGAGTCTCCATGAGGAGAGAGAGGATCAGACAGAGAAAGCAGCATCTGCAGTTTTCAGCTGTGTGTCTTTGAAGAGTAACAACTCTATGAGGCAACCTCCTTCATTGAGTGGTGGAGCAGTGACCTCTGACACCAAGTAAGATGCTATTTTAACAACAAAAAACAATAGCGTAGAGATGTAACATTTTTTAACTGATTAGCATTTTAGACTATTTATGGTAGATGTGTATATGCAACTTTTAATCATGAATATTATTGAGAGACATTTTTATAGTTGAGTTTTGATTATGCGCTAATTCGAATTGATTTGCAGACAGTCGGTCAGAACTGTGTAATGACATCAAGTGGAGGAAATTCACTTTGCAGACTCCAGAATCTCTTTAAATGATTTTACTGATGATTATTCAAATTGAACAGGGTTGGTTCTGGAACAAAATACAGAAATATACATGAATGTACTTTTGACATTTTACAAGTCTGATTATAACACAACCATTTAGAGCCTTTTATACAGGTTCTAGGCAAATAAATAGAACAGCTATTCTATGAATGCCCACAAGATGGCGCCCTTCACGCATTAACGATACCTGAAAACATTTAATCCATAACAAACAAATACTCTTCAATTGCAAATTAACACTCTGAAACATTAGCATATTTCACTTTACATCGTGTGCATTTCTTGCAGTGACTATAATAGACATTCAAGAAATAACAGGATGGCAGAATTACGTAAATAATCCCGAGAATGCACTTTAATATAGCTCTAGATGCATCCAAACCGCAGCATGAAACAATCTGCGTATTTTAAAGAACTGATACTATTACTTTGTATTCACGCACACTATATTACATCAGGAATTTGCGATGAAGTTGATTTATCTCGGGACAGCTCGTGTTCACTACATCTACTCAGTGCACCTGCTTTTTCTTCTTGCCTTTCTGCCTTGGCATGTGATCTGTGTTGACGTTACGGGATGCGATTGGTAAAATATCTGAGAAGCTTTTTAACAGTTGTCAATATATTTTTTTCAACCATAGATTCACAAGTATTAAGATAATATATGTCATTAACATATTTTATTTATCAAAATATCACTTGGTAACTGTCACATTTATGTTCTGTTTAGTTGTTTCTGTCATGTCTGTATTAGTTCTCATTAGTTACTATTGTGTCTGATTAGATAATCTCTGTCCAGCTGTTCCTGTTTAGTGTCCTCATTTACAATGTGTATTTATTCTCCCTGCTCTGTTCTGTCCTCGTCGGTTGTTGTTTATATTGAAAGTGAATGTGAAGGTTTTTCCTGAGTTTGTTATTAAAGACTGTGTATTTCATCATCTCCTTCGTTGTATGCTTTCTACAGTCACTTATCTGTAACCGTAACCTATACACATATTTAACTGTCAGAGTGAAGGGAGTGTTCACATAATTCACACAGAATAAAGAACAATGCAGGAGTTAACGAACTAACATTTTAAAATTAAGAGCAACATTCCAGTGTTGGCCAGGTTTCAATAGTGCATGATGCACGGAAAAATAGTTTTGCTAAATATTTTCTTTTCTGTTCCACAGAAAAAAAATACATAGCGTTTGAATGTTTTGAGTTTTTCATTGAAAATGTTTTTCTTTGTCTGTTTCTTAATTTCTCTGAAGAGAGGAGAGAGATGGCCTGATCAGATCTGTGAACTCTTGTCATACCCACATCACACAGCAGGAGGAGACTGAAGACCTGCAGAAACCAGTAAATGATGGACTACAGAGAGTCAAAGACCGGCTCAAAACCAGCATGAAGAACAAGTATGAGAGTTTATTTGAGGGAAACAAACTGCAGCAGAATGAAGCCCTCCTGAACAGGATCTACACACAGCTCTACATCATAGAGGGAGAGAGAGAAGGAGTGAATGAAGAACATGAGATTTTACAGATGGAGAAAACAGCCAGAACACAAGACACTCCAATCTACTGCAATGACATCTTTAAAGCCTCATCTGAACCAGGCCGTGAGGAGAAAGACCAAATCAAGACTGTTCTTACTAAAGGGATCGCTGGAATTGGAAAAACCATCTCTGTGCAGAAGTTCATTCTTGACTGGGCCGAGGGAAGAGCCAATCAGGATGTAGATTTCATGTTTCTGCTTCCATTTCGAGAGCTGAACTTGATCCGAGATCATCAGTACAGTCTTCACAGACTTCTGCTGGACTTTCATCCTGAACTTCAAGATCTGGACTCAGAGATTTATGAGCAGTGTAAAGTTGTGTTCATCTTTGGTGGTCTGGATGAAAGCAGAATCACACTGATGTTTTCAGACACTCAGAAAGTTTCTGATGTAACTGAGACTTCATCAGTGGATGTGTTGATGTCAAACCTCATGAAAGGAGAGCTGCTTCCCTCGGCTCTAATCTGGATCACCTCCAGACCAGCAGCAGCCAATCAGATCCCCTCCAAATACATCAACCGTCTGACAGAGATTCAGGGATTCAATGAGCCTCAGAAGGAGGAATATTTCAGGAAGAGAATCAGTGACGAGCATCGAGCCAGCAGAATCATCTCACACATCAGAAGAGCAAGAAGCCTCCACATCATGTGCCACATACCTGTCTTCTGCTGGATCTCATCCACTGTGCTTCAAAAGCTCCTGAAAGAAGATCTGAGTGCAGAAATCCCTCAAACTCTGACTGAAATGTACATCCACTTCCTGCTGATTCAGATCAACATGAGGAATCAGAAGTATGAAGAGAGAGATCCAGAGAATCTCCTGCATTCCAACAGAGAAGTGATTGTGAAACTTGCTGAAGTGGCTTTCAAACAGCTGATGAAGGGCAATTTGATGTTCTATGAGGAGGACCTGAGAGAGAGCGGCATAGACGTCACTGACGCTGCAGTGTATTCTGGGATTTGCACTGAGATCTTTAAGGAGGAATCTGTGATTCATCAGAGGAAAGTCTACAGCTTCATTCATCTGAGCATTCAGGAGTTTCTCGCTGCGTTCTATGTGTTTTACCATTATGTCATGAAAAATGTCGATACATTGCAGTTTTGTGATCTGATGCATAATCTGCATAGAGATGCAACTGATAAAGCTCTCGGCTGTAAGAATGGACAGCTGGATTTGTTCCTGCGGTTCCTGCTGGGCGTCTCACTGGAGTCCAATCAGAGACTCTTACAGGATCTACTGACACACACAGAGAACAGCTCAGAGAGCATCAGGAGAACCACACAGTACATTAAAGAGAAGATCAAAGATGGACATGGACTCTCCACTGAAAGATCCATCAATCTGTTCCTCTGCCTGCTGGAAGTGAAAGATCAGACTCTGTCCAGAGAGATTCAGGAGTTTGTGAAATTAGACAAACACTCGGAGGAGAAACTCTCTCCTGCTCACTGCTCATCAATCGCCTACATGCTTCAGATGTCAGAGGAGGTGCTGGATGAGCTGGACCTCAATAAATACAACACGTCAGATGAGGGGAGAAGAAGACTGATACCAGCTGTGACCAACTGCACAAAAGCTCTGTGAGTGTTAGAAAGAAGAAAATATTTCTGCAGAGCAGCATGATCCTTTCTGAAACATTATTATCATTTATGTTAACATGAAATAAAGTTATATTGAATTTTGAAATGTAATAATTTGAAAATAATTGTTTTACTCTCTTTCAGTCTTGCTGGCTGTAATCTGATCAGTCAGTCCTGTGAAATTGTGTCATCAGCTCTTCGATCCTCAAACTCTGTCCTGAGAGAGCTGGACCTGAGTAACAATGACCTGCAGGATTCAGGAGTAAAGCTACTCTCTGATGGGCTGAAGAGTCCAAGCTGTCGGCTGCAGATACTGAGGTTTGTGAACAGAGTGTGCATTCCTGGGTAGATTACTTACAATTTGTAGACTGATTACACAATCCAGATTACATGTAATCAGGTACTACCCAGCACTTTGAAACGTGGGTGTTTTTACACAAAGACAAATCATTTTGCATTCCATCTATTCCGGGGCTGTTCAAACATAATGTGTTTTTCAACATGCATTGCTGGAAAGTGAAACTTTGTGTAATGTTATTTTATATTTCAGAATTTAAAAAAAAACATTACTTACCAGTCATTCTAGCTGGTGGCCAAACAACTCCGAAATATATTAATAATAATAATAATAATAATATTCTTTAGAAAAAATATTTCCATGTTTGATCTCTGCAGTGTTCTGGTATCATGTATGTGTAGTGTTTTCTACATTAAAATCATAATGCAGGATGTGCTTTTTGTTATTGACAGTGTTTTTAATGTCCTGTGTATTTCAACTTTATACGCTAAAGCTGAGAATGAACTTCTATTGTCTGTGTTTGGCTCTGGCTCGCGGACAGTCAGTGTGATATTATTTTTATGCAGTTTGTTCGCACAGACAACAGTGCATGTACGAGTGATTTGAGCCCTGCACTGAATGTGTTTATTCGAGCTTACAGACAATAGAGTAGGCAAGTTAGTATCAGTGGAATTATTCTTAATATATATAATTAATCGACACAAGAGTTGTACACATATTTTTTAATAAATCCTTAGGTAATTCACATAATTTGATCACATCTCACTTGTAGGAGCAGTACAGGTGCAAGTAAAACATTTTTTATAAATGTTTAATAAGCACCTTGCTCAGGTTTGTGTGGGCATCTGGTGTCCGCAATCTTCTTGAAAAATAAATATTAAATAAATGTTAAATATAAGTTAAGTGTTTAAATGACATTTAAACGACTAAAAGCTAGGGAGCCCTAGGGATCTATACATTTACCTCATACTGTACTCACACTGCCTCGTGCGCAAAAAAAAGCCGGTCTTAAGTGATAAAAGTTAGACATTGATGTGAATTGCTCGTCAATTCTGTCAAATTTTTTAAATATTTTAAAATAGCTTGTTTGGTACTTTGCCCATATTCAAAAAGTTTGATTATTCATTCTTATTTTGGATGTGATTTCAGCAATCACCATAGAATATAAAATATTTCAAAATTTTAATGTGTAATTCTAATGCAACCAAATATATATCTTGCTGTAGGTTGTCTGGCTGTATGGTGACAGAGGAAGGCTGTGGCTATGTGTCTTCAGCTTTGAGCTCAAACCCCTCATATCTGAGAGAGCTGGATCTGAGCTACAATCACCCAGGAGAGTCAGGAGTCAAGCTGCTCTCTGAAAAACTGAATGATCCAAACTGCTCACTGCAGATACTCAAGTATGTTTGGTTGTCTGATACATTTGTTTGTGTGTGTTTGTGTATAGTAGGGATTGGTTTTACTCTTAACTATTAAGATAAACACTGCATTGTTATCTTGTCTAACATAGATTCTCAACCATTTTTGCCCAAATTTGTATATAATGCAATGATAAATTAAATACTTTTACCTTTAATACTTTAATACTTTACTTTTACCTTAATACTTAATAAATACCTTTGTAGCTATTAATAAGCTATTAATTAGATCAACGTGAATGTCAGAGATTTGTTTGTGTTAGTGTTAATGAGGTTCTCCTGTTTCTCTGACACTTTTTAAATGTCTGGTGTGTGTGTATATTTGTCTAGTTTGAATCATGGAGAACATTTCAGGATCACACCAGGACTGCAAAAATGTAGGTCTTCAAACACATGCATTTAATATATCTTAAAAACTGTGGACAGTACAGCTCTAATTTTTCTTCTTGTGTTCAGATGCCTGTGATCTCAGACTGGATCCAAACACAGCAAATGTTAAACTCATTCTGTCTGGGAGTAACAGAAAGGCAACACTTGTGGAAGAGCCACAGCCGTATCCTGATCATCCAGAGAGGTTTGAGAATTATGAACAGGTTCTGTGTGGAGAGAGTCTGACTGGACGCTGTTACTGGGAGGCTGAATGGAGCGGCTGGGTTGATATAGCAGTGACATATAAAGCAATCAGCAGGAAAGGAAGAAGTGATGATTGTGATTATGGACTCAATAAAAAGTCCTGGACTTTGAGCTGTATTAAAGGCAGGTTCACTGTCTGGTATGATAAAATCAGCATTGATATTCCTGTACCTTTACCACAATCTAATAGAGTAGGAGTGTATGTGGATGTGTCGGCTGGCACTCTGTCCTTCTACAGCATCTCTGACACACACACACTCACACACTTATACACATTCAACACCAAGTTCACTGAACCCCTTTATGTTGGCATTGGGGTTTTTTATTCCAACTGCTCAGTATATTTGTGTTAGATTTAACAATCTACAGCAGAGAAATAGCAAGGAACATTTCTCACACACCAAGTGAAATATACAGGGCTTGTACAAGGTGCTCGAAGTACTTGAATTTGACTTTTTTTATATTTATGTTCTTGAAAACACTTGAAAATAGACATTTATGAAAAGGTACTTAAAACGTGTTTGAATGATCAAAAAACAATATATATGAAATTAGTGTTTTTACTTGTTAAAAAACACAAATATCATATTTTAGCAAATCTAACACAGTAGTTTGTCTGATATAGATTTAGAGCCATTTCACGTGGCTGAGTGTGATATTGTTCATGTATTTCCAAGTATTTAATATAGCTTTCATATTTCAAGTCAATCATATATTCATATGATTTCCCATGATGACAGGATTCAGAGCTGGTCAATGGATTGATTTCTTTGAAGTCAAGCTGCTTTGCTTGTTGGTTGTGTTGTTGTTCAAATGAAAATAATTTCTTTGAAATTTTTAATGAATGGTCTACTAATTCACACTTAAAGTCAGTCCCTTGCTGCCACCTGCTGGCATAACTATGTGACCTGCACTAAAGTCAAAAATGAAATTCACCCATCGTGTCCTCAGAGGCTCTGATGCCGGGAGTCTATGAGACTTGTGTGTTTGTTGGATTATCAACAGAACATTAGTCATGTTTTTGGCGCAGACATTGTAATTATCGAGCCCTGATACAGCGAGTAAACAGAAATGTCGTCTCTGCTAAATGGGCCAATCATCAACAGTCACGGGCAGGGTCATCCCTACTCTTATGTAGGAGTGGTGGAAATATGAGTGATTGATAATGATTGATGGGGATTATAAAAAAAGTATTGGGTGGATTTTTACCATTATATGCTGGTTGTTTACACACACTGTGTTCAAACATCTTTTAAATGTGAATTTTGCATAATTTGTCCCTTGTAAACTGCTTCACATTTTACCAAATAAATCCTTTATTTTCTTTTGTTATTACAGTACATCTTTATTTTTAAAGTGTATGCCCTCTTTCTATTTGCTCTTCTAAGCACTGATAATGTTCTCATACTTTAAGTTGCCACAGTCATTACTGCTGCACTCTATTTGTACCATTTTGTTTTATTAGAGTATTTTTATTTATCTACTTACCTTGTTTGGAATGTAAAAGATAATAAAGATATTTATAGAAGACTTTATTAAGTGAGATCTATGATTATTTTCCTTGAAAACCAAAAAAGTATTACTTGAAAAGTCCTTGAAAGTGTCTTTACAAATGCTGAAAATAACTCTCTATTTCTCCTTAACACAAAGTTTCAAGTTTCAGACCAACACATTCTTTCTTTGCTCTAATCTTTGTTGTTGTTGAAGTGAATAAATGTGTTTTATTGATCCGGTAAAGTCTGTGAAACTCAAAGCTTACTCACACTCATTTAATTAATTATAAATAATGTAGCAAAATCAAAGTCTGTAAATTATATAAATTGATATATAAAAAAAAAATCTGGTTTCAAACTGACATTGACAACAAAGAAGAACATGATTGATGAAAAGAGGCACTTGTCGGGATAAAAAGTGAAAAAGTAGGGATTATCAAAATGACAAGTAATTGCACAATAAACTACAAAATACTTAAGATTCTTAATCTTGTAGTTAATATAATAAACATTGCAATATGTAATTGTAATTGAGTATACAAGTACAGTGCATAAACATTTGATGAATGCTTTATTCTGAGGACATGGTTACAGGTTAAATAAGAATTTTTTTTTTTTAAACACAGCTCTAATATAACCTAATTTAATGATTAGTTAATGATAACTTATGTTATAATTATTTACAGGCATATATGTCATCAAACCTAAAAATGTCTCTTTTTAATGCACAGGGCACCGCTTTAACGCCATTTTCCCGACACACAGAACTCCATTGATTTCAGTTGTTTGCCCAATGCGTCAGATCAAGACGCATTTCATTCTTTGCAGTTGTGAAAGCAGACATGATTTTATTAATATGTATAGGCTACTTTTATATTTTGGAGCAACTAACCAAGCTCCTACCCTAATTCTACCCACTTCTCAACAATATAAAACACACAACAGGCAAATAAAATTACAGTCACAGGTATTTATTGCAAAAACTGAGCATACAGTATAAAAGTATAAACAGTATAAAAGTGTGAACTTATGTTGTATTCAATGTCTTCTGAAGTCATACGATATTTTTATGTAAAGAACAGAGTTGATCTTAATGTTTTAATCACTGAAATTATGATTCCGCCGCTCATGAACGTACACACACACACACACACACACACACACACACACACACACACACACACACACACACACACACACACACACACACACACACACACACACACACACACACACACACACACACACACACACACACACACACACACTCATATCTCATTCAAAAGATACACCCAACACTTTAGCATGACACGATTGGTCACGAGACACACAAGAGCCAATGACATTTCACTAACAAAGCTGATGTAATGTTTCTTCGGGGCGGCAATTTTTTATCGTGGATGGAGGCTCTGACCGCTTTTGGGAATTTTCTTCACACAAAAAATAAATCGTTTGAACTTGGAGTATTTGTGCCTGCAGTCGTATCTGCTGTTATATCCTTTGTTTTATATCATATAATACACAAATGGGTAGGTTTAGAGATAGATTACATGTTCAAACGGGTCTAAATAGTGTACATAAAAATAAATAAATAAATGTAAATAAAAGTATGCTGGCTGATTACATTGAGAATCACGCTCCAACATGTCATAATGGCAAAATCATATCCTAATATATAATTTCATCATGCCGGTAACATTCACATGCCCAATGCGTCTGTGTATGACGGCAAATGTTTCTAATTGAAATCAATGGAGTACCCCGTGAGACGAAAAATGCGTTAAAAAGTGATCCCAAAGGGTCCTACCCAAGCGTCAATATGAGACAAGTTGGGTGTGAGAACGTGTTAAACACAAAGGAAGATATTTGTAAGAACATTGGTAACCAGAAGATGTCGGGCCCCATTGACTACCATAGTAGAATAAAAATACAATGTAGTCAATGGGGCCTGAGATCTGCTTGGTTACAAACATTCTTCCAGATATCTTCCTTTGTGCTCAGCAGAACAGATACATTTGTACAGGTTTGGAACCATTTGAGTAAACAATGAAATAATTTTTATTTTTGGGTGAACTATCACTTTAACAAACCAAATTACTGTTTTTGCTGTCGTTGTTGTTGTTACACGCCAAGATTTTACCTTGTAGGTGAAAATAAATCAGAAAGTTGTCTTGCCATATAATCTATAAGCTCAGTTACACTTGACAATACTGTTAATGCTGCAGAATCTCATTGTTAAATATCTCTTGTGTTTATTTTAAAACACATTGTATCCTACAATCAATATATGAAAGCCCCAGTCAACTGCAGACAAACCTGCCCGAAGTTGAGAATGCCTCCATCTAGAGGTGTGTTTCTGTCATCACATCAGTGAGAAACACCTGTAGCAGCAGCAGAGAGGCTTATGGGTAGAGTTTATTTGACTTTCATTTAGACATAAAAGTCCTTAGTAATCAAACCTTCATTTCAGCCGGGATGATTTTTCATCTCAGACACTGGCCATATGGACACTTTTCACATGTGATGCCTGGTTTTAACGTAAATCCTGCATTGTTTTAAAAAATATATATTTTTAATATACATGTGCCCCTGGAGTTCAACAGCAGTCCTGCGTCTCACAGGTATATCTGTGGCAATAGCCACTAAATACATTATATGGGTCAAAATTATAATTTTTTCTTTCATGCCAAAAATCATTAGGATATTAAGATCATGATCCATGAAGATATTTAGTAAATCTCCTACCGTAAATATATCATAAATGTTTTATTAGTAGCAATATGCATTGCTAAGGACTTAATTTGGAAAACTTTAAAGGAGATTTAGATATTTAATATTTAGATTTGTTTTGCACCCTCAGATTCAAGATTTTCAAATAGTTGTATCTTAATCAAATATAACAAAGCACACAATGGAAAGATTATTTATTCAGATTTCAGATGATGTATAAATCTCAATTTCAAAAAACGGACCCTTATGACTGGCTTTGTGGTCCAGGGTCACATATGTACATTTACAACCCTATACTTAGAATTATATCACCTTTGCATCCAATTACAAAAAAATACAGCGGCTATGGGAGTGACAGTAAAATTGACATCTTTCTCTCTTCACACAGAGAAATAGGGTGTCAAAATTGTACCTTTAGGGGTACAACAGCTTGTCGCCGGGGCAGTACCCTTAAAAGGACACATTTGTACCTTTTTTACCACAAAAATGTTGGACCTTAAGGTGCGTATTTGTACTCTAAGGTACTA
Organism: Gobio gobio; assembly: GCF_949357685.1. Classification (NCBI taxonomy): domain Eukaryota; kingdom Metazoa; phylum Chordata; class Actinopteri; order Cypriniformes; family Gobionidae; genus Gobio; species Gobio gobio. The sequence goes on from NC_137099.1 coordinate 67,344,584, forward strand.
ATATGCACCTTTTAGGAGTAAAACAGGTACAAATATGTCCTTTTAAGGGTACTGCCCCAGCGACAAGTTGTTGTACCCCTAAAGGTACAATTTTGACACCCTATTTCTCTGTGTGTTCCGACTGCCGTCATCAATCTCTCTTTATTTTCCCCCTCTTCTTGAGAGCCGTGAAAACACAATTGTGGAGATTTTCTTTTGCTATTTGAGCAAATGGGCACACAAAACAATATATTGAATGCAGTCTCTCATTCGCCGCTATAGAAGTTTACCCAACTATGACAACTTCCACTTCCATTTATAATGAAATGATGTGAGAGTAAAAAATAATCATATAATCTAATCTCTCATAATATGGTTTATTATGGTTTTAGTTAAGCTTCTGTTTGAATGTATTATTTGTTGATTTAGTGAAAGTTTCTTGTGTGTGTTGTGTAAAGAGTGCCTGTGGTGATTGTCATTTCTCTTGTGCGTAACCTTGAGGTAAGTTTCCTCCCCCCCCCCACCGGCTCTGTGGTTGATCTATATTGATACACATATTCTATTTAAGTGGACAAGGCATATGCAAATGTTTGTGAACATGCAAAAATACAATCATCCAGTCGACCCCTGAGGCACTGGAGGAATTTAGAGACATTTGCATGAAAGCAATGCAACCCTCCCCACGCAAATGATAAACGATGACACTGGGATTATTGAGCCTTACCTAAACTATACCTTTCCATTTCAGTTTATTTGAGCTGTTTTTCAAATAATATTTTATAGACATTATAGTCTTTACCCTTGTCCCAAAACAGACTTTCAATCTTGCACAATGAAATCCATTACAAAAATATAAGTTATTACGTTTAAAATATGATGATCTAGACCAAAGGGAAAGCGTTAACCATTATTGTGTGTAAATTATAATTAATGTTTTTCAAATAATTGACTTTCCCACAGTTGTGGCATCATTTCCACAAGTGATTACTCCCCTATTAAACTACTTTAAATTATCAAACTATGCAAAAAGCATGAAAATATTACTTCATGTTGTTCAATATTAGCCTACACAAGAAAGTATCCAGTAGAATTAGACAAATACCACTGAATGGTGTCAAACACAATGTATTTTCAACCCAACACATACTTTCAGATGTGATGGGAGTTTATGACTGTCAAAAAAGGACAAAAATTACATTAATTTCAGAATGCATTCATGTTGAGGTCCTGTCATGACTATATATATATATATATATATATATATATATATATATATATATATATATATATATATATATATATATATATATATATATATATATATATATATATATATGATACAGAGAAGCGCGCGCGCACAAGAGAGCGAGCGAGCGCGAGGGAATGAAGCAGGGCGTTCGTGTTCTCTCTGTCAAAGCGTTTGCGTTATGTTCGCATGGTCACGCCTGCCGCATCCAGCACAAACGGGAATAGCATTTCTCTCCCGTCAGGAACCGACACGCTTCCACAATAGAGTCAATCGTTAGGGTTCGGTTAATTCTTTTATCGAAACGCCGAGGCCTGTGCCTTTTTTCCGCCACTCCTGTCGCCGTGTGTCTCTATTGTATGCAGTAGAATCCATGACAGCCGCATCTTCCATTGATCTGTTGATATCTCTGGGATCTTCACTGCTGTCCTTTACTACGAACAGCACATCTGGACACGATCGCAGACTCTCCTCTTTTATATTCCTCCGAGTATCCTGTTTTGATGAAGAGATTTTTTCTCACACGGTGAATGTAGATGTGAACGCAGCCTTTTTTTGTTCATATAAGCCAAACGGTGTTTTTAGTCGTCGTGTATTTGTGGTGTAGATGCAGCCAGGCCGTGGTTTTAGTCACGGATGTCCACGATGGGTTTCTGCGCTAAATGTCGCGGATGTTGTTGATTATCGGTGTCATTTTATTACAGGGATTTAAATCGCTGCTCGGGGAGCGGCGCGAGGCGGGAATTTGACGCATTTGTTTTTGCCTGAACTCATTTTCCCCTTTTTATTACTATGATTATTTCTTGTTTTCGATGAAAATCTCCTGTCTACCAGACTAGGATCACCCTCTGTATGGTTGGTCGTGCAAGGGGAGCGGCGCCAGAGGGAATTTACTACGTAGCCTACAATATATATTTTTTGACCGCTTCTCGATTCCTCATTAATATTATTGTTCTTCAAGTGTTTAATTTTTGATGAAAATCCCCCATCCACCAGAAGAGGATCCCCCTCAGCTCATCGTCTCATTGCAATACCCTTGACGATCAACAGTTCGTCGCGTAAAGGCGACATGCCTCGGAATCCATGCGATTAATCGCAGCGGTTCGACGTCGAATCGAAGAATTTCTGTTGTGCTCAATATGAGTAATAAACCAAAACCTTTACTCATGGATGCTTTTGATGCTATATGTTAATTTGTCTTATCAACAGGGTCAGGAGACTATATTCATATTGGATTATATCATCCCCCCGTGTTTATTATTCCTCCCGCGTGTTTAAGACTGAAGACACTCTGTAAGGTGGATTTTAAATATCATGTTTTTTGGCCCTTTTATCGTCTGGAAGATGGCAGCTGATTAAATTTTAATCTTGATGCATTCTGGCGACACGGGAGGAGAAGAGGAGAAACGAGTGAATCGGGGAGGAGAGGAGAGAGGAGAGGGAGAGGAGAGGATGTAGGGTGGATACGGGAACACCAGAAGGTAGGTAAGAATGAATGAATGAATGAATGAATGTATGTCAGTGTGTGTTCAGTTAAATCCCATACACGCATCACTGTCTATTCCACATCTACACCTATCATTCACACACGTTTATGTGGCTATGAGAACATATCACATTTCTATTATTTTGTTGTATTTTAGAATTTGCAGAATATAATGCCTCCAAATTACATATTTTACTTACAAATGTACACAATTTCATATTTAGCTTACATCTGAGGACAAACCTATCCCAAAGGTATAGCCTAGTACACGTCATTGCATACACTCTAAAAAATGCTGCGTTGTTTCAACCCATGTTTGGGTCAAATATGGACAAACCCAACCGTTGGGTTGGGTTTTAAACCCAGTGGTTGGGTTTGTCCATATTTGGACCAAAAAAAAAAAAAAAGACTGTTGGGTTTTAAACCCAATGATTGGGTTTGTCCATATTTGGACAAAAAAAAATTAGATTTTAAACCCAATGATTGAGTTTGTCCATATTTGGACAGTTTTTCATTGGATGTTTGTCCATATTTGGCCAAAAAAAATTGAGATTTTCAAACCCAATGATTGGGTTTGTCCATATTTAGACAGTTTTTCATTGGATGTTTGTCCATATTTGAAGAAAAAAAAAAAAAAAAAACGGGTTTTAAACCCAATGATTGTGTTTGTCCATATTTAGACAGTTTTTCATTGGATGTTTGTCCATATTTAAAAAAAAAACAAAAAAAAAAACACGGGTTTTAAACCCAATGATTGGGTTTGTCCATATTTGGACAGTTTTTCATTGGATGTTTGTCCATATTTGAAAAGAAAATAAAAACGTTGGGTTTTAAACCCAATGCTTGGGTTTGTCTATATTTGACCCAAACATGGGTTGAAACAGCCCAGCGTTTTTTAGAGTGCTGTACGCACACACATAAGCACACATTCTGCATGCACAGACCTATATATCATACATACACACGCACACGTTGTGGTCATTTTTCATTGGATGTAAATTGAGTTACAGGCCAAAGGCGCGCTGAACGCTGCGGCGCGTGAGTGGTGTGTAAATGTGCTGGCGCCAGTGACTGCTGGTGCATTCTGTCAGACCTCCATCTCTCCCCACCCAACATCTCCTCCATCTCTCTCACACACGCTGCATCTGAGCGATGCACGGACCTGAACTATTGCATATGAGTAGAGGTGTGTGTGTGATTTAGGGACGAAATATGATTGCTATACATGAGCTAAATCTGAAAAACACGCCCTCTTTGTTTGTCTTCAATTGGGAAAATGGTTGCTAAATAAGGTAAATGCTGTTTTATATGTAAAATGTTTTCTTTTAGGATTTGTTTTATAGGTTTATATAAGGTCTATGGTACTGTATGGCCCCTTTAGATATAAGTGTGTGTGTTCAGGGTTACTTACCTAAATTTTGAGGATAAATTTGTCTACAGAAGTGAGCTGAATCTGACAAAACTGGGACATCAGGGGGCGTCATTTGGTGGGCGAAAATATTATGCTAATGGTAAAAAAACGAGCTGTTTAAGGTAGGTTTCAGTCCTCATTTGTCCTTGGTTGTGTAAGTAAGCGTGCATGTGTTGCTTTGTTTAATATGCAGAGAAAGAGTGAAGAGAGAGTGTGTTTATAATGGAGCTAATAATGATCTTGTGAAGATTCACGGATGGTTGAGCGAGCAAAGACAAACACAGACTCATGCAAAAACACTGGTTACTAGTCAAAGCAAGTGGATGAAGAGCAGAAAATGATCTTATATGTCATTTCAGTTGTTTGTTTATTGGTAAAAGACAAAATAAATAGTGGAAAGCAGTATATCTGTGGAGTGATAAAGAAACAGTGTGTATGTAGGATAAACTTGAACGTTCAGTCATAAATAGATAAATACATTGGCACAGTCTATTGACCCCTGAGCTGGTGGTCATTCATTCATCCTCTAACATTTGTGGTCATATTTATAGCGCTGAATAAATAGGTATTATTTATGTATCCTTCTTGTCTTGCTTTCTCAGCGGTTTTGGTGTTCGTGTTGGTAAAAAATACATTCTCTTGTCCCAGTGTAGCATAGAGAAGTCGTTTGTAAGCTGATTTCCTTGAAGTGTAAACCCTGTGGCGCTTTCATTAGTCTTTGGGAAACCTATTTGAGAACAGTCATTATTTTTGCAGTTTTGTTTGGTTTTGCGCCTTAAATCTCTCAATCTCCATCTTCTTGGGTTCTCTACGTGTCTGCCTGGTGTCTTTAATGTAACTTCCTAACTCATTTATTCCAACTCATACTTGAAAAAAAAAAATTTGGATTTTAAACCCAATGACTGAGTTTGTCCATATTTGGATGACAAAAAAATTGGGATTTTAAACCCAATGATTGGGTTTGTCCATATTTGGCCAGTTTTTCATTGGATGTTTGTCCATATTTTGTTTGGTTTTGCGCCTTACATCTCTCAATCTCAATCTTCTTGGGTTCTCTACGTGTCTGCCTGGTGTCTTTAATGTAACTTCCTAATTAATTTATTCCAACCAACATAATAAAGATTTGAGATGGGAGAATCATTATGTCTGTCACCAATAGTGTTTGATGAAAATGGGTGTTTGGTAGAGTAACTTAATTGGTAATACAGTCCAAGTTGTAACTGTTTCTTGGCAGAATCTTCTGTGTATTTATTAATTTGGTAAGTAACAGTGAAATAAACCCATTACCGTAGACTTGATGCAAGACCAGTCCTTCTGTAGGTGTTCATTCTGCTATGGTAATTGGGTAAATGGGCATTATATCTAAATATACATTTGCTTATTTTTTCTTATGATTGTTGAGCATTTCATACTTTTGCTTCACCATATGGTCCAAATGGTCTAATTAAATCAGTAGTAATGTAGTTTTGTATGATAATAATACTTGGACACAATTTATGTTTAAAAAGGGTTTAAAATCCACGTATTTACTTCAGATCTGCTGTTTCAAGAGTTGAAGCAAAAGCCTTTAGATCAAAATAATTGACAATTATGAGAAACAAATTCTGTCAAGTGTGTCTGAATTGGTGACTGGGAGTATGTAATATGCATATGATACAATACATATTTATGACAAACGAATCATATTTAATCATTGTGCATGCTTTTATGTTTATAAGTCACCAGCCAATACTGGAAATCTAATCAAATGTATAAATATATTACATTTTTTACCATCGTTAAGGCTACTTTTCAAATTCATTAGTGAAAAAGCGATGTTCGATAGAGTGTGCATGTGAAAAGTGTGAAAAGAAAAATCGTTTTTTGTGATGTTTCATCCAAATGTTTTAACCTGACGTCATCAATCTCGCTTGTTTTTCACCAACCGAACCATTTTTATTATTATTATTATTTCGGAAGTAAAGTTGGTTGCGAATGCTGTTTTTCATTGACTGACTTCAGCCATATATATGTTTTCCCAAAACACATGAAATCTTCGAAAATATTATTATTATTTATTTATTTTCTGGTAAAGAAGCATTAATGGTGGTTTTGGTTATTTTTGGGGTTTATGTCTTATCTCTGTGTGTCAAACAAAATCTGCTAGCATGCAAATTTATAATAATAAATAAATTAAAAATATTTAATGTTGGCTTTGGGAAGACAGATACCACTGCGGTCCGTCTAAAAGTGAACGTGATACAGCGTTTGCAACCAATTGAATTGCCAAAAGTGCCGTATTTCCAAGAGAAACCGGATATTGAATAAGAATTGCTTGTATTTGACCAACGTGAATAGTGTGCATGCTTTTCAGTGAACTTTATCAGTCCCTCTTATTTTTTACCAATTGATTCCTGAATCAAATAAAAACAATTCATGTCACGTTTGGGAAGTAAAGTTGGTTGAACCATGTTGCGACTGCTATATTCCCCAGTCCAGTCGAGTGTGTGTGTGTGTGTGTGTGTCTTGCACTGATGAGAGTGGTGTGTTTGTTTATGTCTCTAACGCAGAGGGTGAATTCAGAACAGAGGAGTTTTCTCTGCATGAGGGTGAATTATAGCAATTACTCCAGCCTGATTATTACACACACGCGTGTGCTCTGCGATGGCTCGGGAATCTCTCCAGATGAAGCGCTCTGTTGTGTTTGATTCTCTGAGCTCCAGCAGCGAGCGCTCCACAAATGCAGGTTTTGATCACAAAGCTGAACTGGTGCCGTTCAGACTCACTGACAGACGAGGACGGCAGCATTTCCTTGGATGTCGTCCACGGTTTTCTCACAACAGTGCAACACAGCCGGACTTTAATTAGAGCTTGACATTTAATTACACCTGAAGGCAAATTCATCTTCAACAGTCATAGAATAACATCTTATGAATGTTTTTTATTGCGTTATTCATGCACAATAATTTTCAATTTTCCTGTTATTGATTAAACCTTAATTTAATTAAACCTTATTAAAATATATTTATCTTGGGGATAAACCCTGATCACAGACTGTTATTTGTATTTATTACTTAAATAATTCATTCAAATGTATTTCTGACAGCGAAAATGCGTGTATAATATGTTAGTCACTATACGATTAGTGATCAATTTAATGCACATCTCGTTTGCGGTCATTAAATTGTAATTTATATCACATTATAGTAGCCGCTGGATTTCAGTGACCACTAATTTCAATAATAATTAATTGATAATGTGTTTTTCTCTTTTGTATCTGTGTGTGTGAGAGAGAGAGGGTGTGTCAGTCTCTAGTGTTTTGCCAGAACTAAAGTAGAAGGTGTTATTTGCGTAAGTTACTGAGCCATTAGGGATACTGTGTGAGTGTGTGTGTGTGTGTGTGTGTGTGAGAGAGATATACAGTGACTCATAAACTCTGATGGACGGACAGAGTATTTAAAGTCTTAATGTCATTAAAATATTCACATTATTCTTTCCATCCACGTATTTTTATGCAAAGTTTGAGGTATTGCATAAAAAACACTGGATGGAAACTCATAAAAACATGCATAAACAACAATGGAAATACTGAACAAATGTATTATTCCTGGCCTCAACAGGTCATGGGATTGGATAACTGGGATAGATTTGATTTTGTTCTCTTGAACAAATGGGATGGTGCTTTACTCACATGTTTTATGCGACGTCATTCTGAGATAGTAGTGTAGAAAAGTGCCCTGAACATGGACTTCTAGATTACTTAGTCAAGCACTAGTACTAATGTTGTATTAAAGTATTAAAGTTGAGTGTGTAAGTGCAGCGTTGGAGCTCCGAACATGAATAATTCCTCAAATCATGCGTGTTGAAGAGACTGTGCTTCTACTTAGTGATCAGACACACTACTTTATGAAATACTATTTCAGTCGTTCTACCTCAAATAATATGTTTGTTACTTGCCTTAATTATTTTTGATATTTACTAGAAAAAGTGAAGATGGTTTCAAAGTAAACCCTACAGCAGTTTTGTTTTTGTTGAAGATTATAGTTACATACAGCACAGTGGAGCAGAAACGAGATGCGGGCTTGTGATTGGCTGGATCTTCAGCTGTCGGTGCTTGTTACAGGCTCTTCACTTCATTCGCTGACAGAGACGAACTCTGTGTTTTGAGGGTGTTGATGGTGTCTGAAGTGTGACACTTGTGTCTGGACTGATCAATCGTATGGGGCTTTTGAGTGCGTGTGTGTGTGGTTTATATGTAGCCAACTTTATTTAGTCAGCATCATGTTTCTGATTTCCATAAGGCTGTGGGGATCTAAATGTGTGTCCACCTTCATTTGTATAAAATCAGTCAATGGGAACCTCAGTGACAATCCGTGAATGTGTGTGTTTAGCTGCGTTTCCACCGAAATTACTCGGGAACAATTTAAGTTTAAGTTTATTTGTTTACAGGGACTGTGCACATTAATAAACATGAATGTAAATGTGTCAGAATAAGACCAAAAGGCTATTTTTCATCTGTAGACTCTTGACAGAAATGCTGCAAAATCTACAAAAACACAGAATCTTATATAACACACACAAAAGAGAAAGAAAAAGGAAAAGAAAAGGAAAAAAATTATCAAATTATCAAACAAGTACATGAATTCCCAATTTGTCCCAGGAACTTTTTTCCCCCAGACCTGTTGCCGTCTGTGTTTCAATCTCGGTCTAAAGTGACGGTGACGTAGGACTGTGCACGAAATCACGGATTTTGTCCCCACATATAGTCTTAATAAAGCCTAAACCTCGTTGTCGGCCCATCGATCATATTTTTTAAACTCCATTGTTGATTCGAATAGCAAACAACTCTTACTGGATGCACCGCAACAGACTTTTAAAAATGGTGGTTGAAATAAAATGCAGTGTGGAATCAACTAATTGGCAAGTTTAGAGCCCAAGTCCCACCTCCAAAAGTTCCTGAACTTTGAAAAAGTACTACCTCACAAGACGGGGACTACCTACTTTCTGAGGGTGACATTTTTACCCGGAACTTCATTTAGACCCTGGTTCCTGTGGTCGAAACACCCCAAAGTCTCTAGTTCCTGGGGAAAGTTCCTATGGTGAAAATGCGGTCCTAACCGGTCCTACTCGACCCGCTCAGAGTGGGAATCGAACCGGGGTCTCTGGCGTAGGAGACGGCCTCTTGAGATAAGGGAAGTGAGGTTTACACACACCGTGCTTACTGGCCTACGTTACACTCACCCCCCTAAATCTTACTCCCATCCGGGTCACGGCACCAAATGTAACCTGTCCTACTTGACCCGCTCCGAGTGGGATTCGAACCGGGGTCTCTGGCGTAGGAGACGGCCTCTTGAGATAAGGGAAGTGAGGTTTACATGCATAGCTCTGACTGGCCTACATTACACTCACCCCTAAACCTCACTCCCATCCGGGTCACGGTACCAAATGTAATCTGTCCTACTTGACCCGCTCTGAGTGGGATTCGAACCGGGGTCTCCAACGTGGGAGGCGACCTCTTGAGATCAGGGGAGTGAGGTTTACACACACTGTGCTTACTGGCCTATGTTACACTCACCCCCCTAAACCTCACGGCACCAAATGTAACCGGTCCTACTTGACCCGCTCCGAGTGGGATTCGAACCGGGTTCTTTGGCGTGGGAGTTGACCTCTTGAGATTAGGGGAGGGAGGCTTACATGCACAAGTTTTACTGTCCTATGTCCGTTACATTTGTACCTTCTTATTCATATTTTAGAGACAAATTTGTACACAGAGTGTGCTAAATCTATCAAAACCTCTCAGGTTAGGGTTAGGGTCAGGTTACACGTCAGGGGACGTCATGACCAGGAAACTAACTATAAAGCATACACAGCGATTTTGAGGTTTTTACAGAAATTAGTTCATTAAGCCCTCGTCTAGCGATCCCAATGCTCCAAATAGCAGTTCAACATCTAAAAGTGTCTTTATTTGTACGTTTTCAGACTGACAGATCCGAAGTGTGTGCACAAAGACTCTCAGACAGCGAGTAATCCCGATATACACAGAATTACAGTACAAAATATTTGTCTTGGCGAGTAGTCACGCAAACATCATCTGTTATTTCTTAAGTGATCGTTTGGTTAGCAGTTGTGGAGAAACATCTGATGTTTAACTATATTCAATGCGTGCGGTACAGAATGTCTTAATATATAGACTGTCTGTCTCATTAATGTTAATCAAACAATTGGTGTCATGGGAAAAAAAGTTGAATATATATTTTTCCTATTGATATTTGGTTTTGACTTGGTGTGTGCCAAATGTGGTGTTCTTAGCAGGGATTTTAAGGAATGGTTGCTGGTGATTTTGTTTTGAAACCTTCAGAAAACTTTAACTCAATTTTTCCCAAAATTAACTTAGCTGAAAACAAATCATACATCATTTAAAAGTTTTTTTTAATAGAGAATGGAAATAACAATAACTTTTTTCATTTGCTTTATAGAAAGTCTTTTGAATGTTAACAGATACATTTTTAACCACATTTTCCTTTGTATAAGTTGATTAATTATAAAGGTTTATACATTATTTACACTTGTGGATACTAATCTAAAATTAAGATGTTAAATTATTGTCAGATGCATTTAACATGCTGTGGTTGGATTATATACTGTGTATATATTTAAGCAGTATTTGTATAGGTGTGTATTTCTGGTCTTGTTTTAGTTTTGAGTCTCAGTGAACATTTTTGTCAGTGATTTCATTGAGTAGATGACCAGATTCAGATGGTCATCGATCAGGAGCCTGATGTGAAGCGGAGCCTCTTGTTATACGGCCACTTACTGGATAAATAAATGGACATGTAATATTGATTTGAGTCTAAATGATTTTATTATGTGAGAAGAAAGAGAGTGTGGAGATGAGACGAGAGACATGAAACCAGTGCAGCGATGGAGGGAATCTCAACGATCAAGAGTAGTATAAAGTACAACGACATACGATCGATCAATCTCTATCAAGTGTTCCAGAGAAGCATTTATAACTTCTGTTGTATTTGCATACATGATTGGCGTGTGATGGCAGACGGGCGGTGCTCTTCTTGTAGGCCGTGATGAAGCCTGAGGCTGGATTTTAGCCCTGGTCCTCACGCGAGCTGCTGTGCCTGGGGAAATGCTCGTGATAAATCGTCTGATCCCGTCTCCTGGGATCAGGGAGTATTTTTGTAGCACCATCAATAGAGACGGAGCCCGCAGGGGTTTCACAGCACTGGTTACTGTGAAAAAGAAATGAGACATAGATCATAGCAGGGAAAAAAGCCATCCAGAGAGAGAAACACAAATGAGCGAAACGGCACAGCCCTTATTGCAGCGTTGCCATGGCGACCGTACGTAGAGAGACGGCCGCCGACTGATCGATGTGTATGCGAGTCTGTCTGAAGGGATCTTGGATTACTGATCCTAAAAATGTAGTTTTCCAGAGCATACAGTCGTAATAACCATAGACGCACTGTATCAGATTTCAGGCCTGACAGTCACAAATCCGCTGTGTTTTAGCTCTGAAGACGCAACATCTGATGGCCTCGGTCTGCCTTGACACGCTTGAAAGGGACTTTGAGCGTTGACAACCGCACAAGGTTGGCCAGTTCTCGACTTTTTGCGAATATCAAGCGGAAACCGCTTGAGTGTTCAAAAATATGCAGAGTTTATGCTGGATTTACTGAGCAAATTCATATTGTTTACACATTGAACGCTTCAATATTGCAGTTTGGATGCTTTTATTGTGATTACACTGGTTGGGTTTACAAAAGTTGACAGCATACCTTTACCTCGGCATTCTGAAACAAGGCTTGCCTATGTAATCGTGTGCATCTCTGATGATTATACTGGCCGTGTGTTGAGATTAAACACACACTCACTACAGCAGCTGTTTCCTTCTAAAGTTGCAAATTTAACAGGGGCAACATTGGAATAGCACACAAAACATTTGCGAATAGAGCAGCGTTTCCATCCCATGTGTTAAGGAGAAGAAAGGCCCTTCTAAGATGTGTCTCGGTTTTATCAGATCTTGTGTTGACGAGTGAACACATTCCCATTCACACCTGGTGTTTTAATCCGTCTCTTTTGTCCACTTTCAGCCACTTCTGATTTCTTCTTCTATGGGCGGGGAAATGTATGGGCTTTTTCAGATCTTTCGATCTCTTGTGCACTTCAGACGAGGGAGACGAGGGAAAAACATACAGAGAGCATGAGCTTTAGTTCCTGCTCTGACAGACTCAAGACCAGCCGAACGCTGTTGGTGTGTGTTAGCAATCAGGAATGGAGAGAGAACATTGTGCTTGGGACGTTTTTAATCTTCAAACCAAACTTGGGTTTTCAGCCGACAAAGTTTAAATCCCGTCTGGCTAGCGCTCTTCCCATAATGTTCACGCATTAGGTCAGTAGGTGGAGAGTAGGTGGTCTTTTAGGGTGCTTTCACATCTCTGCTTTGTTTCATTTGGTCCGAACCAAGGGCAAACAATTATTAATTGTAGCATTTTTCTTTTTTTTTGGTTCCTTTTCACACCACACTGATTACTTTGGTCCGAACCAGTTGAAACGAACCAAAATGCAGTCACATGACAACATCCACATCACTCATTGGCCATGGCGTATTTCCTAAACTGCGACTGCGTGGGCTGGTTTTGTCCCTGGCCATAATGTATTACATTGTTTGTATACACCACAATATGCAAACAATAAATTTCTATAATGAAGCGCGGATCACTTCAAGCGAAGATCGCGCTGTTCTTGTGAGTTTTCGAAAGTTGGGACCTAATATGGTCATCAGACCAAATTTCTATGAGGCTCCGCCTCTCCTCACTACTCCAAGTTTGTCCGCGAGCTCCCATGCTAAAGTGCAAACTGTCAACAAACACTTCCTCATCACATAATGTACAGCGCGGCTGACTACGGCAGCTGGTTTAGTCCAAAAATAATCAGTACTTTTTGCAGTTGGGTCTGTTGGAGGTCGGATCACGTTCTCACCACAAACGAACCGCTCCAGAGTTCGTTTGAAAGCGTACAGACACCACCTCTTCAAGGAGCTCTCGTACTCTTGTTTGGTCCGAACCGCACCAAAGGGGAAAACCAACTCTAGTACGATTCAACCAAACTAAATGAGGCAGGTGTGAAAGCACCCTTAGAGGCTGTTTGTGTGCAGTTGACCACATGAACGTCTACACTATGAAAGCAATCTGGTCAAATGAGTTTTCGACTAACTCAAAGCGTTTCAGACCCTGTTTACACCTGTATTTAGCATTGTCCACTTGTGATCCGATCAACCAAAACGTATCTTAACACCAGCTGTATACAGGGCCAATATCGTCACTTCCTGTAATATTGGCTCAAAATATCAGTAATAAACTGTAAGTTTATTGAAATACTGTAAATGAGTGTTAGAGCCTCACAGACGACACACACACACACACACACACACACATCATAAATGAGATGCATCTCAGAGCGTCAGGCGAAACACAATAAACGCTGTCATGTTCTCTTGCGTTGGGATGCTGGTGTTTGGGAACTCAATCGTGTGAGATGCTTCTGGAGGAATACACTCACACTCACACTCGCACTCACACTCTCAATCAATCGCGTGAGACGCTTCTGGAGGGGATTAAACAAAATCATTCAGATCTCAGACTTTGACTCAGTTGTTTCATAGCCACCAAACCAACATTTGAGATGTTCTCTCTCTCAGCCTCTGCTGAGGCAAAGTCACGTGAGTTTATTGAGGGATTTATTTGGTAAACGTGTTTAGATCGTAGTTTATGTGCATGTCTTCTTATCGGATATAAAATGATGCCCTCCATTGAGGCGCAAGTATTCACATTTTAAGAAATGCAATATCCCAACATGCGCATACAAAGAAGTGGATGGAAACAGTCTTTTCTGTTCATTCATCAACTAAAAACAGACCAAAATACTGATTCAGAGGATCTAAGAATGGATTACAATTGAGAAATCATCAGTTTTTACCCAGCTCTAGTTCACCGTTCAGACACAAACGTCATGTTTTAGTGGCGTCCGCTGTCACTGCGGGGGGGAAACAAACAAGCGTTCATCTGCTTCGTGTAGCACCTGCTTTGTCCGGTGTCCTGGAAGACATAAGCAGTGTCCCACATTTCACTAAGGCTATGTGTAATACTATGTCTGTATTACTTTTTTCTTCCCTGAAATTACAACACCACAATAAGAAGAGCGTGGAAAATAGCCAGCCATTGGTGGAGAGAGGGTTTTTTCAGTTGATGGCGACTGCGTGGACGGACTCAAAATGAAGATGTCCTGATGGTTTCCTCAACCCCATCTCATCCAAGATGTCTTTCTTCAATTGTAAAGAAATTAAGTTTCTTGAGGAAAACATTTCAGGATATTTCTCCACATAATGGACTTCAATGGGAACCAACTGTTGAAGGTCCAAATCAATGCAGTTTCAGAGGAAGGGCTTCAGAGGCTCTGACCGATCCCAGACGAGGAACCATCCGCCATTTTAACGTTCATGCGATCTTATTCCTAAATGACAGTCCGTTGTCAATCCGATGACAGTGAACATTCAGATCTGCCGCTGATCCGGATAGTTATAAAACCGTCTTTTCATCCACACAGCATCATTATTTCTGTCTAACAGTCATTCAGATTATCACAGAAGAACCGGATAAAAGTTTACAGATATAAACACTAAAATAGAGTAAATCACCTTTTGAAAGAAACTTGATGCTTCAAATAAAGATTATTACATCGATACACCAGTAGGTGGAGACAAGTGACAAGTGTTAAACATGTTTTTGTCATGAATCAATCATTTAAGAGA
>NC_137099.1:67364506-67374506 GCF_949357685.1 Gobio gobio
ACTCATATCACGATCAACAGCTGTTACTGTACTACAGCACGACTACAGCATTGTACCGACCAATCAGAATCCAGGACCAGAACCGTCCGCTTTACAATGCAAAATACAACTGGTTGATCACTTTCCTGGAAAAGATGATATCAGTTTAGGCAAGACAAGGCAAATTTATTTGTAAAGCAACATTAAAAACAACAGTTATGACCAATGTGCTGTACACCTTTAAAAACATAAAAACAGCACAAAAACACACACGTTACACACCAATATTATACATCTGACCCCGCAAAAAGATGCGTTTTCAAAAGAGATATGAAAGACCCTAGCCTGACGTCGTCATACTCAATTCTAGTCAGAATATGAGTCTGAAACTGCTCAATTGGGCTGTGATTATGGGGCGTGTTTCAACCGAACCAGAAAAGACTTCAATTGGACAGACCTACAACCAATCAGAGCAACGGAGCGACGCATAACGTCAGTTCTTAACAGAACTCAACTGCACGCACGCTGGAAGAAGTAGAGAAGATGAGTGTAAACGATCTTTACCGTTGTTGTAAAAATAATGTAAGGATACACGGAGTACTTATCAACACCATCATCATTTCTGAGAGGAATAGTGAAGGTGAACGCATATACGAACAAATTCTCTGTTTAGTAAACGAGTTCAACCCCAGCACTCTTTGGTGACGTGGATGATTACGTTAGTGTTGATCATCTGTTCATCATCGTATAAAGCCCGCCTTGATGATCTGATTGGTCCGAACAGCTCTGATTCGAGCAAAGATGCTCCACAACGGATCAAGTCCAGACCGAATTTCCCAAACTCAAATGTTGTGGGCGGGGCTAAATTCGGCTGGCATCCAGACTAGAAAGACCCCAGTGTGGAAGCTGTTCCGATATTTGAAAACAAACAACAAAATCTTAACATCGATCCCGTAACGGACTGGCAGCCAATGTAGAGGGGAAAGAATGAGGGTGGTATGGTCCCGTTTCCGAGAGCCTGGACAATTTGCAATCGAGACAAAGTGGACTGAGAAATCCCCATATACAGGGAACTACACTAGTCCAGACCTGAAGACACAAACATCACTCTCTCGAAATCAGAAAACGACAAAAAATGGCTTGACCTTTGTCAGTGTTCTTAATGGAAAACCCTGATCTGACAACAGCATTGATCTGTTTGACAAACTTTAACAACTCATCAAAGAGTAGCCCTACATTTACCACAGATGAAGGGCCTAAATCAAACTTATTTGATTCATTCATATGCAAATTCACATCCAACCAAGTTTTCAGGAAAATAAAATAGGACCCAAAATGGACCCTTGGGGAATCCCACATGTAAGAGGAGCCGGAGATGATGTGAATTCCCCCAAGGCATTCCATTTTAATCCAGGACCCTGAAACCCCACCAATCGCTGAAGTCGTGCCGTGAGAATGTGATGGTCTATGGTGTCAAACGCTGCACTAAGCTCAAGTTTATCAGTGTCTACCCAGCCACCAAAGATTTGCTCTGAGAACGATTTCACAACGTTCCCATTAAGTTTCTGAATGTTCTCTCAGCGTTCAAAACATCCAGCTCTTTTCAATGTTTTAAAACGTTTTTCTTGGATATTTGAAGAAAACATTATTGGAACGTTTATAATAATAATTTATCATTTAATAATTTGTTACATTTATATAGCGCTTTTGTAGGCACTCAAAGCGCTTTACATAGAGGGGGGAATCTCCTCAACCACCCCCAATGTTACTTTTGAATGTTCGAAATGAGTAGTAACGTTTAAACAATGTGAAATGAACGTTTCAGAAACACACTGTTCCATGAACGATGTATAAATGAGAACTCTGAACAAACGTTCTATTAACGTTGCTGGAATGTTTGTTGATGACGTTGAAAGAGCATTCCCTGTACGCTGTGTAGTTTGCGGCTCTGGTGTGAATAGGTCCATATAGGAATGTGAATGTCTAATAATCTCATGTTTTCAGCAGTGAATATGATTTTGTTTTGTTGTTTTTATTTGGGGGGGGGGGTGTGGAGGGATGGAGAGTGGACAGAGTGATCGAGGGCAGACAGAAGAACACTTTATATTCATAAGGCTACAGATTATTAAAATTATCACCACATCAATGACTGGTGATGTTTAATTGAGGCATAGCTAGTTCCTGTCCCTTACCCTACCATACCATCACTCTCTCTCTCTCTCTCTCTCTCTCTCTCTCTCTCTCTCTCTTTCTTTCTTTCTGTTGCAATAGTTTTGTCCCCCTCTCTTTTGTCTTTCGCCCTCATGTTCTTCTCATGTCTAATGAATTTCACTTGACCTTTAAGCTTGAAAAGAAACGGAAGACTCTGCTGTTGAACTGAAATTTCTCTTTTTCTCTCTTCTGTGCACCTTCTGCCTGTCTCTCTCTCTCTCTCTCTCTCTCTCTCTCTCTCTCTCTCTCTCTCTCTCTCTCTCTCTTTCTATCTCTCTCTTCATTTATACCTCTCTCCCCCTCTCTATATTTCAACGCTTGAATAGAAGTGGACCAAAAAGGTAAAGACCATGTTAACGCCGCAGTTTCTCTCTCCTGTCTCTCCTCATCTTGTCTTCCTCTCTCTCTTTCTGTCTCTCTCTCTCTCTCTCTTTCTCTCTCTCTTTTCTCCCTGGCCCTTGTGATGTGCTCTAGTTTGATGCAGCTCCTTCATTTTCCTCCTTCTCTTGTTCACACACCTTACAAACACCAGGACGAACTTCCTCTCTCTTTTATTTTCTCTCTCTAGCTATAAATATCTCTCTCTCCCTCTATCTATCTATCTCTCTCCCTCTCTCTCTCTATCTAGCTCTCTCTCTCACACACACACACACACACACACACACACACTTGTTTTCTGCTCTCCCCTTTGATTTGCTTGCTGTTTGAAGCTCATTTATCCTCAGATCCAAACGACACATGTGTCTCTGTTCATCCCTTTGCTTCCCTCAGGACCTGTTGTCATTTATTTAGTGTTTAAAAAGAAAACAACTCCTTCTCTTTTAGTAACTGTGTGCACATGCCGTGTTCCTGAAGTGCTTGACCTGAGTGAGTGGATGTGACGTGAGTGACAGTTGTCCCAACCAATCCCTGTCCTCTGTGTGAACTAACCCGCATCTCATTGGCTCCAAAGGTTCCTGTAGCCCCGCCCCCTCTCTCATGACTCTACCTCAAATACTCTAACCAAAAGTGAAATGTAGCAAACCAGTTTGTGACAGCAAACAAACAAATCTATCTATCTATCTATCTATCTATCTATCTATCTATCTATCTAT
Organism: Gobio gobio; assembly: GCF_949357685.1. NCBI lineage: Eukaryota > Metazoa > Chordata > Actinopteri > Cypriniformes > Gobionidae > Gobio > Gobio gobio. Next base: position 67,367,791 of record NC_137099.1, read on the forward strand.
CTATCTATCTATCTATCTATCTATCTATCTATCTATCTATCTATCTATCTATCTATCTATCTATCTATCTATCTATCTATCTATCTATCTATCTATCTATCTATCTATCTATCTATCTGTCTATCTATGCTGACACACACTCTTATAATGACATTGTATTTTCATCTTTTGAGAATTAAATCTCTCTTTCTCACACACACAGGCACTCATGATACAGCAATAGGTAGTGTAAGATGTGTGTTTGTGTAGTGTGTGTGTGTGTGTGTGTGTGTGTGTGTAGAATAGATCTGTTCATAAGATCTATTCTCTTATCAGTCTAATACCCTTCATCCCCTACTCCTGCTCATCTCTATTATCCCCCTCTCTTTCTCCGTCTCTAGTTTTTGTGTGTCCCGGAACATTAATGCGAGTGTTGGAGCCCAGTTCCGTGCGGGAGGCGGAGCATCAGTCGGGGGCGTGGTGTAAGGACCCTCTGCAAGCGGGCGATAGGCTGTATGTGATGCCCTGGACGCCCTATCGCACAGATATGCTGTATGAATACGCTTCCTGGGATGACTACATCCAAAACAGGGTCACCACCACCTATAAGTGAGTTTACGCAATCATATTTGGTTATGAAGGCCTTGTGAGTGTAACGTAGGCCAGTAAGAGCTGTGCGTGTAAAGATAATTCACTCCCCTGGCCACAAGAGGTGCTAGCGACTGACACTAGAGGCTCTGGTCTTTAGCACCTTGTTAGCAACTCCCACACCAGTTCAAATCCCGCTCGAAGCGGGTTGAGTAAGACCGCTTACATTTGGTGCCGTGACCCGGATGGGAGTGAGGTTTAGGGGTGAGTGTAACGCAGGCCAGTAAGAGCGGTGTGTGTAAACCTCACTCCCCTAATCTCAAGAGACATGCTAGCAACTGACGATAGAGTCTGTGGTCTTTAGCGTCATTGTCAGTGCACCCACCTCCCACGCCTGAGACCCCGGTTCGAATCCCGCTCGAAGCAGGTCGAGCAGGACCGGTTACATTTGGTACCGTGACCCGAATGGGAGTGAGTGTAACGTAGGCCAGTAAGAGCGTTAACCTCACTCACTCCCCTGGCCTCAAGAGCTATGCTAGCGACTGATGCTAGCGGGTGCAGTGTCCTTGTTAGTCTAATGGACAAAGGCCAGAAAGAGCTGTGCATGTAAACCTCACTCCCCTGGCCACAAGAGGAGCGCTAGTGACTGACGCTAGAGGCTGTGGCCTTTAGCATACTTGTTAGCGCACCCGCCTCCTATACTGGAGCGGTTGGAGTAGGACCGGTTACATGAGCATGACTACGCAATGACTTGCGAAGGTTGCATGAATGCTACTGTAACGTTTCTGTGTAATCTACAGGTTGCCGAGTCGAGTGGACGGCACCGGTTTTGTCGTGTATGACGGGGCTGTGTTCTACAATAAGGAACGCACACGCAACATTGTGAAATACGACCTGCGAACTCGCATCAAGAGCGGCGAAGCCATTATTGCAACCGCCAACTACCACGACACGTCGCCGTACCGCTGGGGCGGGAAATCCGACATCGACCTAGCCGTGGACGAACATGGGCTCTGGGTCATATACGCCACTGAAGCCAACAGCGGACGGCTGGTTGTTAGCCAGGTGAGAGAGATAAAACGAGATCAGTGTATCCAAATTTTTCACATTCTTTCCGTAATCCGATTGGCTCGTGTCTCAGGTGAACCCGTACACGCTGCGTTTTGAGGGGACGTGGCAGACGAGCTTTGAGAAGCGCATGGCGTCGGATGCGTTCGTGGCGTGTGGCATCCTGTACGCCGTTCGCTCTGTGTACCACGACGATGACAGCGAGGTGGGCGGAGACCTGATCCTGTACGCCTACGACACGCGGCGTAACCGCGAGGAGCCGGTGAGAATCCCGTTCCCCAACCCGTACCAGCACATCTCGTCCATCAGCTACAACCCCAGAGACAACCAGCTGTACGTCTGGAACAACTACATCGTCCTGCGCTACCCGCTGGAGTTCAGCCCGCCGCAGCCCACCACAGGTAACGGCTCAAGAGTTTCAAACGATCCCCATCTTGATTTGTTTCCTGTTTAATCTCACCAAGACCGTGTTTTAATTCTCTCTCAGATCCTCTCTCCACCCCTCTTCTCTCCACCACTTCTCCGAATGCGCTCTCCACCACGGTGTCCATGGGCTTCAGCCCCACGTCCATCCCGTCCGTGACCTTCCACCCGGTGGGAGCCATAAACAGGGCTCCGGCAGGGCGGCCCATCACAGCCACGGTCCCGGTGACCGTCAGGCCTCCCCGCCGACCACAGGGGCCGCGCACACCCATGTGTGAGGGCCGCGTGACCCGCGGGGTCCAGTGGCCTCCGACCCATCGAGGGGAAACAGTGGAGAGACCCTGTCCCAAAGGATCCCTCGGTGAGTACCTGCTTAAATTTGTAGTATATGTATACACATATTTTGCATTATTAGTGGATTCCAACAGCTATCAGTGTTTTGACATCATACGGATTACATCAAGGGACTTGAAGGTCATATGCTAATGTTACCTTTAAAGCCACACTCTCCTGCAGAGCGATGTGATGAGCTCCATTTAAAACCAAATGCTGTTTTCAAATTGTTTTATGATTATTATGCATGCAGTTTTCATGTTAATTCAGGGACTACATGGGAAATTATACTTATAAAAATCCATTTGACACACAGCAGGACCATTGAAATGAAGTTGATACAAAGTGAACTTTTCGCTCATCCATTTTAATCCTTTTGTTGACTTCTGCACCCTGAATGAACCTCATCTCGTACTCATTTAATGGGTCAGAGAGTTTTCTGTAGTTTCTGTGTGCAGTGCTTTCCATTGATGTGTGTTGCGTCATGTTTCCTCAGGTCTTACAGGCTCTTTTAAGGTTTAGCTATCAGCGGAGCTCAGCTTTATACAGTGTCATGGTTCGTTTATTTCTGTTTCCTTTGCACCTGATTGAAACCGTGTTGTGTTTTGACGGGTCTTTCAGGTATAGCCTCGTATCAGTGTATGGCTGAGGACATGGTGTGGAACCCAAGAGGTCCTGACCTCAGCAACTGCACCTCACCTTGGGTCAGCCAGGTCGCTCAAAAGGTCAGTCGAAGGGCAGAGGTCAGGGGTTATCAGAAGGATGAACAGATACCGAAGATCTGACAGACAAACTGGATATAGTCTTAACTTTACTGTAAACATCTAGTAATCTGTACTATTCACATACTATGCCTTTTTTACTCAGGAAACCCAAGTTCAGATTGGTTTGAGTACCATTTTGTCAAGCAAACTATTAAAAAAAACAAGATTTTTGAGGGGGGGGGGCAATTATTAATAGACTCATTTCCTCCACTTCTGCAGTTATCTTTCTCTAGTTGCATTCAGTCATTTCCCAAAGTCATCTTGAATTATGAATTGTCTATAAAACTCAAGAGAACATCACATAAGCCGACTTCATAAACTGATGTTGATTTTCCTAAAATGTTTTTGTTCGGACTCACCATTATGGAGATCACTGTTTTATTTCAAAGGAAGAGAAGTAATACATATCTAAATATATATATACACCGATCAGGCATAACATAATGACCTAATATTGTGTTGACCCGTCGAGGCATGGACTCCACTAGACCCCTGAAGGTGTGCTGTGGTATCTGGCACCAAGATCCATCCCACAGATGCTCGATTGGATTGAGATCTGGGGAATTTGGAGGCCAAGTCAACGCCTCAAATTGTTTCGTTGTTGTGCTCCTCAAAGCATTCCTGAAGCATTTGTGCTTTGTGGTGGCGCATTATCTGCTGAAAGAGCCACAGTCACCAGGGAATACCGTTTCCATGAAAGGCTGGACATGGGCTCAACAATGCTTAGGTAGGTGGGACATGTCAAAGTAACATCCACATGATGGAGGACCCAAAGTTTCCCAGCAGAACATTGCCTAAAGCATCACTGCCTCCGCCGGCACGCCTTCTACCCATAGTGCACCTGGTGCCATGTGTTCCCCAGGTAAGCCACACACACACACCCGGCCATCCACGTGATGTAGAAGAACACGTGCTCATCAGACCAGGCCACCTTCTTCCATTGCTCCGTGGTCCATCAATGAGTGCATCAATGAGCCTCGGCCGCCCATGACCCTGTCGCCGGGTCACCACTGTTCCTTCATGACCCTGTGGCCGGTTCTCCTCTGGTCCTTCATGACCCTGTGGCCGTTTCTCTACTGGTCCTTCATGACCCTGTGGCCGGTTCTCCACTGGTCCTCCATGACCCTGTGGCCGGTTCTCCACTGGTCCTCCATGACCCTGTGGTCGTTTCTCTACTGGTCCTTCATGACCCTGTGGCTGGTTCTCCACTGGTCCTCCATGACCCTGTGGCCGGTTCTCCACTGGTCCTCCATGACCCTGTGGCCGGTTCTCCACTGGTCCTCCATGACCCTGTGGCCGGTTCTCCACTGGTCCTTCATGACCCTGTGGCCGTTTCTCTACTGGTCCTTCATGACCCTGTGGCTGGTTCTCCACTGGTCCTCCATGACCCTGTGGCCGGTTCTCCACTGGTCCTCCATGACCCTGTGGCCGGTTCTCCACTGGTCCTTCATGACCCTGTGGCCGGTTCTCCACTGGTCCTTCATGACCCTGTGGCCGGTTCTCCACTGGTCCTTCATGACCCTGTGGCCGTTTCTCTACTGGTCCTTCATGACCCTGTGGCCGGTTCTCCACTGGTCCTTCATGACCCTGTGGCCGGTTCTCCACTGGTCCTTCATGACCCTGTGGCCGGTTCTCCACTGGTCCTTCATGACCCTGTGGCCGGTTCTCCACTGGTCCTTCATGACCCTGTGGCCGGTTCTCCACTGTTCCTTCATGACCCTGTGGCCGGTTCTCTACTGGTCCTCTATGACCCTGTGGCCGGTTCTCCACTGGTCCTTCATGACCCTGTGGCCGGTTCTCCACTGGTCCTTCCTCTGAGCACTTTTGATAGAGACTGACCACTGCAGACCGGGAACACCCCACAAGAGCTGCAGTTTTGGAGATGCTCTGACCCAGTCGTCTAGCCGTCACAATTTGGCCCTTGTCAAATTCACTCAAATCCTTATGCTCACCCATTTTTCCTGCTTCTAACACATCAACTTTGAGGACAAAATGTTCACTTGCTGCCTAATATATCCCACCCACTAACAGGTGATGAAGAGATCATCAGTGTTATTCACTTCACCGGTCATAATGTTATGCCTGATCGGTGTACATATAACTAAATCTCATGTCAAATAATGATCTTTTGAAATGTTAATGCTAACACTTACGTCACAAACACTTTGTGAGACTTTAAATTGTTTTGATATAATCCCTCTATATTTGTAACAATATCTTGTAATTGATCAGGCTTGAGTCATTCAGCATCAAAACACAACAATGTCAACAATTCCACTTTATTTAAAGTAAACGATCATGTACTCTTGTCAGTACAATATACATATTCCTATTTCACTTGTTCTTGTCAATCGTTTTAAGTCAAGTCTAACTCATTCAATTTGACAGTATAGACGGACGGATGGACGGATAGATATTTTAATGTCTCTCTCTCTCATCTCTGTAGATTAAGAGTGGAGAGAACGCAGCCCATATTGCTGCTGTACTTGTCAATCACACACGGGGGCGGGTCTATGCTGGCGATGTCACTTCCTCTGTGCGTCTGATGGAGCAGCTGTTGGACATTCTGGACTCACAGCTGCAGGCGCTCCGACCTGGAAACAAGGAGTCAGCCACACGCAACTACAACAAGGTACTCACACACACACACACACACACACACTCTCTCACACACATTCTCACACATACACCTATCAGAGTAACACAGTTTTGTCCGTGTCTTTCAGCTTCAGAAGAGAGAGCGCACATGTCGAGCGTTTATTCAGGTAACTATACAGCACACATTCACACGAACACATATCTCTCAGTGTACGACGCCTCACGCGTGCGTGTGTGTGTGTGTGTCAGGCGGTGGTGCAGACGGTGGATAACCTGCTGCGTCTGGAGGCGCTGGAGTCGTGGCAGGACATGAACGTCACGGAGCAGTCGCACACCGCCACCATGCTGCTCGACGTCATGGAGAAAGGAGCGTTTCTATTGGCCAATAACCTGTACGGGGGACACTTCAGCGACCGCGCTCCCAACATCGGTACGGCACGCAAACATCGTGACCGACAAATTAACACACATGACTACCATTCAAGAGTCTGGAGTCTGTTTCTGAAAGCTCATTAATCTGATCATAACTCCAGTAAAACAGTGAAATATTCCTCCAGTGTAGATCATCTGTTCTCTATGTGAATATATAGTGTGATTTATTCCTGTGATCAAATCATCATTACTCCAGTCTTCAGTGTCACATGACCCTTCGCTGATCACTCTCATATGAGGATTTATGATTATTATCAGTGTTAAAAAGTTCATATTCGTATGGAAACTGTGATTGTTGAATTGTGATTTAAGAGCAAACGTGTGTGTGTGTGTTTCAGATCTGGAGGTGTACGTGCTCAACACTGAGATGGAGCTGAAGGACCTGTCCTTCCCCAACTCGTATGACAGCGACAGCACCATCCACGTGTCCTCGTCCACCATCAAGCAGTACAGCCGCAACGGTCGGTCTAGCCCCTTACCCAGGCCACGCTGGCTCTATGTGTGGGAGGACGAGGGTTATTCTGACACGAG
>NC_137099.1:67377006-67457006 GCF_949357685.1 Gobio gobio
CAGACCATATCAGACCACATCAGACCACATCAGACCACATCAGACCATATCAGACCACATCAGACCACATCAGACCACATCAGACCACATCAGACTACACCAGACCACATCAGACCACATCAGGCCACATCAGACCTCACCAGGTCACATTAGAGTGAATCAGGCCACACTCGGCCGCATTAGTCTGAACCGGACGCAGCGCTCATGCGTCAGGTGTGTGTGTGTGTGTGTAGGTTGTGTGTCCGGTTCTGGCCGGTCTGCTGCACTTCTTCCTGCTGTCCGTGTTCTGCTGGCTCTGCATGGAGACGGTGCAGCTGTATGTGCTGATGGTGGAGGTGTTCGAGAGCGAGACGTCCCGCCGCAGGTACTACTACCTCTCCGCCTACGGCTTCCCCTCGCTGGTGGTGGCCATCTCCACCGCCATCGACTACAGGAGCTACGGAGGACCCAAAGCGTGAGTGTGTGTTCTCTGCAGGCCGGACATCGCTGTGTGTGTGTGTGTGTGTGTGTGTGTGTGTAATACATGTCTTGTGTGTTGTGTAGCTGCTGGTTGAGGGTGGATAACTACTTCATCTGGACGTTTATCGGCCCGGCCTCCCTCGTTATCCTGGTGAGACTCATTCTAATGCACTGCTTCATAAATTGCATCATTTACTAATACTCACACTTTTTCTTAGACATTGGCTGTGATTGAAATGCCAAACTGCTGCACTGCTCATGCTAACTTGGCACTATATACACCGATCCGGCATAACATTATGACCATTATATTGTGTTGGTCCCCCTTTTGATGCCAAAACAGCCCTGACCCGTCGAGGCATGGACTCCACTAGACCGCGTTTCTTCCGCCATTGAAGTCTATGGCAGCTGATAGAACCGTATTGTAAAAAGTTATGAAATTTGACAGATGGACGACAGTCTGAAATGTCACCATAGCAAATTTGTAGTCTCTAACTCAATCCCTCTAGCGCCACCATCAGTCCAAAATTTGACTCATGTTTATAGTAATAACTTTTCGATCGTCATTTTCCGTCATGAAAATTTTCCCGCCATTTTCAATTTTCCGAAAAACCTACTTTTGCGAACTCGTCCTAGACGGTTCATCCGATTTGCAAGAAAATTTGAACCAGATCATCTTCAGACCATGCTGACAAAAAAACTTGCAAATCAAGTTGATTCGTCAAATCGTTTTCGATAAACGCGCAAACAAATTTTACGTAGCGGTTGCAAAAATACACATAAGGCTATATCTCCGCAACGCTTTATCGTATTCAAACCAAACTTGGTACATGTCATCACATGCATATCCTGAGGCAACATGCAGCGTTTCGGCACAGCGCCACCTACTGGTCCGGAGATACGAAAAATTGCTGTTTTTGCTTATAACTATATAATTTTACCATATCAGCCATTTTGGCTGTCGGACATTTTGAATTATGTGCTAAAATGCTGTATTTTATGAACACATTAATGAATTGTTATGAAACTCGGTATGGGTCATCAGCACGATGCCCTGAAGGAGCCCAAGAAGTTTCGAAACAGCACCACCTAGTGGATATTTTTTTCCCAAAGGCTTATAACTTTGGATATGGTTGACTTATTTTCATGGGAGTAAATTTTTTTGTCTCCTGAATTCTTGCCGAGTCCAACGATACCAAACTTGCCAGGTTTCAGTCTATTGTTTGTGCAGCGTTGCAATTTAGCGCTTAAAAAACATTAGCTGATAGCTTCGAAACCGCTAGTCCGATCGAGACGAAACCAGCGTCAGAAGTTTGTAAAAACATAGGTCGATAGCTACATGGTAATGCCCAAATGTCAAAATATTTATAATAAGGGGAGTAACATCCAATCAAAGTCAGGTGTCAGTCATTTTTTACAAGTTTTTTCATATAAATGTCTATAACTCTAAAACGAAATGAGATATTTTCACCAAAATTGACACACACATGTATGGGCTCACTCCGATGACACTCTGAAAAAAAATGGTCGGATTGTGCCTCTTGGTGGTGCTATAATAGAACAAAACATGAAATTCCCATTGACTACAATGCAGTATTATGATATAAAATGCTATACTTTACAAATTAATTGTTGTATCATTACGAAACTTGAAATTGGCCATCAGCACCATACCTTTAAGCTACTTAAATGGTTTTAAAACAGCACCGCCATGTGGTTCATACTTATAATAAAAAGGCCTCTTGAGGCTATATCTCTGCAATGACATATTGACACTATATTGACACCCTGCTTTGATATATTAACACCAATCTTTGCATGTGTCATTGTTCCCTTATTCTGACCACACCACATCAATTTCGTAACTGTGCCACCTATTGGTTGAAAGTTATAAATCATTAAATCATTATTATTGACTGTATTTATCATTTTACAGCTATTTTGCCTAAAATCACCTTGATAGGTCTTTAATTGCTCATTGCTGCTGTTGATCTGACACTGCCAGCCATTTTTGCATGTCTTGTCTTCTTCTTTGCGCTTGGCCCCGATAATGGCTGCTTGCTTATTATATTTACAACATTACAATTGCTGAATTATCTTCTGAATGACGTCCACTCTCTTAATCGCTGGTCTGACCTTTGATCTCTTGTGTTCAGCTGAACCTGGTGGTGCTGGTCATCACCGTCCACCGGATGCTGCGTCACTCCACCGTGCTGAAACCGGACTCCAGCCGCTTCGACAACATCAAGTAAGAGTGCTTGAGTGTTGATTATCTCCTCATGTTCTCCAGTGTTGCGGCTCCTCTCTTCCCAGTCTGTCAGTAACGCTCCTGTCTCTATGAAGCCCCGCCTTCTGTAAAGCACACTGTGCTCTGATTGGTCACATGACCAGTGTTGGGGAAAGTTACTTTGAAAAGTAATGCATTACAATATTGCGTTACTCTCTTAAAAAGTAACTAATTGAGTTACTTAGTTACTTTTTAAGAAAAGTAATGCGTTACGTTACTTTTGCTTTACTTTTTCTCACCTGGGCTGGGCTTGTTTTTTGTTTGTTTTTATAACAAAGAAGTTATATTTTTGTGCAACGGTAAAGACCTCTTCATACCAAAATGTAAATAATAAGCCCCAGGCTGAGGTAAAGATGCAGATTCACGCATGAACACTAGAGGGCGCTGCTCTGGATAATGGAGAATAGGACGCAGGAGAAAAAGGTTTACCAATAAAAATAAAAAATCTAGTAATTTTCATCATCAAAGGTCAGCAGCAAGACATTGGTAAATTAAATATAAAGGTAGATTATGCATAAAAATAGTTGTTTTATTTAACATTTAAATATTGGAAGTTTGCGTAGTATTCTGATTTAGCATTTGACTGATTTTATTCATTTTTATTAAATTTTTTCATTTTTATTTCATTTAGTCTAGAACTACAATAACCCTCATGTTCACACACACACCTCTGCACTAACTCTCAACATGAGGGCAGGAGAGCTGTCAGTCAAATTAATGTGAAAAGTAACTCCGATATTTTGTTGTAAATTTGAAAAGTAATGCGTTACTTTACTAGTTACTTGGAAAAAGTTATATTATTACGTAACTCAAGTTACTTGTAATGCGTTTCCCCCAACACTGCACACGACTAACTAACTCAACCCCGCCCCTTTATTTGTTATTTAAATGAGGAACGTGTTTGATAACATGTGAAACCTGTTACCATGTTTTTAGTATGTTTAGTTACTGATACCAGCATCAGGAAAGCGTAACGGTGTGTGTGTGTGTGTGTGTGTGTGTGTGTGCAGGTGCTGGACGGTCAGTTCTGTGACGCTGCTGTTGCTCGTGTCCCTGACCTGGATCTTTGGCCTCCTGTTCATCAACGATAACAGCGTGGTGATGGCGTACCTCTTCACCTCCTTCAACGCCCTGCACGGCATGTTCATCTTCCTCCTGCACTGCGCCCTGCAGAAGAAGGTGTGCAGGGGTTCTGGGGGTTTCCTGAACCGTGTCCGGCCCGCTGATCTGGTTTCTCACACTGTGTTGTGTGTTTAAAAGGTGCAGAAGGAATATGGCAAGTGTTTGCGTCAATCCCCCTGCTGTGGCCACGCCTCCTCCTCCAGTTCCCACGGCTCCCTCAAGAGCTCCGCCCACCGCGGCAACAATCGCTACTACGGCGGCAGCCAATCACGGCACGCACCAGCGCAGAGACAGGTAACGTCTGTCACGCCGTCTGAGTCCAGTATCAGGGGTTTACACACCTGTGGCTTAAATCTCACCTGTGTGTGTGTGTGTGTGTGTGTGTGTGTGTGTGTGTGTGTGTGTGTGTGTGTGTGTGTGTGTGTGTGTGTGTGTGTGTGTGTGTGTGTGTGTGTGTGTGTGTGTGTGTGTGTGTGTGTGTGTGTGTGTGTGTGTGTTCAGAGTCGTATCAGGAGGATGTGGAATGACACAGTTCGACGGCAGACAGAATCGTCCTTCATGGCAGCTGAGATCAACAACACACCCACACTCACCCGAGGTGAAATACACACACACACACACACACACACACACACACACATATTTGTTTTTGTGAAATGTGAGGACATTCCATAGGCGTAATGGTTTTTATACCGTACAAACCGTATTTTCTATCCCCTTACACTGACCCTGCCCTAAACCTACCCATCACACACACATGTAACTGAATCAGTGTTGGAGTTAATGAGATAATTAAGTGATTAATAGAGTAATGACTGAATATTACTGAAGACTCCTGATGATAACAAGCAGAATCACTGAAGGACAGAGAAACACAACAGACTTCAGACACAACTTCACAAAAGCTTTATCAGCTTCCCTTTTTACCTATTAGATTTACTTTCTGTCATCTTAGTTCTTATAGATAATTAACAGAGGTTTAGATATTGAAGTTGTATTGAAAATAAAAGTTGGTTTGATGTCACCATCATGGTGATCAGTGTTTTCTTTAGTTGGCGCGTTTGACGACTTCTTAATGTTAGTGTTTCTCGGGCTGCTGTGACTGAGTTTGCTATGGCAAGAAAAGCAAGAGAAAACACAATCAGATGCTGTCGGCTGCTTGATGATAAGAATATAATCATTGTGAAGAAGATCTTAATTCACTGATCTCAGTTTAGCAAGAGCTATAGGATACTATTAACTTGTTTTATTGTGATTCTAGAAAAAATAAGCCAGTATGGTTTTAATCAGAAGAGCTGAAGAAGTTTTAAATCAGATTGAACACTAAGCACTTTGAACTCCTGCGAGATTAACTCACACACAGACATCAAGAATCAGACTATGAGTCTCAACCATGGTGACATGCTTCATGCAAATACAGCAACCAGAATTGTTTCTTTTTTATATGAAACAGTCAACTAAAGCACATACTGATCACCATAATGGTAACTTTATTACTTTTTAACCCATGACCCATGTGGGGCCTCCATGGAAACTGAGGACAAAACTGGCTGGGCCCCAGTTAGACAGCCCAGGTGACGCCCATATGGGCCCCACATGACTGTGCTGGCTGGGAACCTACCCATCACACACACACACACACACACACACACACACCCGAGGTGAAATACACACACCCACTGAGCAAAGTTATGTCCAAAAGACGTCTTTTCAATGTCTTTGCCCCTAGAGGCGTACGTTGAAAAGACGTCCACTGAGGAGCCAGAATGAAAGTTTTTATGACGTCTGTTTTTGACGTGTTCTGCACGTCCGATATAGACGTTCATGGAACCTCAAGGTTAAAAACTAGTTCAAATTGTGGACATATTTTCCATTTATAACTGCAAAGCAACTCACAGACAGTGTGTGTTTGTCCAGAAATCATGAAAATAAAAGAAACTTAGCTCACACCTTTAGACACTTTAGACAACTTAGCATCTGTAATTCACACATCTTTGGATCGTGAGAGAATCGTGGGATTCAATCCAGGATCTTCTTGCTGTGAGGAGACAGTGTTTCCCACTGAGACACTGGAGCTGCCCTTAATCACAGACATAAGACACACTTTGACTATTTCTGTCAGACGTCTACAGAAGCTCTTACTGAGAATTAACAGAGCTTTAGATGTTGATTTTTATGGTTAATTTGAAGTCACCATTGTGGTGGGAAGCGTTTGCTTTAGTTGTGCTCTTGGTTCCCGTATGTGTTAGTTTTTCTTTGGATGTTATAACTGTGTGTGTGTGAGAAACACAATAGTTATGGCTGAGAAAGCAAAGATAAAGTGACTTCAGGTGTTGTCAGCTCCTTGTTGATGACTAAATTGAAGTCTAGAATCTGATGTGCTTTTGTGTTCTTGTTTGCCAAATAATAATTTGTTTATAGCCTCAATAACTTTGTGAATCCACTGTATCGGGACCAATAGCAATAAAGTAATCACTTGTTCTGAAAGATGATAAAACAGAATGTGCACATTGTTTTGAGAAAATATTTCACATAGTCACACACAGACATCAAGATTTTGCATATGATTCACAACAACGGTGACAATCAAAACAAAAAAGCTTCATGCTGCAATGCATGATGGGTAGCTTCATAGTACAAAACTCAAACTTGATTGTCACCGTTGTTGTGAAGCATAGGCATAATCTTGATGTCTGCGTGTGACTATGTGAAATATTTGCTCAAAACGTTGTTTGCACAAACTGTTTTATCATCCTTCAGGTTAAATTATCATTTAAATGCTATTGGTGCCAATACAGTTGATTCACAGAGTTATAGTGGCTTTAAACAAATGACTATTGTTCCAGACAAGCACACAAAACGCTTCGGTTACTAACGTAACCTCGGTTCCCTGAGATGAGGGAATGAGTATTGCGTTTGCTAAACGCTATGGGGGAAATTCCTTTCCTCGAGATATTGAAGCAAATTTTTATCCAAAAATACCACATACACGCAGTGCAGCTGCACAGCTCTCAGCAGGAAGCAGCTGCGTGCTGATTGGCTGTGCTGCTGCAACTGCAGCAACCTATGGAGAGACCGCGGGGCGGGACGGACCAATCAGGTCCTTCTAAATTCCCGCCACAAGGGGCAACAGAATTTGCATAGCCAAGGGTATATAAGACCCTGTCTCGCAAGGTTCGTCAGGTTAATTGACTGAAGCGACTCCTGAGCAAGCAAAGTACGGTCAAGCAAACGCAATACTCGTTCCCTCATCTCAGGGAACCGAGGTTACGTTAGTAACCGAAGCGTTCCCTTTCGAGAGTACTCTCGTATTGCGTTTGCTAAACGGCCTTCGTGAGCAGGCGCATGAGCTCAGCGTCGACTGAGGTTATGGCGCCGCTGGCAGTCCGCGTTGAAGTGGCGTGCTCCGAGACGGTATCCGACCACCCGCTTTCGGATGCAGCAAGGGAAAGGCTGTCATCCTCTTCCTCCTCCGGTCCGCCGAAGGAAACAGTAGCAGCCGCCATGCGAGGGGAGCTGTGCTGTTCCTCGACGAACAATACAGGCGATGGCGAGGCACGCGGGGACATGCCCGGCGTGTGCTCGTCAGAGCGCTCCGGGGGCCTATGGTCACAACGTTTCTTCTTTTGGGCTCGAGAGGCTGAGAGCAAGGGACGGGATTCGGGTCGAAGCTGGCGAGCCGAGCCCGAAGGGTCTGCAGCGTCAGCTCGTCGCACTCCGGGCAGCCGCCCTGGTTGAGTGCAGCCTGCGTGTGGTCTCGTCCCAGACATGAGACGCAGATGATGTGCCGATCCTCGTCCGAGAGAAAACCTCTGCACGAGGCGCAGGAACGAGACATTTGAAACAACGTCTCAGCTCTTTTTGAATGTGTAAAAGACACAGAATGGTATAAAAGGATATTGTGCCGGATGGCGCAGCTGGAAGGAGAATCCGACGTCCTCAGGCTGCAGAGTTCCGCTGGGTGCGTGTCGACAGCAGGCTTCGATCCAGAGCTCAGCGAGGGCAAGTCGCTGAAGAAGAATTAACCTGACGAACCTTGCGAGACAGGGTCTTATATACCCTTGGCTATGCAAATTCTGTTGCCCCTTGTGGCAGGAATTTAGAAGGATCTGATTGGTCCGTCCCGCCCCGCGGTCTCTCCATAGGTTGCTGCAGTTGCAGCGGCACAGCCAATCAGCACGCAGCTGCTTCCTGCTGAGAGCTGTGCAGCTGCACTGCGTGTATATGGTATTTTTGGATAAAAATTTGCTTCAATATCTCGAGGAAAGGAATTTCCCCCATAGCATTTAGCAAACGCAATACGAGAGTACTCTCGAAAGGGAACTTAAAGCACAACATCAGATTCTAGACTTCTGATGATTTAGTCATCAACAAGGAGCTGACAACACCTGAAGTCACTTTATCTTTGCTTTCTCAGTCACAAATACAGGGACCAAGAGCCCAACTAAAGCAAACGCTTCCCACCACAATGGTGACTTCAAATTAAACATCAACATCTACAGCTCTGTTAATTCTCAGTAAGAGCTTCTGTAGACGTCTGACAGAAATAGTCAAAGTGTGTCTTCTGTCTGTGATTAAGGGCAGCACCAGTGTCTCAGTGGGAAACACTGTCTCCTCACAGCAAGAAGATCCTGGATTGAATCCCACGATTCTCTCACGATCCAAAGCTGTGTGAATTACAGATGATAAGTTGTCTAAAGTGTCTAAAGGTGTGAGCTAAGTTTCTTTTATTTTCATGATTTCTGGACAAACACACACTGTCTGTGAGTTGCTTTGCAATTACAAATGGAAAATATATCCACAATTTGAACTAGTTTTTAACCTTGAGGTTCCATGAGCGTCTATATCGGACGTGCAGAACACGTCAAAAACAGACGTCATAAAAACTTTCATTCTGGCTCCTCAGTGGACGTCTTTTCAACGTACGCCTCTAGGGGCAAAGACATTGAAAAGACATCTTTTGGACATAACTTTGCTCAGTGGGCACACACACCCACACTCACCTGAGGTGAAATACACACACACACACACACACACACACACACACACACGTTTGTTTTTTTGAAATGTGAGGACATTCCATAGGTGTAATGGTTTTTATACCATACAAACCGTATTTTCTATCCCCTTACACTGCCCCTGCCCCTAAACACACACACACACACACACACACACACACACACACACACACACTGCCCCTAAACCTACCCATCACAGGAGACTGCGCAGTTCACTTTCTGTGAAAAAAACCTCATTCTGTGATTTATAAGCATTTTGAAAAGTGAGGACATGGGGAACGTCCTCATATTTCACCCTCTTTTTGTAATACCCATGTCATTTTACACATTTGTGTCCTGATATTTCACAAAAACATGCCCACACACACACACATACTCACCCGAGGTGAAGTACACACACACACACACACACTCACCCGAGGTGAGGTACACACACACACACACACACACACACACTCTCACCCGAGGTGAAGTACACACACACACACACACACTCACCCGAGGTGAAATACACACACACACACACACTCACCCGAGGTGAAATACACACACACACTCTCACCCGAGGTGAAGTACACACACACACACACACACACACACACACACACTCACCCGAGGTGAAATATACACACACACACACACACACCCGAGGTGAAATATACACACACACACACACACACACACACTCTCACCCGAGGTGAAATATACACACACACACATATGAGGCGCCACGTAGGATTTAAATCAAACTTCGCTTATCAATACATACATAACACACGTGCATATACACCTATAAATTACTCGCATATACATTTATACTATTGGATGTTCAAAATACATATATGAAATACACGTGCACACTAATATGAAATCCACACCAATACACATTATGTTAGTAATGAATGCATACACACTCGTGAATAACTTGCATATACATATAAAATTGACGCATACATAGACCGATAAATACTCGCATATACATATAAACTTCCATGCATATACACCTATAAACACTCGCACATACATATACACTCACTGCACGCAGACACATCCATAAAACACTCGCGCACACATACAAAATAAGACGTGGATGCATGCTTTAGTTGTGTATATATGTATATGCGAGTGATGTAGATGTGCGTGAACTTTTCAGTGCAAACGGAAGGCATTTCAGTGTAAAAGGAAGTCATTAATGGGGTCTTCCTCATGCAGATCGACATGAATTTCAGAGTGACCTTAATAGCTGTTACGTTTGGTAGTGTTTTATTTGCTTGTTCAAGGTGCAATGAAGACGATATCAGGGCTCTCAAGTTTTGAACTGAGTTCAGAGTGAGATTTTGGCGACGGCAGCAGGGGATTGGGTGGGGACGAGGTTCTGATCTGAAAAATGACACTAATTTGTATAAATAAATAAATAATGATATTTTTTTTTATTTAATTTAACATTTCTCTGTGTGTGTGTGTGTGTGTGTGTGTGTGTGTGTGTGTTGTGTGTGCATAGTTTTAATTCTTGCATTTCTCTATTTCCAAGAAATATGTCAGGGAAGAGGCAAATTAATAATCCATAATAATTTGGAATATTTCTTTTCAGAATTTACTGTATTGTTTCAGAATAAATTATATTTACAACAGTCTCACCAGTGTTCAATCAGCTTTGAGATATTTAAATCTGCATATCTTTGATATTTTTACCTTTTATGAAGTGCATTTTCCCATAATCTTATTAAATATAGCCTATGATTCAGCTTTCAGTTTTATATTCTTAAATTTGATCTATAAATAAGACACTGTAGGGCTGTTGCCAATCAAATTAAATCATTTACACTGAAAATGTTATGAGATTGTTTTAAATATTTTTGAATATACAATTAAGAATATTTTTGAATATTCAATTAAGAAATGTTGGAAAGAAAACACTAAACTAAACCACCAGTAGGTGGCAGAATGTAAACGTTGTTCTTTAATATCTAAATCTTACCCGGATACAGCAATGCTATTTTCTGATTGGCTGTTCGGTAGCTGTATTTTTTATTTGATTGGCTGGTGCGTGGCAGGGCCTTCTGAACTCTATGTGGAACTCACTTGATTCCTATCTAATAGCAGCGCAATTTGGTGGGCATTATCCTGGAGATTTCTCTGCGTGAGAAATACAAGGTGTGGCGTGTGAGCAGGTTGAAATGCGTGTGTGAGACTTGAGAGCCCTGCGATATATACGGCAGATGATGTTGGCCTGTTATTTGTACAGCAGGCGCCGATGGCCGAAACAAAGTGCACAATTCAGTTTCTGATTCTGACTGCAGTTGAGCAGAAGGCGACACATTCGATTCAACTGAATTAGCAATTGATCTTATAATAATAGTGGGCGAAGCAAGCACATTTCGCAAAATGCCAATTGCTTCAGTTGTAGCATGATCCCTCTCCATGATTGCAAAGTTGCAAATGCGGTAAATAGGCAGGTTACAAATGACTTCCTTTTACACTGAAATTACTTCCTTTTACACTGAAATGACTTCAGTGAAATTACTTCCTTTTACACTGAAATGACTTCCTTTTACACTGAAATGACTTCCTTTTACACTGAAATGCCTTCCGTTTGCACTGAAAAGTTCACGCACATCTACATATGAAATCACTCGCATATACATATATACACAACTAAAGCATGCATCCACGTCTTATTTTGTATGTGTGCGCGAGTGTTTTATGGATGTGTCTGCGTGCAGTGAGTGTATATGTATGTGCGAGTGTTTATAGGTGTATATGCATGGAAGTTTATATGTATATGCGAGTATTTATCGGTCTATGCGTGCGTCAATTTTATATGTATATGCAAGTTATTCACGAGTGTGTATGCATTCATTACTAACATAATATGTATTGGTGTGGATTTCATATTAGTGTGCACGTGTATTTCATATATGTATTTTGAACATCCAATAGTATAAATGTATATGCGAGTAATTTATAGGTGTATATGCACGTGTGTTATGTATGTATTGATGAGCGAAGTTTGATTTAAATCCTACGTGGCGCCTCATACACACACACTCACCCGAGGTGAAATATACACACACACACACACACACACCCGAGGTGAAATATACATACACACACACTCTCACCCGAGGTGAAACACACACACACACACAACCCGAGGTGAAATACACACACACACACACACACACACACACACTCACCCAAGGTGAAGTACACACACACACACACACACACTCTCACCCGAGGTGAAGTACACACACACACTCACCCGAGGTGAAATATACACACACACACACACACACACACACACACCCGAGGTGAAATACACACACACACACACACTCACCCGAGGTGAAATATACACACACACACACACACCCGAGGTGAAATATACACGCACACACTCACCCGAGGTGAAATATACACACACACACATACACTCACCCAAGGTGAAATACACACACACTCTCTCACACACATATACACACTCTCATCCAAAGTTGTGCTTTTGATGTTAAAATATTAATAAAGAAATACATTTATAATACATAGAATAAAAAAAGTAATTTATTTAAAAAATAAAAATATCAATAATGTTATACAATACATAAAAATATTGATAAAACTTTAACATTTCTTACGTTTAATTTTTGTTTTGTTTTACATTTAATGGTAACGAAAAGTAATAACAATAATAAAAAGTCAAATTTTTACATTTAAAAAATATATTTAAAAAATTTAATAAAATTAATAAAAACTTTAGCTTGCCTTACATGGGGAAATTTATTTTTTGATTTCTCTTTATGGTTTTGCCATTTTAAGGGTTAAACTTAAAAATATGAATTAATTATTAGTAATAACAAAAAAAAAATATTAGTAATAAAGTATATTAACCCCCTCACCCTTTGCTAAGCTCCACTGTTAGTAGTGTTGCTTTCGTCAAAGAAAAGTATGACTAAATATCGTCGTCACGTGACGAAAACGAGACGCAGCGTAAATGCTGGTCATGTGACGATGACGAATAAAATCGAGACTAAATGTGGTTCACAAAATAAAAACTATGCTAAAATGTCTCTTCATTTTTGTTGACGAAAAAGCACGTAAACATTTGAAATGTGCCGTTATAACGGCAGCAATTAGATATGTTAAAATAACCGCAGCATTATGATTACCTCATAAGCGAATAAGAGGCTGTATTCACTTATTTCCGCTCATTTCCATGTGGAATAAAATTACATCCTTTATTTTGAGATAAAATACAAGACAGAAAAACATTTTAACTATAATGTTGGTCTAATTTTAAACAGATTTAAAGAATTAAATAATAATTTGGATGTTATTTTCCTATGATTAAATTAAATATGCATTTATTCTTATTAAGACATTTGGAAAAACTTTTATTACATTGAAGTGGAAAATAAAACGGGTGTTGTGGTAGAAGATGGACCACAAAATCACAGGAAAAAACACCACAAACCTTAAGAGACATCTCAATGTTTTTATTTATTTTATTTAAATGTATGTGTGTGTACTTCTAACATGTTTAGTTGGTCAAATAAATATGTTGTAACTTCAAATCAGAGCGTCTTCCGTGTCTGGAATGGATGTATTCTTGAGTCTATAAGGTAACAATAATATAATAAGATCACATTGTTTGAAATGGGTTTGGCTAAAAGAAGATTTTGGTTTTGTCTATAATATGTACTTATACTATATTGACTGGATTAAATAGAATTGCATTACTAAAAAGAGACTAAAATACAATTTTCACTGACTAAAACTGGACTAAAATGTCATCAGTTTTCGTCGACTAAACCTAGACGAAAATAGTCATAGATAATTCTGACTAAAATAAGACTAAAATGCTCAGACTTTTAGTCGACTAAAACTTGACTAGACTAAAAAGAGTATGACTATGACTAAAACTAATAAAAACGAAAATGACAGCTTGACACAAAGACTAGACTAAAACTCCAATTGGTTACACTTTATTTTGATAGTCCACTTTAAACATTCTACTAACTATAAGTAACTTTGCAACTACATGTCAACTAACTGTCATTAGAGTATTAGTTGACTGTCAGTAGACTGGTAGGTTATGGTTAGGTGTTAGGGCTCGGGTTAGTAGAATAAGTTGATTTGTAGTTGCCAAGTTATTTTTAGTCAGTAGAGTGTCTGTTGGGGGACCAACAAAATAAAGTTTTAGTAAATATTAAGCAGGCAGTCTATAAATACTCTAATGACAGTTAGTTTACATGTAGTTGCAAAGTTACTCATAGTTACTCATAGTAGAATGTCTAAAGTGGACTATCAAAATAAAGTGTTACCCTACAATTAAAACAGGCCGCCAAAAACAACACTAACTGTTAGTCATAGGAATGTTTGGAGATCTTGGCACAGACTTTCAGGAAGCTCTCACACACACACACACACACACACACACACACACACACACACACACACACACACACACACACACACACACACACACACACACACACACACACACACACACACACACACACACACACACACACACACACACACACACACACACACACACACACACACACACACACACTGAAATGTGTCCCTTTCTCCTCAGGCACTATGGGTAATCACCTGCTAGCCAATCCAATGCTCCAGACCCGCTCTGGCTCCTCCCCTTACAACACCTTACTGGCTGAAACATTCAACCCCCCCTCACCAGCAGTTTTCAACGCCACTGGTCAGTGTGTGTGTGTGTGTGATGAATATGCTTTGTGTGTTTTTCTCTAAATGTGTGTATCTGTATTCACTTGTTTCTCCTTCCTTCCTGTCTCACTCTCTTTGTGAACCGATCTACAGGCACGTTCAGAAACTCAAGTACGGGCGTTCTCTCTCTCTGTTTGTGTTTCTGTCGTTTCCATCGTCACCCCCCTAACATATGACGCCACGCATGACAACATTTACACACGCTAGTTCCCCATTTCTGCCTCACAATCAGACACACACATCAGATTTTCCAGCGTTTCAGAGGCCGATGTATTAACATGAGTAACAGAGACAGACTGGGACTATAAAATATAGTCAGGCTGGTTTGGCAGGACCTGAAGGTGAGTAAATGCGGACCAGGTGTTTGTCATGTCCCTTGACAGTGTGCTCACCCATAAAGGGAATAACGGAGTGGGTGTTTTTAGGGAAAGAGTGGATTTTTGCATGAGATGCATCTCTGTATGTACGCATTCATGGGCCGGAAACCATAGATATCCATAATAAGGCTAGCTGTCTTACGGCGGAGTCTCTAACGTCATCAGCGGCAGCCATCTTGTCACAGGCAAGCTTTCCGGCGGCCATCTTGTCATAGGGCTCTGTGGCTCTTGATGTAAGGCGTGTGATCTGAACACAAATACTCTTATCTCACTGAAATCTTGACGGATTTACAAATGGTTTGGTTTCTTACAAACGTTATTAACGTAGCTATAATTATGGATGCCTGAACAGATTATGAATAATTTTTCATAAGTATGCAGTGTCATAACTACATCTCTGACTTTTATAACAAACCAAACAGTTTGAAAATCGGTAGAAAATTGCGCAAGTTATGGTTATTAAACCATGAAAACAATGTTACGAGTGAGCGAGCTGAGTGTGACAAGATGGCCGCCAGGTGCGGACGTCGACCTCCATTGGCCAGCAGCGCGCACAAGACATCTTGCCTTTATTATGTATATCTATGCCGGAAACCGCTCAACATTCACTAAATGGTGTCGCATCCTGAAAAACGATCAAACCGAACATGTTCTCTCTGTGTCCTGTAGAGGGCACACTGTCGCGCAGCCGGGAGTCATGCGGGCTGGAGGGCGTTCGGCTGAACGGAAACTACAACAACAGCTACTCGCTGCACGGAGGGAGCTCGGATCTGCTGGGGGGCGTTCCTGTGGGCTCGGGGGGCGTGTCCGGAGAAGTCAGCCCCGCCCTTTTGACGCCGAGAGGAGCGGAGCCTGCCAGCAGTTTGAGGCGGAACCTTTCCGACGCGGCGGCGTTGGAGAAGATGATCATATCCGAGCTGGTGCAGAGCAACCTACGGCCTTCCACCGATCGCTACGGCAACGGAACGAATTCGACAATGCACCGGCAGGATTACGCCACGTCGACGGGTCACCGAGAGCCTCCGCAGCGGCCCTTGCCCCGCCCACCGCCGCCGCCACCGCAGGACGAGGAGGAGCTGCTGTACAAAGCCCTGGAAAAGCCACGCCTTCCGGATAAGCCCCGCCTACCTGATAAACCCCGCCTTCCGGATAAGCCCCGCCTCCTGGAGCACGCCCAGTCTGTGTTCTACCAGAGTGAAGAGGACTCGGAGAGCTTCTCAGCGGAAATCACAGACGGTGTGGGCGCGGCCGGACCTGACTCCGCCTCCCTGTACGCGCGAGACCGCGATTCGTCCTATCCCGACAGCAGTCCCGAGGCGCTGGGGGCGGAGCCTCACCCCACGCTCCCACCGGACGAGCTGTACTTCAGCGCGGGACGCCAAGCGCACATCTCGGCCTTTTACCAGCCTCCGCCCCGCAGGACCAACGACGAGGCTCGGCTGGGACTGCAACCCTCGCAGGGGGAGGCGGATGGACAGATGCAACTGGTGACGAGTCTGTGACTAGGGCGCTGGTGACCAGGACACGCAGATCTGGAGGAGGACAATGAGGGGGGATGACTTCTACATCACCATCATCATCGGCATCAGGGCGAATCTCACGACTGTCTACAGGTTATGAAATATGAACCAGACATGCTTTCGTGGAGATTCCCGCTCCAGTATGAGTATGATAATCGCTTGGCCCTGTTTAGATGATGATGATGATGGTGGCAGTGTTGGCTTCCTCCTCCACGTCTCTGTCTCCTGGTCACCCGCACACCCACCCTGCTCATCTCACTGCCATTCAAGCACATCCGTCTGTCCTTTCCAAGAAGAAGTCTTCTTATCGGGTAGTTTTTCCTTCAGTTCGTCCATCGTCCATCTCTTCCCTGCTGAGAAAACCAGTTTAAACCAGCCTGAGGTGGTTTCCCGGTCTCCTGGCCTGGCCGAGCTGGTCCGTTTTGCTGGTTTTGGGTGGAAGACCTTCTAAAGACCGCCTTAGGCCGGGTTAGGCTGGTTTTTCAGCGGGGTCTCTTTTGTTCAGGGTGGTGTGGTGAATGAGTGTCAGACCTTTATCAGAATGTGATAACACTTACACCAGAGACCGCAGCTCTTATACATGCCAAAAAAAAACACACACACACTTACACTCTTGGGGAGCGGCTTCTGTCGGGGTCACGCTCTTGACATTGTAACGGTTGCGAGTCAGCGCGTCAAACGGACTGTTGTTTATCAGCGGCGTGCCGAACACAAGCGAACTGCCAACCAATCATCTGCTTCGGTGTTGACACCGACCAATCACTTTGCCGGGTTTCGAGGACGTTGGTGCAAACGCTCCGCCCCCCCTTTCCTGTGTTGATGTTCAACGGCGGGCGGCCGAGCGACGGCCGCTCGCAAGCTTCCTGTAAATACGAACTGAGAGACGCGACGTCTCGGGACATGCTTCTCTTTCACTTATGAGTTTACGGTTGAAAAAAGTCTTAAAGAATATGTAGATGATCTGATGACACTGTCTCCTCTTTCGGTCTTTTTCTCACTCTGTCTCTTTCGGTCTTTCTTGCTCTCTGAGAGTGTTCCATGTAAAAAAAAAAAAGATAAGAAATGTTTTTTAACCAAAATAAAACGGACAAAAGCAAACAGGTGCGGTACACTTCTTTTCCTAATAACCTGCTAAATATCGTTCAGCAGGTGGTCAAGGTTCAGCCGGTGAACAGGTACATTTATGCGTTTGGCAGACGCTTTTATACAAAGCGACTTACAATTAGGGTTGGGTACCGAACTCGGTACTTTTAAGGGCACAGACCGAGTACCGATTCACATTAAATTAATCGGTACCAAATTTCGGTACCTGAGAATGCATCTGGTGATATAGACGAATGTATGTGAATATTAATCCGCAAAAAGACTATTTAAATACGAATCTTGCGTGTCTCTGTGCAAATGAAAGCCGTAGATGCACGGTTTACCACACACACACACACTCACTCACTATCGCGCTCACTATCACTATGACGGTCGGGTGTTTCCATCTCTGCCATCTCAAATGAGGACATGAACGCACGAACAGAGCCACTGAGAGTCACTTTATGAGCATTTTACCGTTTCATTTGAGAAAAATTACTGTCATATCATAAACACAGAAACTCAAAGGAACGGCAACACGTCAAAATAAAACTCTGGTTTATCTTGACAAATACATCACTGTTGTACAGTAGAATTTAGATACGTCTCAATTAATAATACTAACACTAATGTAATAATAATAATCAAAACTTTATTTTTTAAGTAATAATTTGAATTTTTCTGTTTTAATGTTTTAATTTTAACCGTATAAAGCTCAGTTGTGCTGCACTTTGTTTGACAAAAAAAGTTTAATTAAATTAAAAGATAAATTAAATAAATGTCTTATGTACCGAATTTCGGGTACCGGTTAAAATGTGAAAGGTTACCAACCCTACTTACAATGCACTTAATACAGGGACAATCCCCTGGAGCAACATGGAGTAAAGTGCCTTGCTCAAGGACACACTGGTGGCGACTGCTGGGATCGAACCAGCAACCTTCTGCATATCAGTTCAGTGATTAAACCCACTGAGCCACCATCTCTACAGCACCACGTACATGTAAACGAGCACATTTCCCCATTTGCACACATTCAGAAGCAGCCGAGCTTATGGATGAGAAACAATTCATGTGAATTTTAGTATAAATCTTATTTTTGTCAATCCTTCTAATGTTAGACTGCAAAGGTTAATATTCGCCTTTTTTCAAACACTCTCAGTTAAAATCCATGTGAATTTCATAACCTCTTGGGAATGCGCCAGCCATCTTATGGAATTCATGAGAGTCGTTTATAACAGTATTTGTCAGCATATAAACCCAAGTGGTTTTCTGGCTAAATAAAAGTGTGACTGGGACAGCCATAAATATTAGAAGGCTATTATTTATTTTACAGTAAAATAGTGATATTTCCCTTGATTTAATTGGTATAATTTAAATAATTACATAAAATATGTATTATTTATTATTATAGTCATATTGCGTTTATAATTAGTCATTTTGCAGACGTTTTTATCCAAAGCGACTTACAGCTGAGGAATACAGGAAGAGGCGAATAATTGCACAAAGTGCTCAAAAATACTACGTTTCGGATAATCATAATCTAGAATAAGTTTTTTTTTGTTCTTAGCTGATCGCATGTCTAGTTTAAGGACGTTGATCATCATCATCATTGGTTGTGGGTTGGGGTTTGTGTTGTAACGCTGAGGTCGACGTGTGTGGTTTCTTCCAGGTTCCTGAGTTTTGTCATTTATTTAAAAACACTTGTTAGAAGGGATTAATTAAACGGCTCTGTTTTGTAATCCAAACATTAACCACAGGCACACCGAGGGCGATGATATGGTTGAAAGCCCTTATCTGTGGTGTGGAGGGACGCCAAGCAGGGAGGATGATGGGAATCTCCTTCTACATTTCAAAACATTTCAAAAGAAACCAGATGTTGATATTACCCACTGAGCAAAGGCGTACGTTGAAAAGACGTCCACTGAGGAGCCAGAATGAAAGTTTTTATGACGTCTGTTTTTGACGTGTTCTGCACGTCCGATATAGACGTTCATGGAACCTCAAGGTTAAAAACTAGTTCAAATTGTGGGCATATTTTCCATTTGTAATTGCAAAGCAACTCACAGAGAGTGTGTGTTTGTCCAGAAATCATGAAAATAAAAGAATCTTAGCTCACACCTTTAGACACTTTAGAAAACGTATCATCTGTAATTCACACATCTTTGGATCGTGAGAGAATCGTGGGATTCAATCCAGGATCTTCTTGCTGTGAGGAGACAGTGTTTCCCACTGAGACACTGGTGCTGCCCTTAATCACAGACATAAGACACACTTTGACTATTTCTGTCAGACGTCTACAGAAGCTCTTACTGAGAATTAACAGAGCTTTAGATGTTGATGTTTATGGTTAATTTGAAGTCACCATTGTGGTGGGAAGCGTTTGCTTTAGTTGGGCTCTTGGTCCCTGTATTTGTGTTAGCTTTTCTTTGAATGTTATAACTGTGTGTGTGAAACACAATACTTATGGCTGAGAAAGCAAAGATAAAGTGACATCAGGTGTTGTCAGCTCCTTGTTGATGACTAAATCATCAGAAGTCTGGCATCTGATGTTGTGCTTTTGAGTTTTATGTTCTTGTTTGGCAAATAATGATTTTTGTTTATATACTATAACCTTATGAATCCACTGTATCGGGACTAATAGCAATAAAATAATCGCTTATGCTGAAAGATGATAAAACAGCATGTGCACATTGTTTTGAGAAAATATTTCACAGTCACACACAGACATCAAGATTTTGAAAAAGCAACTCACAGAAAAAGAAAACTTCATGCTGCAATGCAATGGGTAGCTTCATAGTACAAAACTCATGCTTGATTGTCACCGTTGTTGTGAATCATATGCAAAATCTTGATGTCTGTGTGTGACTTTGAGAAATATTTTCTCAAAACAATGTGCACCTGCCGTTTTTCATCTTTCAGGATGAGTGATTTGTTTATTGCTATTGGTGTCAATACAGCAGATTTACAAGGTTATAGTATTTAAACAAATTATTATTTGCCGAACTAGAACACAAAACTCAAAAGCACAACATTGGATTCCAGACTTCTGATGATTTAATAATCAACAAGGAGCTGACAACACCTGAAGTCGCTTTATCTTTGCTTTCTCAGCCACAACTATTGTGTTTCACACACACAGTTACAGCAGCCAAAGAGAAGCTAACACAAATACAGGGACCATGAGCTCAACTAAAGCAAACGCTTCCCACCACAATGGTGACTTCAAATTAACCATAAATATCAACATCTAAACCTCTGTTAATTCTCAGTAAGAGCTTCTGTAGACGTCTGACAGAAATAGTCAAAGTGTGTCTTATGTCTGTGATTAAGGGCAGCACCAGTGTCTCAGTGGGAAACACTGTCTCCTCACAGCAAGAAGATCCTGGATTGAATCCCACGATTCTCTCACGCAGGCACGTGCAGAGGGGGGGGCTTTGGGTGCTCGAGCCCCTGCCCTTTTTCAAAATGAATCAAAAGTGCCCCTCTCAGACAAATATCAATGATAATATCGTGGTCAATAAAACTAAATAAATGTGATTATTATAACATGACAATGCATACAATAGTAACGAAAGGCTCAAAAGTCGGACAATTTCTGTTGAGGCGTTGCCATAACGCGTTGCTATGGGTCGCGTGCGTTTTGATTGACAGCTTTTCCACTGTTCGGAAACGGCTCTCGAGCCAAATATGGTCCTTTCAGAGAGTGTGTGGCCTCGCGGGAAAAAAGTAAACCAATATTTTTTTTTTCATCCATAATCAGAGCTAATGTGTTGATTTAATTAAAAATCTATATATTAGCTATATATATTTTAAAGTATAACACAATTCACCAATGCTCGTTTGTCATGTATATACACCAACCAATCGTGATCTGGCAAAGCAAGTTCAAATTCCATTGGGTGATGTGAAACGGTAATTTTCTGTTCTTATTCATAAATCGGTTGAAAATTACATGGACAGACGAACTAACGTTTGTGGAACAATTTCCTGCGGTTTGTCTCATTTTATACATTGCATCACTGACAAAATGGATTTTAACTGACAACAAACAAATCCCTGCACAAAACCACAGCAGCAAAAGTCGCATTAATGGTAAGTAGTGTTAAATTCACTTGTATTTATGTATATTGATACACCGTTTACTATTTCATGAAACTATCAAAGTTAACAAAACCCAAGTGCCACCGGCACCTTCAGGCCTATTATGTGAAGTGTGGAGAAATGGTGACGTGAAAGGACTTTATTATATTACCATTTTTTAATATTATGCAGCATTATGAAAGAAGTCTCTTATGTTCATCAAGCCTGCATTTATTTGATAAAAAACAGCAATATTGCGAAATATATTAAAATAATGGTTTTCATTTTAAAATAATTTAAAATATAATTTATTCCTGTGATCACAGCTGGATTTTCAGCATCATTGCTCCACTCTTCAGTGTCACATGATCATTCAGAAATCATTCTAATATGAGGATTTAATGTCAATGATGGAAACTGTGATACTCTTTTCAAGAATCTTTGATTAATAAAAAGTTAAAAAAGAATACAATGTAATAATATTTCACAATATTAGGCTACTGTTTTTTCTGTATTTTTGATTAAATAAATGCAGGCTTGATGAGCATAAGGATATATATACATACATATATATACATACATACATACATGCATACATACATATATATATATAATGTGTATTAGATTAGATTCAACTGTATTGTCATTACACAAGTACAGGTACAAGGCAACGAAATGCAGTAAGAGGCTGGTTCACCCGAACAGGGACGAACAGAGTATATATATATATGGTTCGGGCGAACCAGCCTCTTACTCACCATGTACATTATATATTTACATATTGCCCCTTTTTTACATTTGAGCCCCTGCCCCTGACGAACTCTCTGCACGGCCCTGCTCTCACGATCCAAAGATGTGTGAATTACAGATGCTAAGTTGTCTAAAGTGTCTAAAGGTGTGAGCTAAGTTTCTTTTATTTTCATGATTTCTGGACAAACACACACTGTCTGTGAGTTGCTTTTCAATTACAAATGGAAAATATGTCCACAATGAGCACATTTGAACTAGTTTTTAACCTTGAGGTTCCATGAACGTCTATATCGGACGTGCAGAACACGTCAAAAACAGACGTCATAAAAACTTTCATTCTGGCTCCTCAGTGGACGTATTTTCAACGTACGCCTCTAGGGGCAAAGACATTGAAAAGACGTCTTTTGGACATAACTTTGCTCAGTGGGTAGCTCACTAAAGCATGTTATTTTGACTCGATTTTTGACCTGATAACATGTTTCATAAGGGTTATTCATGAATCCTGTGAGGATCAGGGGCGATTCTAGGATTTTCATTAAAAAAAAAAAAACGTTAGTTTTGGGTCCGATTCTCACTATTAACTAGTAGCTTATTAGTATGCATATTAGGATATTGGCTGTTTATTATAACTTATGAAGCAAATATTAATGCCTTATTCTGCATGACCATATTGTACATCCCTTAATCATACAATGTAGGCAGGTTTATAATCACTGAGATCCCAAATGTGAGGTTTGGGGGGTTTCGGAGACATGGCCCCTTGAGAAAATGTTGATTTCTATGATCTACATATGTGCATTTTAAAATGTTCTGAACACCAAAAAATTCGATAACAATAGCTTGAAAACCATGTCAGTGGGCAGATATGACTGATAAAGTGTTTTCCATTTTTGTCAGTGAAGAAAGTTAACATGTTTAACTGATATTTATATGTTTTATGAATCATTTTTGTAGACATGTTCATTTACTGAAGGCTAACAGGAAAGCTAGGTAACTAAATGTATAATATTAATTCACAATATGCACACATTCATTACTGATCTTATTCCCAATACAAGCTGAAAAAACCTGAGCTTTTTTATTTGCT
This sequence comes from Gobio gobio, assembly GCF_949357685.1. Taxonomy (NCBI): domain Eukaryota; kingdom Metazoa; phylum Chordata; class Actinopteri; order Cypriniformes; family Gobionidae; genus Gobio; species Gobio gobio. The sequence goes on from NC_137099.1 coordinate 67,400,541, forward strand.
GAGAGCTGGAATTATTAATTTACAATATGCACACATTTATTACTAATATTACTTTTATAATATAGATAACAAACAAGAAATATTAACTATTAATATTAAATATTAACAATGACAGTACATAGGCCTATTTCAAATCAAAATGGCGAAATTAGAAAAAAGTTTATTAATTTGCCTGAATATTGCCAACTGTCAAATATGAAATGTTTAGTTTAGCTTCTTATCTTTCACTTGACGTCGAGTCGCGCTGCTAAAATTCGCGCTCAGCCTCAGCAGCTTCTGTGAACATAAAGCCCGCCTACTCTGATTTGATTGGTTTTCTCAAATATTTTGACATTGACGAGCAGTGACAGACCAATGAGAGCTCAGATCAACACACACACCTCTGCTCGACGCCGCTGCGGATTGAAGAACACGCTGATTAAAAGACGGGACGAAGGCGAGGCCTCCGCAAGTTTCATATGTTTGAAAGGTTAATCACACATTTTTTTAGGGTGGCTGGACAGAAGTTTGGGGGGGGGCCTAGTGACGCCCATATCTTTGATAGAAGCACACGGACCCACCACAGGAGACACACTTGCTCTTGCACTGCAATTGTAGAAAATCTTACCATCCAAAAATCTTTGACCGGTATTGTATTTAATTGACAAAACTTATAATGTGTGTGTAACGCGTCAGAGCTCCAGTAGAGGTCGCTCAGTGAGAGATGCCATGGCAGGATATGCTGTCGTCTGTTTGTTTCAACAAAAACAAAACAAAAAATCTGTGTGAAATGCCCTTATCCAGCACTAACACCAAAGCTTTCTTTCTATGGAAGTGTTTTTTTTTTTTTTATTAAATATGACACACAATCACGAATCCCAAGTTTGTGGAGATTCCCGCTAGGATTAGGGAATACCCCAGATGCTCTTGGACCCGGACTGTGTCCAGAAAGCACTCGACTTTACATTCCAAGTTTTAGACATTTTTAATCTCAATAGTCAATCACTTTCTTGACTCGTTATTTGATCAGACTGTCTGGTTACATCCTTTGACGCAAAACTGCATGAACTAATAAACTTCTGTACGTGTCTCCTAAACGTGTTTCCTTTCAAACTCTGTGTTTGAGTCAGGAGGGAAGTCGAGCCCTGCTGACTCACGGCTCAGCTTCTTGGAATCAAGTTTTTAATGATAAAGGAGGGAAAACAACCCAATAACACTGGTGGTCTCTAGGGTTGCCACCCGTCCTGTAAAATACGGAATCGTCCCGTATCTACAAGCAAAATGATGCATCCGTATCAAACCAATACGGGAAGCGATTTGTTCCGTATTTTACATAGGTCCACACATAGTTCAATAAACACACAAGGATTTTGCAGTGTGGAGAATACTGATAGCAAATATAAACAAATCAATTTCACAATAAGTAGTACAGGAGCTCATTTGTGCGTGATTGCATTTTAGCGGCTTTGTTGTCATAGCGACGGAGTCTCGAGAACATGCGCTGTGCCGTGTGCTTGTAAACTTGTCGAGCTTGCGTCGTGTGCGTCCACCGTTTAAACGCAAGAGGATCTCCAGATATAGAGCTGAATATCAAAAAGGTATCAATGGGTCTGTCCAGTAACTCATGATGAACCTCAGGCCAACTGCACACTTTATGAGAAGCATTTCAGTGTCTCAGACTGACTGATTTAAAGCAACAGCGGTGACAGACACATCTGTGCTTCTAAAGGTAGCCTATAGTTTTTTTTAATGGATAATATATTAATATAATATTCCATACATTATCAGAGCTTGGCAGACAGAATTATTATTTTTTAGACAGGTTAATTAATAGATTATAGCCTAATAAATGTAATTATTAATTTATAATTTAGCTAATCATACATAACCAATAATCCTGTCATATAAAGTTTATGACATTTAAAAAATGTTTTAGATAAAAATGGGACAAATAATTACATGATAATATAGTCATAATTTAAGATTTTAGTTGAAATTCAAAAAAGTGATTACTGGTTCAGAATGACTGCTTAAAGGGACAGTTCACCCAAAAATGAAAATTCTGTCATCATTTTCTCACCCTCAAGTTGTTCCAAACATGAATACATTTCTTTATGTTGAACACACAGGAAGATTACTATGGAAGTCAATGGGGCCCCCAAAGCAGCCTGGTTACAAACATTCTTCAAAATATCTTCTTTTGTGTTCAGCAGAACAAAGAAACTCATACAGGTCTGGAACATCATGAGGGCGAGTAAATGATGACAGAATTTTCATTTTGGGCTGAACTGTCCCTTTAAAGTGCACCAAATAGGCTACTAAAGAGTTCTTTAGAAATAAATAAAATAATCAAATGTAAAATAATATAAAATGCGTTCTGTTGCAAGTTCACATACTTGATCTCATGTTTTCTTATGGTTTATTATTGAGCTGTCAAGTTGTCAATGTAGAAATAATCATTTCATGACGTGTTTTTTTTTTTTTGGGGGGGGGGGGGGGGGGGGGTCCCTTATTTTGCCACACCAAAGGTGGCAACCCTAGTGGTGTCTCTGTTTGGGTTTTAGTTGTGCGGCTTCTCCTGTGATGACTGACACACCCTACTTCACCTGGAAAAGAAAGAACACAACGGAAGTTCAGTATTCAGTGAGATTTGAGCATATATAACGATCACATTTGCTTCTTCCATTCCTGAATATGTGCTGTTTCTGTATTTTCTTACTGAAACACTCATATAGTATGAAAACATGATGAAATCACATCTAAATACTTGGCGGCGGCCCAATGCATGAAGTCATGCAGAGGTTCAGAGACATTGGATGAGGAAGTGATCCATTTGACTGACCGCTTAATGATGGCTGGTGTCAGAAACTGATGATTTCTGGGGATTTTCAGGCACAACAGTCTCTATCTATCTATCTATCTATCTATCTATCTATCTATCTATCTATCTATCTATCTATCTATCTATCTATCTATCTATCTATCTATCTATCTATCTATCTATCTATCTATCTATCTATCTATCTATCTATCTATCTGTCTGTCTGTCTGTCTATCATCTATCTATCTATATATCTGTCTGTCTGTCTATCATCTATCTGTCTGTCTATCTGTCTGTCTGTCTGTCTGTCTATCTGTCTGTCTGTCTGTCTGTCTGTCTGTCTGTCTGTCTGTCTGTCTGTCTGTCTGTCTGTCTGTCTATCTATCTATCTATCTATCTATCTATCTATCTATCTATCTATCTATCTGTCTGTCTGTCTGTCTGTCTGTCTGTCTGTCTGTCTGTCTGTCTGTCTATCTATCTATCTATCTATCTATCTGTCGGTCTGTCTAATTAGTTGGACTTTAAAAGCATGCAAACCGATTGCCTTAGAACCCCCAAGTAAAGTGAAATAGGAATAGTATGTTGTACTGACAAATGCTTAGTTAGTATAGTTCAATTACACGAGAGTTCTAGTAATTACAAAAGAACTGAGAGTACTTGATAATTTACTTTAAATAAAATGTAATTCATTATATTTATAATATTTATTACTTCTCTTCCATTGAAATCAAATAACTGTGAGTTCTTGTTGCATCGCTACATCAATAGAAAGAGAATAACAATCATATAAATAAAGATCCAATAGCCCAACCAATGGAATACTGATCACCATAACGGTGACTGCAAATTTTTTTTTGAAATGTATAAAATCAATTATCATAAATTTATGAAGTCATCTTATGTGACTAAATAAGTAATTTTTTCAGTTGTATTGATAATGCAACATTCCAGATGACTTTGGGAAATCAGTGAATGCAAACTCAAAATCTTCTTGACAAAATGGCACTCAAACCAATCAATCAATCTTAACTTGGGTTTTCTGAGTAAAAACGGCATAGAATGTGAATGGTGCAGATTACTACAGTTTTACAATTAAGTTAAAACATTAAGTAAAAAGTGTTAGTTAGAATCACTGTTGGATTTTACACTACACTAAGTGAAAATAGCAGTATCCTTTTTTTCTTTGCAATAAATAGTAGTTGTTATGCTATTTATACTTATACATGGTGGCAGATACTATTTGCACCTCAGTGTTGTTGTACATTAAAAGATATGCAATAATAACAGAGTGTAAATTATATTTACTAAAATTATTAAATGGATGTTGCCTTCTTGGGACAACAAAGCCTTCCCTACACCTACCACTAACCCTAACCAATAAACACTTTATTATTAAACACACGTTAGACACTTTATTTCCACCTTTTTGAATATTTTCTCAATTTATATTGAAAATATATGCCTTTCCAATCTGATATGTGATGGAAAAAGGGTGTAGAACGAGTTAGGCAAAAGGTCAATTTGAGTAAATGATCAGGAAATTTCATTTTGAAGTGAACTAATCCTTTATCCCTTGTGTTATGTTGCGGATCAATTTGACCCATTTTGATTTGCGAGTTGTCGGAAATACCAGTTAACCTATGTTATTTTTCTTAAATTTTATGATTTTTTCTTATTTAGGGTCATGAACATGCATGCTAAGTTTCAACATGCTGATGTGTTTTGACACACATAATTTTGTGTGTTCGTGGGTCAATTTGACCCGCATATTTTAATGTTCTAAGGAAACTGTAGACCCGAAATAATAGGATTTCTTCGGTTATATTTTGTTATGTTGGTTTTTAACTACCCTTGTGAAGGTAAAAAGGAGCCTTTTCCCACTTACTTCAATTCTGGAAAATATTTGGTCAGAATTAGCTATCATTTATTTGTCAAAACTTTCTGCCATGTGCCTTACCCCTACACTATTGACAAGCCAGCATCTTTCGTAATTTTGTCTGGCCCAACCAGACGTCAGTGGGCGGGGTTAGTGTAAATAGTCAAGTGAAAAAGGTGAGAGTCTTGTGGCTCACTGAGCAGTTCTCTTTAAAAAAAGGGGGGGGGGGGGGGGGGGGGATTCCCTCAAACAACAGATGGCTGTGAAAGACCAAGACCACCATTAAGAGGTGAGTAATAAATATGTCTCTTGGAGGCTTGTCTCTGGGGTACAAGAGTTGATTGTCCTTGGCAAATGCTGATCAACAATTGGATGGATTCTACAATTGGAGAGAAAGGTGAGAGAAGTCAGACTTTATTGTGGAAAACAAGAGGGGTGAATCTTACAAGAAAATGAATTTGCTTTGTCATTGCAAAACAACAGATTAGAAAAAAGTGACCATAAAACTTCAGTTTTCCCTAAACAGACTACAAGAGCATCATTCACAAGTTTCTGAACGGCCTTGTGTATACTGTTACATAGCTACGGGTCAATAGAACAATATGTGTAGCTACAATTATGATTATTATGAAACACCACTGGCATCCAGACAGTTTACTAACATGTATTAGGATATGTGCCAAGCGAAAAGTATATAAATTAAATCACTCACCTTGTCTAATCTTCAAGAAGAGCCCACAGCGTCTTAACCCTTGTGTTATGTTGTAGGTCAATTTAACCCATTTTGATTTTTTAGTTGTCGGAAATACCAATTAACCTGTTATTTTTCCTGAAATTTTGTGACTTTTTCAAGTTTCAACCCGCTGACATACATAATTTCTGTTATGTTTGTGGGCCAATTTGACCCGCATATTTTAATGTTCTAAGCATTTGTTTGGTTATATTGGTTTTAACTACCCTTTTGATGGTAAAAAGGAGCCTTTTCCCACTTATTTCAATGCTGGAAAATATTTGGTCAGAATTAGCTATCATTCATTCTTTCAAGCTATCTGAAATATCATCTAATCTATGTTATTTTTCTTGAAATTTTGTGACTTTTTCCTCATTTAGGGTCATGAACATGCATACAAAGTTTCAACACGCTGATGTGTGGTCAGAATGTACATACAGAAATTTTATACGATCTTGCTGTTTGTGTGTCACAAACATTTGACCTATATAGACAGCTGTTCAAAAACAACTGTACACCATTTCTTTACAGTATGCCAGAGCTCATCAGCTCTAGTCCAGATGTGGGCCAGATATGGGACGTCACTATGTTGCTGTCTGGGAGAGCTCGTATTGAGAATTAACAGATGTTTAGATGTTGATGTTTTATTGAAAATATCACCATTATGGTGATCAGTGTTGCATTTAGTTGGGCGGTTTGACTCTTGGTTTTTATGAGCATTTTGGGGTTTTTGTAACAGTGTTTTCTGAAACATAATTTGTTACAAAGAAAGCCAGAAACAAAGATGATCATGTGATATAGTTTTTATCATCGTAAGGTAGAATGATCTAATCAAAAGTGATTATTCATTATTAATAAAATGAATTTCATCATTCTTGCCACAAATCAGACATACCGAATTTTTAAATACATTGTGGTAAAAAAGACACAAACAGACATCAATAATCAGCATATGAATCTCAACAATTGTGACATGCTTCATGTTGCAATACATACTGGCAGTCATGAGTTTTTACTCACAGCAAGCGCAAGTCTATGGGCCGTACTGTGCCAAACGGTGACATCATGGAACAGGGCCTGCATTCAAGCTGCTACCCCACTTTTAAGTCCAAACCTCGCAGAGGCTCCATCAGTTGTTATGGCAATCAGTTGTTTGGTAAAGTTCTGTCTCTCTAGACTCGACAGTAGGCAGTGAACAATTCTCTCTGCACTTAAATCACCCAGCTCTGCCAGATCCACAAATAAATCGGCAGGCATGTCCATGTCTCGTAATGTCTGCTTAAACTCGTTGCCTCATCAATAATAAGGCTATTTTTTTTCTTCATGTCAGATGATATGTGTTCCTGAATTAGGGCACACGCTACATTAGAATGTAAAATACGCCCCATATCGATGCCATTTAACCCGATCTATTTCATGCTCAAATCCATGGGCAGGTCTAATGCGTTTTTGCCTCATTGTAAGCTGTTCTAAATACTCTAAAGGTAGTTTCAATCTGTTCGGCCTGTGCTTTAACACTCTGTATGACTGTATTCTGAGTGGCTTATTGCTAAATGCTTTCTGCTGCCATATGTGATTTAGTGCGACTGTGCTCAAACACTTTCATACAAAGTGCCCATTGCTGTTTTGTTTTTTCTGGAGCTGTAGATGTCAGTGCACAACTCACCCACTCAGATACTAATTTCACCCCAACTGTTTGGTCAGGTCAAAGTGATCCCACACTCTGACTTGCAGCAACCCCGTTTTTGATTTTGTGGGAGGGATATATTAGGGAGCAAGTGAACATTTTGTCCTCAGAGTTGATGTGTTAGAAGCAAGAAAAATGGGCAAGCGTAAGGATTTGAGCGAGTTTGACAAGGGCCAGATTGTGACGGCTAGACAACTGGGTCAGAGCATCTCCAAAACTGCAGATCTTGTGGGGTGTTCCCGGTCTGCAGTGGTCAGTCTCTATCAAAAGTGCTCCAAGGAAGGACCAGTGGAGAACCGGCCACAGGGTCATGGAGGACCAGTGGAGAACCGGCCACAGGGTCATGAAGGACCAGTGGAGAACCGGCCACAGGGTCATGAAGGACCAGTGGAGAACCGGCCAAAGGGTCATGAAGGACCAGTGGAGAACCGGCCACAGGGTCATGAAGGACCAGTGGAGAACCGGCCACAGGGTCATGAAGGACCAGTGGAGAACCGGCCACAGGGTCATGAAGGACCAGTGGAGAACCGGCCACAGGGTCATGAAGGACCAGTGGAGAACCGGCCAAAGGGTCATGAAGGACCAGTGGAGAACCGGCCAGAGGGTCATGGGCAGCCGAGGCTCATTGATGCCCGTGGGGAGCAAAGGCTGGCCCTTACCCGGGGAACACATGGCACCAGGTGCACTATGGGAAGAAGGTGTGGCGGCGGAGGCAGTAATGCTTTGGGCAATGTTCTGCTGGGAAACCTTGGGTCCTCCATCATGTGGATGTGACTTTGACACGTCCCACCTACCTAAGCATTGTTGAGCCCATGTCCAGCCTTTCATGGAAACGGTATTCCCTGTGGCTGTGGCTCTTTCAGCAGATAATGCGCCGCCACAAAGCACAAATGCTTCAGGAATGCTTTGAGGAGCACAACAACGAGTTTGAGTCCAAATTCCCCAGATCTCAATCCAATCGAGCATCTGTGGGATGTGCTGAACAATCAAGTCCGATCCATGGAGAGCCCCACCTAACAACTTACAGGACTTAAAGGATCTGCTGGCCACATCTTGGTGCCAGATACCACAGCACACCTAAGGTTATGTCTGAACGGTGTATAGCCTTTATTTTATTAATAAAGTGCAGTGTTTTACATTTGGTTACAGTTTCAGTACCTGGATAGTTTATTTCAATCATATCTTCGTTCAATTGTATTTATTTGTGTAATTGCTCATTTGTTTATTTGTTCTTTTTTAATTACTGCATGTTTACTTGTCTTAAATCTCAACAGCTTCACTGGGTACCCCACACACACACACACACACACACACACACACATACACGTCTATATTACCAACAGGGGACCATCACTCCACACTGACCAAGAGGGGACCTGTGTTTCTAGTCATTTTGAAGAAACAAAACTAAGATACAAAATTTTGTTTTAAGGTCTTTTTTCATAATATAACTTCAAATAAGCATTTATTTTTTTTATTTTTAAACATGCCAAGAGGGGACCTGACCGATGTCTACCTATCCAACAGGGGACCTCCATAGCCTGCAATGGAGCTGTGTGTGTGAAAGGGAAGAGAGCTGGCAGTCAAGTCTGTCTTCATTATTTAATATATATATATAATTATAATTATATAATGTTCACACAGGCATCAGGGAACACAATGAGCACACAACGGAGAAAAAGCCATGTTGTGGACATTACAGAAAAGAATTTAAGAAATAAAAAAATTCTTAAAATTAAGAGTTATCTTTAAGAAATTCATTCTCTGTCGTGTCTTCATACTTACAGTATATGATCCGTCCACATCTCTCATTTAAGCTTATTTTCAAGAACACCAACACTGTAAAAAAAATCAGGTCTCCAATTGAAAATTTTCTAGTGACCGATCACATCTAAATTTTTTAGTTGGCCAAATTGAATTTCTTGAATTTTAATTGAATTAAAGTGCATCAATTTACAGAAAATTTTCAATTGGAGACCCACATTTTTTTTACAGTAAAGGTATTTCAATGTGTGACTTATTTTTGAATAAAACATAGTTTCTGCTCTCTAAAATCCCAAATAATGTCCTTTGTTTTTGAGATTTTTAGAGTGAGATTTGATTTCTTGCACCAATAAAAAAAAAATATATATATAGGACTGGACAAGCAGAAATTGTTCTTTAAGGTAATAATCACAGGTCATCACTTTATATAGTAAATAATGATTATGTTAAACACAATGACTCTGTCCCCTGTTAGATAGTAAATCACGACACCAGTGTGTTTAATTTTTCATTTCTTGCCATAAACACACTGTAGATATTTAGAGTTTTTATAGCAATAACTGAGTTTTAAGAGTTAAATCAAGCAGAAATATCTCTCTAATGTATTAATTGCAGATCATCTTTGAATAATGATTATGTTAAACACAATGACTCGGTCCCCTGTTAGATAGTAAATCACGACACCAGTGTGTTTAATTTGTCATTTCTTGCCATAAACACACTGTAGATATTTAGAGTTTTTATAGCAATAACTGAGTTTTAAGAGTTAAATCAAGCAGAAATATTTCTATAATGTATAAATTGCAGATCATCTTTGAATAATGATTATGTTAAACACAATGACTCGGTCCCCTGTTAGATAGTAAATCACGACACCAGTGTGTTTGCGTTGTCATTTCTTCATCTCAAACACACTGTAGAGATTTAGAGTTTTTATAGCAATAACTGAGTTTTAAGAGTTAAATCAAGCAGAAATATTTCTCTAATGTATTAATTGCAGATCCTCTTTGAATAATGATTATGTTAAACACAATGACTCGGTCCCCTGTTAGATAGTAAATCACGACACCAGTGTGTTTAATTTGTCATTTCTTGCCATCATAAACACACTGTAGAGATTTAGAGTTTTTATAGCAATAACTGAGTTTTAAGAGTTAAATCAAGCAGAAATATTTCTATAATGTATTAATTGCAGATCCTCTTTGAATAATGATTATGTTAAACACAATGACTCGGTCCCCTGTTAGATAGTAAATCACGACACCAGTGTGTTTAATTTGTCATTTCTTGCCATCATAAACACACTGTAGAGATTTAGAGTTTTTATAGCAATAACTGAGTTTTAAGAGTTAAATCAAGCAGAAATATTTCTCTAATGTATTAATTGCAGATCATCTTTGAATAATGATTATGTTAAACACAATGACTCGGTCCCCTGTTAGATAGTAAATCACGACACCAGTGTGTTTGCGTTGTCATTTCTTGCCATCATAAACACACTGTAGAGATTTAGAGTTTTTATAGCAATAACTGAGTTTTAAGAGTTAAATCAAGCAGAAATATTTCTCTAATGTATTAATTGCAGATCATCTTTGAATAATGATTATGTTAAACACAATGACTCGGTCCCCTGTTAGATAGTAAATCACGACACCAGTGTGTTTGCGTTGTCATTTCTTGCCATCATAAACACACTGTAGAGATTTAGAGTTTTTATAGCAATAACTGAGTTTTAAGAGTTAAATCAAGCAGAAATAGTTCTCTAATGTATACATTTCAGATCCTCTTTGAATAATGATTATGTTAAACACAATGACTCGGTCCCCTGTTAGATAGTAAATCACGACACCAGTGTGTTTGCGTTGTCATTTCTTGCCATAAACACACTGTAGAGATTTAGAGTTTTTATAGCAATAACTGAGTTTTAAGAGTTAAATCAAGCAGAAATATTTCTATAATGTATTAATTGCAGATCCTCTTTGAATAATGATTATGTTAAACACAATGACTCGGTCCCCTGTTAGATAGTAAATCACGACACCAGTGTGTTTGCGTTGTCATTTCTTGCCATCATAAACACACTGTAGAGATTTAGAGTTTTTATAGCAATAACTGAGTTTTAAGAGTTAAATCAAGCAGAAATATTTCTCTAATGTATTAATTGCAGATCATCTTTGAATAATGATTATGTTAAACACAATGACTCGGTCCCCTGTTAGATAGTAAATCACGACACCAGTGTGTTTGCGTTGTCATTTCTTGCCATCATAAACACACTGTAGAGATTTAGAGTTTTTATAGCAATAACTGAGTTTTAAGAGTTAAATCAAGCAGAAATAGTTCTCTAATGTATAAATTTCAGATCCTCTTTGAATAATGATTATGTTAAACACAATGACTCGGTCCCCTGTTAGATAGTAAATCACGACACCAGTGTGTTTGCGTTGTCATTTCTTGCCATAAACACACTGTAGAGATTTAGAGTTTTTATAGCAATAACTGAGTTTTAAGAGTTAAATCAAGCAGAAATATTTCTATAATGTATTAATTGCAGATCCTCTTTGAATAATGATTATGTTAAACACAATGACTCGGTCCCCTGTTAGATAGTAAATCACGACACCAGTGTGTTTGCGTTGTCATTTCTTCATCTCAAACACACTGTGGAGATTTATAGTTTTTATAGCAATAACTGAGTTTTAAGAGTTAAATCAAGCAGAAATAGTTCTCTAATGTATTAATTGCAGATCATCTTTGAATAATGATTATGTTAAACACAATGACTCTGTCCCCTGTTAGATAGTAAATCACGACACCAGTGTGTTTGCTTTGTCATTTCTTGCCATCATAAACACACTGTGGAGATTTAGAGTTTTTATAGCAATAACTGAGTTTTAAGAGTTAAATCAAGCAGAAATATTTCTCTAATGTATTAATTGCAGATCCTCTTTGAATAATGATTATGTTAAACACAATGACTCGGTCCCCTGTTAGATAGTAAATCACGACACCAGTGTGTTTAATTTGTCATTTCTTCATCTCAAATACACTGTAGATATTCACTGTATATATTGAGATAACTCAATTTTATGGTGACTTGCATTAAAATGTTTATCCGTCTCAATTAAATTATGTGAACTGAATGACTTTTAACATTGACACTTTAGTTATTTAACCAACTGATGATTTTCAAGTCAGCAATCAACACACAACTGAGTTTTGACCTCCAAAATCTTATTATAGTGTATTTTTATGGTAAGTATTGGTGTTTTATGTTTTAAATCAAGCAGAAATCACTCTTTAAGGAAACAATTGCAGGTCACACTTTATACAGTGAACATGATTTCCTTAAATTGACTTAAGTCCCCTGTTGGATGGTAAAACACGACACCTGTTTGATTGCTTTGCCATTTCTTGCCATCACAAACACACTGTAGAGATTTTGAAGGTCAGAACTAAATTTTTTGGTGACTTGCATGAAAATCTTCATCCGTCTCAATTAAATTATGTGAACTGAATGTCTTTTAACATTGACACTTTAGTCGAAGATTTTCAACTCAACAATCAACACACAACTGAGTTTTGACCTCCAAAATCATTATACAGTGTATATTAAATTTAAATAAAAAATAAAAATTTCCTTACAAAACAGTTTGACTCAAGTTTGACTCTCTACTGCTTATTCATTATTGTTTATGTTACATGGTCCATGTTTACATTACAGTATAAAATTGTTCCTAAGTTTTCCCCTTTTATATAGATGGTAATGACTAAATATCCTCGCACACCGAAATTTTCACACGTTAAAAAAAAGATCAAGCACGTTTACACACAGCCTCTGAAACTTTCCTTCCTTCATCATAAAAAAAAATCTGATCAGGTTCAGTTTTCTGCATTTTTCGCATCCATAGCAAGCATTTAAAGAGGGGTTTCAAATTTCTGTGTTATTCATTTTTGTGTTAAAATTTTGAACATAAGTTGAACAGTTTAAAAAAGAAAGTGTGAACCTTCAAATTAGCCATTATAGTTCATAAAGTTTTGCTGGCGTTTGTATCTAATTGAGAAAAGAATGAATGTAAATTGAAAGATGTCGTCATTGAACGCATTTTGTGCCAAAGCAAATAAATGATCCACAGTTTAGCCACATAGGCTGATGTGATCCCTGAGTGAAGAGTTTTGAAAAAGTGATGAGTATTCAGAAATGTGTCCTAGCAGATGTTTAAAAAACCCTGTAATATCACTATTAGTAAGGGATCACTGTATAATATCAGTCTTTAAATGTGAGATATTTAAAGTGAACCTAAAGTATACTTGCAATAGTGTGATTTTAGCACAATTAAATATACTTAATGGATGTTTCGCAAAAGCGTTGTTTAGTGATATTGCGTCCTTGTGTTTCTGCTGTACGTCATCAGCAACTGTCTAAGTTCAATTACAATACTCAAGAACACATGTACAGAGGATGCACAAAAGTACCCGGATGTTATAAGATATATGAGTATAAATAACTCCATACAGATCTATTGTTTTACAAAAATAATCTATTGTTTACAAAAGGAGAAAACGTGTGTACTTTAATGAAAACTTGGACCATGTGACATAAACTGAAGTTAACAGCAAAAAAATATACTATAATGCTGACTGTTGTTAGTGTTTTTTGTTGTATGAGTTAAAAGTGTATATGTTGGGTGAATCCTCATTGGGTTCTGGAAGAATGAGTTGATTTAAGACATCAATGAAGTGTTTTGGTAGTTTTAGCACATTTTGAACGTGAAATTAACTGCTTTGCTTTGAAAGGTGTCCTAGCGATTGTAGCTGAGAGATAGACGTCAAACAGACTCAAACAAAGACCCAGAATTCTGTGGTGTTACAGCACTGTGGCTGCTGTAAATGGCTGCTGTACGGTTTCTTTATGAAATAACAGGCACAATGGCAAAGATATTTCTGCAAAAACTCCAAAGTAATGTTCGGTTGCAGTGAGAAAGTCACAAGAGACAACTAAAAAAACTCATGCGTGTATTTAGCCTAGTGTAGATCTGTTTGCTTACACATCCCCCAAACTCCATTTACATATGAATACAGGAAAGGCCAAAGCCATTGTCTCACAGGTGAGGAACAGGCCTAACAGAGCTGTTACACCCATGTCACAGACACAAACTTCTCATCCAAACTAGAGAAAACGCTGGGATTTACCTGGGAAAATTAAATCAATGTACACTTTTTCCAATCCCTACGACACATTTTTCAATACTTGGGTCACTTTTTTAAAACTCTTCTCACACAAATTCACACAACTGAATTTCAGCTTGGCACAGCAGTTATTTTAGTGTTCAAAATGCACTAAAACTACCAAAAAGGACCCAACAAACACACTTTTTCAATCATAAAACACAGACCTAAAACACATGATCATTACACAATGTTTTCTTCTGTAAAATTTTCTTTTCAAAAAAAGACTTACACTATAATTCACTGCAGTTTATGTTACATGGTCCTTGGTCCAGTACAGTATAACATTATTCCTAAATATTTCCCTTTTGAATGGATGGCAATGCAATTTAAAAACTAACACCAGCTAAATCTATTTGTTTTGATAGTATTTTAGATTCAAAATATATTTCAATATGGTATTACTGTCGAAATGTAGCAAATGTCTATTTTTTTTGAACATAAGTTTAACAGTTTTGAAAAGAGAATGTAAAAATGTTCAAATTGGCCTGTATAGTACATAATGTTTTGGTGGTGTTTGTGTCAAAGTCAGAAAAGAATGAATGTAAATTGAAAGATGTCGTCATTGCACACATTTTGTGCCCAAAGCAATGAAAAATGATCCAGAGTTTAGCCACATAGACTGATGTGATCACTGAGTGAAGACAAAAAGTGAACAGTGAAAAAGTGATGAGGATTGAGAAATGTGTCCCAGCAAATGTAAAAAAAATAAATAAAAATAAAACTGTTGACATGTTTTAAATTGTTTTAAAAATTAAATTAAATATATTTTCATCTTATTAGAAGTGATATTTTCTTGGTGTTTAGCCCCACAGCTTTCTGCATATCGCTTTACGTTTTTTTTTTTTATTGCATTGGCCAATACTAAATTGATATGTTAAAAACTGTGAATCATTTTTCATTGCTTTCACACAAAATGCATTCAATGACCACATTTTCCAAAATCCACGAACACTTTTGTTATTCGTACCTAACTATCTGCAAAACTATATATTTTTAGCACATTCTTTGAATGCTAACACACTGCTTTCAGAACTGATCAAACACATTCAAGTCAGAACGATGATCAACTCATTTCTGCAGGAATTATACTGAAATATAAAATCTTAAAATCCAAAGGGACCCACTTTATATTAGGTGGCCTTAACTACTATGTACTAACATTTTAATTATCCATTTGATACAATGCACTTATTGTGTACATACATGTCTTTACATTGTACTTACATTTTTAAATATACCTGCATGTAATTACATCTGTAATTAATTTCTGTAGTTACATTTGTAATTACACTGTTGACACTTCCCTTACATCTAACCCTACCTTTAAACTTACCAATACAACCACACCTGACCCTACCCGTATCCCACCTCAATATCAGCAAAAGTGTTTTGCAATACAATATGAACACAATAAGTACATTGTACCTATTTAAGTACATAGTAGTTAAGGCCCCCTAATATAAAGTGGGGCCATCTAAAGTCATAATTTATCATTGATTTGGCATAAAATACATTCAATGGCGACATCTTTCGATTTATAAGAATTATTTTCTTACTTCAACACAAACACCACCAAAACATTATGAACTGTATAGGCCAATTTGAAAAATTTTTGATTCTCTTTTCAAAACTCCCTAACTTATGTTCAAAACTTAACTAAAATTAATAAAAAAAAAAAAAAACAATTTGCTACATTTCGGCAGTATTACCATATTGAAATATTGGGTGATTCTTTTGAATCCTCAGAATCCTTTTTGGTAGTTTTAGTGCATTTTGAACACTAAAATAACTGCTGTGCCAAGCTGAAATTCAGTTGTGTGAATTTGTGTGAAAAAGTGTGAAAAGAGTTTTAAAAAAGTGACCCAAGTATTGAAAAATGTGTCGTAGGGATTGGAAAAAGTGTACATTGATTTAATTTTCCCAGGTAAATCCCAGCGTTTTCTCTAGTTTGGATGAGAAGTTTGTGTCTGTGACATGGGTCTCACAGCTCTGTAAGGCTTGTTCCTCACCTGTGAGACAATGGCTTTGGCCTTTCCTGTATTCATATGTAAATGGGGTTTGGGGGATGTGTAAGCAAACAGATCTACACTAGGCTAAATACACGCATGAGTTTTTTTAGTTGTCTCTTGTGACTTTCTCACTGCAACCGAACATTACTTTGGAGTTTTTGCAGAAATATCTTTGCCATTGTGCCTGTTATTTCATAAAGAAACCGTACAGCAGCCATTTACAGCAGCCACAGTGCTGTAACACCACAGAATTCTGGGTCTTTGTTTGAGTCTGTTTGACGTCTATCTCTCAGCTACAATCGCTAGGACACCTTTCAAAGCAAAGCAGTTAATTTCACGTTCAAAATGTGCTAAAACTACCAAAACACTTCATTGATGTCTTAAATCAACTCATTCTTCCAGAACCCAATGAGGATTCACCCAACATATACACTTTTAACTCATACAACAAAAAACACTAACAACAGTCAGCATTATAGTATATTTTTTTGCTGTTAACTTCAGTTTATGTCACATGGTCCAAGTTTTCATTAAAGTACACACGTTTTCTCCTTTTGTAAACAATAGATTATTTTTGTAAAACAATAGATCTGTATGGAGTTATTTATACTCATATATCTTATAACATCCGGGTACTTTTGTGCATCCTCTGTACATGTGTTCTTGAGTATTGTAATTGAACTTAGACAGTTGCTGATGACGTACAGCAGAAACACAAGGACGCAATATCACTAAACAACGCTTTTGCGAAACATCCATTAAGTATATTTAATTGTGCTAAAATCACACTATTGCAAGTATACTTTAGGTTCACTTTAAATATCTCACATTTAAAGACTGATATTATACAGTGATCCCTTACTAATAGTGATATTACAGGGTTTTTTAAACATCTGCTAGGACACATTTCTGAATACTCATCACTTTTTCAAAACTCTTCACTCAGGGATCACATCAGCCTATGTGGCTAAACTGTGGATCATTTATTTGCTTTGGCACAAAATGCGTTCAATGACGACATCTTTCAATTTACATTCATTCTTTTCTCATTTAGATACAAACGCCAGCAAAACTTTATGAACTATAATGGCTAATTTGAAGGTTCACACTTTCTTTTTTAAACTGTTCAACTTATGTTCAAAATTTTAACACAAAAATGAATAACACAGAAATTTGAAACCCCTCTTTAAATGCTTGCTATGGATGCGAAAAATGCAGAAAACTGAACCTGATCAGATTTTTTTTTATGATGAAGGAAGGAAAGTTTCAGAGGCTGTGTGTAAACGTGCTTGATCTTTTTTTTAACGTGTGAAAATTTCGGTGTGCGAGGATATTTAGTCATTACCATCTATATAAAAGGGGAAAACTTAGGAACAATTTTATACTGTAATGTAAACATGGACCATGTAACATAAACAATAATGAATAAGCAGTAGAGAGTCAAACTTGAGTCAAACTGTTTTGTAAGGAAATTTTTATTTTTTATTTAAATTTAATATACACTGTATAATGATTTTGGAGGTCAAAACTCAGTTGTGTGTTGATTGTTGAGTAGACTAAAGTGTCAATGTTAAAAGACATTCAGTTCACATAATTTAATTGAGACGGATGAAGATTTTCATGCAAGTCACCAAAAAATTTAGTTCTGACCTTCAAAATCTCTACAGTGTGTTTGTGATGGCAAGAAATGGCAAAGCAATCAAACAGGTGTCGTGTTTTACCATCCAACAGGGGACTTAAGTCAATTTAAGGAAATCATGTTCACTGTATAAAGTGTGACCTGCAATTGTTTCCTTAAAGAGTGATTTCTGCTTGATTTAAAACATAAAACACCAATACTTACCATAAAAATACACTATAATAAGATTTTGGAGGTCAAAACTCAGTTGTGTGTTGATTGCTGACTTGAAAATCATCAGTTGGTTAAATAACTAAAGTGTCAATGTTAAAAGTCATTCAGTTCACATAATTTAATTGAGACGGATAAACATTTTAATGCAAGTCACCATAAAATTGAGTTATCTCAATATATACAGTGAATATCTACAGTGTGTTTGAGATGAAGAAATTACAAATTAAACACACTGGTGTCGTGATTTACTATCTAACAGGGGACCGAGTCATTGTGTTTAACATAATCATTATTCAAAGAGGATCTGCAATTAATACATTAGAGAAATATTTCTGCTTGATTTAACTCTTAAAACTCAGTTATTGCTATAAAAACTCTAAATCTCCACAGTGTGTTTATGATGGCAAGAAATGACAAAGCAAACACACTGGTGTCGTGATTTACTATCTAACAGGGGACAGAGTCATTGTGTTTAACATAATCATTATTCAAAGATGATCTGCAATTAATACATTAGAGAAATATTTCTGCTTGATTTAACTCTTAAAACTCAGTTATTGCTATAAAAACTATAAATCTCCACAGTGTGTTTGAGATGAAAAAATGACAACGCAAACACACTGGTGTCGTGATTTACTATCTAACAGGGGACCGAGTCATTGTGTTTAACATAATCATTATTCAAAGAGGATCTGCAATTAATACATTATAGAAATATTTCTGCTTGATTTAACTCTTAAAACTCAGTTATTGCTATAAAAACTCTAAATCTCTACAGTGTGTTTATGGCAAGAAATGACAACGCAAACACACTGGTGTCGTGATTTACTATCTAACAGGGGACCGAGTCATTGTGTTTAACATAATCATTATTCAAAGAGGATCTGAAATTTATACATTAGAGAACTATTTCTGCTTGATTTAACTCTTAAAACTCAGTTATTGCTATAAAAACTCTAAATCTCCACAGTGTGTTTATGGCAAGAAATGACAACGCAAACACACTGGTGTCGTGATTTACTATCTAACAGGGGACCGAGTCATTGTGTTTAACATAATCATTATTCAAAGATGATCTGCAATTAATACATTAGAGAAATATTTCTGCTTGATTTAACTCTTAAAACTCAGTTATTGCTATAAAAACTCTAAATCTCTACAGTGTGTTTATGATGGCAAGAAATGACAACGCAAACACACTGGTGTCGTGATTTACTATCTAACAGGGGACCGAGTCATTGTGTAAATCATAAATAAATCAAAAGTGGTTTGTTTAAAAAAACTCATAAATGTATAAGGTGGTAAGGTGGGCCTTTTACACCCCATTTTACATGGGGTAAAAGTCACACATTATTTATACAAATACTTGAGCTAAAATGTTTTTTTTTTTAATAATGTCTTAACACTTGTTTAAAAGAATAGTAAAGTTTGTACTATTTTCTGTTTATTTTGATAAATACAATAATATTCAATGAATATAGGCTACTGTCATTAAAATATGTTAAAATAAAAAATACAAAAACAAAACTTCTAATTACATTCTGGTTGTTTAGATTTTTAAATCCTTTTTTCTTGGATTCTGTGTAGAATTTAATTGTAATGTAATGCAAAGTTTGAAACTAGTCAGGGTATCTAGTAAAGAGATGTAATGCTTGTTCCTTTAGTAAGCAGCCTGTTAAACAGCAGAGTCTCTCTGGGACAGCAGGCCATTCAAACAATAGAGGAGTGTGTGAACGACGTGTGTTTAAGAGCCCTTACAGTTCCTGCTCCAGCCTACAGGGGAGCTGCTGAGTATGACCTTAAACACACACACACACTTAGGTCCCCACTTGGTCATAAGTTTTAAAAAAATTACCAGAGTGTTTTTACTTAATTTTCACATGATTTAAACACACACACTTGTAGGTCCCCACTTGGTCAAAAGTAAAAAAAATCACCAGAGTGTTTTTTTAGTGTTTTTACTTGATTTTAACATGATTTAAAGCATGACCAACAGGGGACCTGAAAAATGTCCCCTCTTGGCTCAGAGGTCCCCTGTTAGTGAGTGTGTTACGACACCAAGGTCCCCTGTTAGATAGGTAGACAAGTACACACACACACACACACACACACACACACACACACACACACACACACACACACACACACACACACACACACACACACACACACACACACACACACACACACACAGAGTGTGGTTAAACAAGGGACACCAGTAATGTCTGCACCTGCAGTTACGTCATAACGGTGTGAGGGCAGGTTGCCAGTTTCCCACGAATCTCTGACATCTGTGTTGCCCTTTCCCTCTTCAGTGTGCCGATCTCTGTTAAGTGGAGTTCCCCAGTTGGTCCCTCTGCAGTGAAACGAGTATGAGGCCGCCTGAATGCTACAACACTTTCCCCCACACTCCTGTTTCCTCTGAAGAACATGGGTGACTAGTCCGTGATTCACTGCCCTTGGCAGGATTCGCATTAGACAATTATATAATCCCCCCAAACTGTATGAACTTTTAACACAAATATTGATTAACTGTCTTGCTATCAGTTATTCTACCTGATCAGATGATATTTGAGTCTTTATTCAAGGTAAATTAGCTCGTCTATTCACGTGACTTGCAGTGCATACTTCTTATGGGACTCCAACTGCCCTGATATACTTCAAGATAAACCTGTGTGCCATCAAATTGAACAAATACACTTGCATTGACCTGCAAACCACAAGTGTTTAGGAAACGGGCAGAACATGAGGGTTAAGATTTGCATCCTGTAAATCCAACCCATCCACCGTACTCCAACATCATGTACCGGCAGAAAGGAAACCGCGTAGACAACTTGACCGGGATGGATTCCAGACAGAGAGAGAAGTGAGATCAGAAGGAAAGATAAGGATGCGCATGCACTTGCAGCCTAACGCAACACAGCCTCCATACAGTAGTGCAGGGAGAGATTTCCACATATAATATACGATTGTGAAATCTCAAAGAGGTTTCCTGACAAATTCACTCCCCCTTTCAGCATGAGCAAAATTCATTTTGCATGGTCTGATTGGCTGGTGTGACATGACTTCTGTGACATCATGTTTGGGATAAATCTGGCTGTACTTAAGCTTTGTCTTGTGCTGAGTTAGCCAGATGACTGAGATAAAAATAGCAGCGGTAAGTGTGGAATATTTCTAACCTGTTTCTACTCGCCCACTGAATTTCCCAAAAATGTGCAACACCTCATGACATCTTCATTCACACATTAAACACTTAGAACATAATCTCTAATCTTACCAGTTGTCTTCTCTATTTGGCAGTGTTTACATGTGTTTTATGAAAAGTGTTTTATGAAAAGTTACCTCAATCTGATAACTCTGTGATGGCCGTCAGGAAAAACAGGAACAATAACTCATGTTTGAAGTCTTAGATGCTTTGTAGTGTTTTTGCGAAACAGTAACTTCCACATTTAGGAACAAAGCTGTACAAAAACCCCAAACTCACATGACGTAAGTGCTCGGCAGAGTATTTGTGACCTTTAGCTGAAATACAGACTTTCCCTGACTGACCGTCAGAGTAGCCGAAACGCATCTGAAGAGAGACAACCCAGCTAGCAATAATGTTAAATCAGTGTTAATGTGTCAATTTTAACTGCATTGAATCAACATCACCTTTGCACCCGCAATTAATGTTGAACATTTTTTAAATTTAATCCAAAAATCAATGGTAATGGCAATGAATCAATGTTATAATGTGATGCAGGTTCAGAAAATGAAACACTACCACTAAAGCCACACAGCCTGAAATCAACTGAAGATAAAAGAAGACAATAAATCTCTCAAGATCTCAGGAGAAGCTCTCATTGAGAATTAACAGAGGTTTAGATGATTTATTGAAAATGTTTATGGTCACCATTATGGTGGTCAGTGTTTAATTTAGTTAGCAACTCAAGGACTAAAGTACTTAGAAATGCAATTTAACTCTGGGCGTTTGTGGCCTTTGCATGACCGCATGACTTTGGCAAAAGTGTTCCAGGAATGACATGAGAAACTTTCTTACAGTAAATAGTGGCCTGATGCTTGAAAATAAGCTGTACAGCCGTTAATCAGAAACCCTTTTCTGAATATTTTTGCAAGTAACAATGCAAGTAACACAGTGAATTAAACATGAAATGTAGAAAAACTGAAATAAAACATACTCCAAAATATTTTCTACAGTGTAAGTTTAGGGTTGCCTACTAAAATATAAACTACAATTCGTTTTTTTTTTTACAGTTGGGTTTTCCAAAATGTGTCTTGTTTACTTTTCCCCAAAGTACGACCTGATCACGGGTGTGGAAAATAAAAACAAAAAGACCCGTCCATATTCAGGAAGCGCTACAGAGTTACTTTCAATGGGGAAGCTGACAGAAATTAAAGAGAGTAAAGACCTCATGTGATGAATGAATTACAGAAACACACACACACACGCACGCCCACACACACACAAGAGGTCGTGTTTTCATACTGCTTAGGTTTGCTTGCAATCACACACACTTACAGCTGTGAAGATAAGATAACGCGTACTGTTCAACGGGTCAGTGATGTCGTATGGGAAGTGAACGGAGTAAACAAAGGATCTGAGAAAGTGGCTTACTGTGGGGATCCTGCCTGTGCTACACCTGTGGTGATGACATCACTTCCTGTAAACTCTCGGGCTCCGATGCTTAGGTTTTCACACGCACAGGTGACATAACCGGGCCCCTCCTCTTCCAGGCACACGCGTCTATTTTTAGACAATATGAAAGGGGAAATTGTGTGAAATCTCTTTGATGTTTACAAATCTGAGCAACTTCAGTGTGTGAGGGAAAATACTCACAAATTGTAGTCTGGGAATGATGTGGTGATCAAAATGTGCACCCTGGGATGCTTTTAAACACTATGAAGAAATACATACACGGTCCACAAAACGAATCTCTGTTCATAACCCTCAAGAACATGAGAAACATGAGCGTTTGCTCATGAGAGAACATTGCTCAGAGAGAACATTGCTCAGTCAGTCAAGTCACCATTCATCAAATATCATTCAATTGTAAATGCTCGAGTAAAGTTCTTCTAATTTCATATAGTTCAGCACCACCGCTCACACACTTGTGCTTGCACAGAGCAGCTTTCGTAACACTTAAAACCTGAGGACCAACACTGTTATCAACATATCATGTCATTACACATCATAAGATAACTGATATTCCACTAATGTCCAAGTGGATGAGTTTGTCTGTGTTTGGCCTCAGAGCCGGGACAACCATCGTTATTGAGGTCCCCAATACACATTATTACAAATGTAATGGATCCACTTTATATTAGGTGGCCTTAACTACTATGTACTAACATTTTAATTAATAATTTGATGCATTGCACTTATTGTGTACATACATGTTTTTACATTGTACTTACATTTTTAAAAATACTTGCATGTAATTACGTCTGTAATTAATTTCTGTAGTTACATTTGTAATTTCACAGTTGACACTTCCCTTACACCTAACCCTACACTTAACCATACCACCACACCTGTCCCTAACCCTACCCTTAAACTAACCCACACCACCACACCTGTCCCTAACCCTACCCTTAAACTTACCCACACCACCACACCTGTCCCTAACCCTACCCTTAAACTTACCCACACCACCACACCTGTCCCTAACCCTACCCTTAAACTTACCCATACCACTACACCTGTCCCTAACCCTACCCTTAAACTAACCCATACCACCACACCTGTCCCTAACCCTACCCTTAAACTTACCCATACCACTACACCTGTCCCTAACTCTACCCTTAAACTGACCCTTACCACCACACCTGTCCCTAACCCTACCCTTAAACTTACCCACACCACCACACCTGTCCCTAACCCTACCCTTAACCTGACCCTTACCACCACACCTGTCCCTAACCCTACCCTTAAACTTACCCATACCACCACACCTGTCCCTAACCCTACCCTTAAACTGACCCTTACCACCACACCTGTCCCTAACCCTACCCTTAAACTTACCCATGCCACCACACCTGTCCCTAACCCTACCCTTAAACTAACCCATACCACCACACCTGTCCCTAACCCTACCCTTAAACTGACCCTTACCACCACACCTGTCCCTAACACTACCCTTAAACTAACCCACACCACCACACCTGTCCCTAACCCTACCCTTAAACTGACCCACACCACCACACCTTTCCCTAACCCTACCCTTAAACTTACCCATACCACCACACCTGTCCCTAACCCTACCCTTAAACTGACCCATACCACCACACCTGTCCCTAACCCTACCCTTAAACTGACCCTTACCACCACACCTGTCCCTAACACTACCCTTAAACTAACCCTTACCACCACACCTGTCCCTAACACTACCCTTAAACTAACCCTTACCACTACACCTGTCCCTAACTCTACTCTTAAACTGACCCTTACCACCACACCTGTCCCTAACCCTACCCTTAAACTTACCCATACCACCACACCTGTCCCTAACCCTACCCTTAAACTGACCCTTACCACCACACCTGTCCCTAACCCTACCCTTAAACTTACCCATACCACCACACCTGTCCCTAACCCTACCCTTAAACTGACCCATACCACCACACCTGTCCCTAACCCTACCCTTAAACTGACCCTTACCACCACACCTGTCCCTAACACTACCCTTAAACTAACCCTTACCACCACACCTGTCCCTAACACTACCCTTAAACTAACCCTTACCACTACACCTGTCCCTAACTCTACCCTTAAACTGACCCTTACCACCACACCTGTCCCTAACCCTACCCTTAAACTTACCCATACCACCACACCTGTCCCTAACCCTACCCTTAAACTGACCCTTACCACCACACCTGTCCCTAACCCTACCCTTAAACTGACCCTTACCACCACACCTGTCCCTAACACTACCCTTAAACTAACCCTTACCACCACACCTGTCCCTAACACTACCCTTAAACTAACCCTTACCCCTACACCTGTCCCTAACTCTACCCTTAAACTGACCCTTACCACCACACCTGTCCCTAACCCTACCCTTAAACTTACCCACACCACCACACCTGTCCCTAACCCTACCCTTAAACTGACCCTTACCGCCACACCTGTCCCTAACACTACCCTTAAACTGACCCTTACCACCACACCTGTCCCTAACCCTACCCTTAAACTGACCCTTACCACCACACCTGTCCCTAACCCTACCCTTAAACTTACCTATACCACCACACCTGTCCCTAACACTACCCTTAAACTGACCCTTACCACCACACCTGTCCCTAACCCTACCCTTAAACTTACCCACACCACCACACCTGTCCTTAACCCTACCCTTAAACTTACCCATACCACCACACCTGTCCCTAACCCTACCCTTAAACTTACCCATACCACCACACCTGTCCCTAACCCTACCCGTATCCCACCTCAATATCAGCAAAGGTGTTTTGCAATATAATTTGAACACAGTAAGTACATTGTACTTATTTTTTGATGTAAATACATGGTACTTAAGGCCACCTAATATAAAGTGGGGCCAATGTGATCAAGTGTTTCAACTCGAAAGATGTGAATAAAATGTGAACAATATGTCATGTAACATGAACTCAAGAAAGAAGCATTTTGCTAAATATAACCTATGCACTCATTTACACTGTAAAAAGTGATCGATTGACTTAACTTAAAAAAGGTGAGGAAACCCATCGAAAACTGAAAAAATGAAGTTATGTGAACTTGACAAAATTGTTTCAATTACGCATGAACGTTATCTACATAATAATTTTAAGTCGACAGGTTTCCTCACTTTTCTAAGTATAGTCAACTGAACACTTTGTACATATTTATCATATTTTTACTCTTATATCATTAAAAAACTATTATAACATTATAACATCCACATTACATTAATTTTATAAGAATAAGTTGTTAATTTTAACCTTTAATAATAATAAAAAACCACAGGTTTCGCTGTGTGTTTACAGAATTAGCTGACAGATTTGGCCAAGGCTCATTGATGCAAGTTTGTTTCCTACTGTCCATAATTCTGACTCCAAGCTAAACTCAAAAGTTGGCAGCCCTGGACTATTGCAACATCTGTTTCACGCCCACTTGAACAGTAAGAGAGTGTGAGGTAAGCAGCAGCTTAACATTTCATATTTGACAACTGTTTTACAGTACAAATGTTAAAACAACCAAAAGTAATATCCAGAATATCCAAATTCCTCTGTTTCAAACAGAAAGTGTAACATAATTTACTCTATTTAATCCATAACTGAATGTGACGAGACGAGAATCGTTGACAGAGTGGTTTTTGGCATGATGTTGCGCTCGTCTTTTCTTCCCTGTTGTGACGTATATCCGAGTGAAACGGCTTCTCGAACAAGAACAAATGTAGGGCGGGATATAATGATGTGTGCGGATTAATGAGGTATAATACTATTCCATTAAAAAGGTATTGTCAAAATTTAAGAGTGAATATGTGTGCACATTTTGTTTAAAACAAAAATATTATTTGAAGAATAGTAGAAGGGCCATTCCCCCAATGGGTGACATTGGCTTGTTGTAATTAAACATTATTATTATTATTATTATTATTATTATTATTATTATTATTTTCAACACTTAATCTAATACTACACATATTTAACTCTTCAAAATGTGTGCTGGTCAATTTCAGGTAACTTTATTTAACTTTTTACATTAATTCCTTTATTTTCTCTTCAAGAAAGAAATTGTTGGTTATATGTTCAAATAATTAATATTTGTGACTAAAACACTCTATATGGAGACAAGGTGCATTTTAATAAAAAACACAAAGCCATTTATTATTTTAAAGTAGACAGAAGCCTCAAGTGTATAATTTTTTTTATAATTGAATTTTTTTTTTTTTTTATAATTTAATTTATTAAACAATTGTAGGAATGTGTCGATATGTGTGTGCATGTGTGTGTGAGATAGTATGTGTTGAAGGGATGTACTATGTGCTAGTAGTACTTCACACCGAAGGAAGGGAGAGGTTATTTTTCATATGAGTAACAGGACTGAAAGTAACAGGATTGAGTTTTTTTTAGCAAAAAATTAGCAAATACATGACAAATTGCCGCATGGCGTACATGCTAATCACACGAGGACACTGAGCTAATTATAGTGATCACATAAAGTTAACATTTTTAAAATAAACAAATAACATCTAAGAAATAATTTATAATAATTTAGGTCAATGTCATCTAATATATAGAAATTTAAATGAGAGGACTTACTTTTGGTTTTCCCATGGCCTGCATAAGACCCAGATGATGCAACTTCCTGTTGAAAAATATACTTGTGTCTTGTGGCAGGACTGAGTGAAAACCTGGGGGAAACTAAAATGTGTATTTTACACCGATCAGGCATAACATTATGACAGGTGAATAACACTGATGATCTCTGTTAGTGGGTGGGATATATTAGGGAGCAAGTGAACATTTTGTCCTCAGAGTTGATGTGTTAGAAGCAGGAAAAATGGGCAAGCGTAAGGATTTGAGCGAGTTTGACAAGGGCCAGATTGTGACGGGTCAGAGCATCTCCAAGACTGCAGCTCTTGTGGGGTGTTCCCGGTCTGCAGTGGTCAGTCTCTATCAAAAGTGCGGCCGTGCGGCAGGTCATGGGCGGCCGAGGCTCATTGATGCGAAGGCTGTGGCTCTTTCAGCAGATAATGCCGCCACAAAGCACAAATGCTTCAGGAATGCTTTGAGGAGCACAACGAGTTTGAGGCCAAATTCCCCAGATCTCAAACCAATCGAGCATCTGTGGGATGTGCTGAACAAACAAGTCCGATCCATGGAGGCCCTGCCTCACAACTTACAGGACTTAAAGGATCTGCTGCCCACATCTTGGTGCCAGATACCACAGCACACCTTCAGGGGTCTAGAGGAGTCCATGCCTCGACGGGTCAGGGCTGTTTTTTGTTTTGTTTTTTTAATGTTCGCAGTAGTTTTATTAATGTTTTAATTATTTAAATTTTGCTGTTAGATTTATAATACAAATGTATTTTAGAGTTAATGTTCGAGCATATTTTTACATATGATGTCCTGGGGACAGAAATGTCACACATTCTGTGGAATGGCTCACAAATTGATGACACAATGCACAATGTTGGGATGGAAACCCAACGACCACAACAGCATATAAGAGGCACAACAGTGTGAAATACACTAGTGTGAAGGGATAAATGTAGGATGATATTTCATGAAATGGCGAGCGGAATATGGAGCCAGTCACAGAAATTCACACTTCATATTCCACCTCCGTTTGCGCAAGAGCGAAAGGAGCGGAAAGTCAGTCGGTTTTTCTCTAAAGCTTCCTGAGCGCGTCTCTGTCTCTCTTTCTCTCTCTAGTGTGTGGGTGGAGGAGGAGGTGACGAGGGAAACCCGAAGTTCCTCCTCCAGCGCCTCATATAAAGCTCGCTCTATGTCTCCCTCAGTAGAGTTCAACCTGCTGTGGATTTATTATCGGACTTTACACGGCTTGTTTCTGGAGATGACCGCGTCCACAGATGTCGAGAGCCAGTCGGCCGCCGCGCGCTCCCGCAGCCGGTGTCTGGACACCTTCCTCACCGTGTCCGTGATCGCGCTCTTCATCATGTTCGCGTTCGCGCTCGCGGGCGCACTGTGGTTCGCCAAACACATCGAGAACGAGATCAACGGGAGAAAACCACCTGCATTAGACGGGTCTGCGAGCTCTTTGATCGCGCAGTTGCCTGGACCCGAATACGCCTATAAGGTGAGCTTTTAAGACATGCTTTTATTACTCTAATATTTGAAGTAGACCTTATTTATCATGTCATGGTGTGTTTTCGTGTTTTTGAACGTAATATATGGCAGTAGTTGTGTTATTCAAAGTACATTGGATGCTATTAATATTAATGTGAGGCGTAAATAGCACTTTTTTTGTGCAGCTTTGATTTTTAGTTGTCATGTGAATTTCTATGCAATTCTTTAGAAAACACATGATGGGTTAATCCTCTCTATGCATTATGTTCTAGTTGTATTACATGAAATAGCTTCAATCATACAAATTACATAATATTCTGGGAAACTTTGCCAATGGAAAATGGTCCAAAAAGTAGTTTTTCTTTAAAAGCACGATTTTCTTTTCTATTTAAATGCACATTTCATTTAGAAATTGGTAGATTTGTATACTTGGAACCAAAAATAAGCAGATCCCTGTCCGTTAACCTAACCAAAAGCCAACTCATCACATGGAAGAGCTAACTCTGCACCTATTGCTCGTTCCGTCAAATATTGCTGCATTAATCCCCTGAAAAGAAGAAATTATTACTACACTCAAAATGCTGGGTTAAAAATAACCCAAGTTGGGTTGAAAATGGACTAACCCAGCAATTGGGTTGTTTTAAGCAAACATTTAAGCCAACCGCTGGGTTAAAACAACCCAATCGCTGGGTTTGTCCATTTTCAACCCAACTTGGGTTATTTTTAACTCAGCATTTTTTAGAGTGTAAAATACAATAAACACTTCACATAAATTAATAACTGCAGTTAAATTATTGATGCTACTATGTATAAAAAATAACTGCGATTCCCATGTGGGACAGCGTTTCCAAATGGCAACATTGATATTTTCTAAATTTACAGTAAAACTATGTTAGATAAAGTTGATTTGTGAATAAAAATATCTAATTTACGTATCAAAGATCCTACGAAAAATCCCCCTTGAGAAGAGAGTTTAGAAATGAGGTTGATTTCTGGAGAAACGGGGGTCTTCCCTTTGAGGATGAAGAAAAAAACACTGATCGGAAGAACTTGATAAAACATTTAAGAGCAACAAATATCATGTGGCCCCTCAAGAACCCTTTACAGCCAAAAGAGACTCCTGAGGGATCAGAGCAGGGTTTACTCAACCTGTAGCAGAAGAGGTTCAGAAAGTTCACACTGTAAGTTACAACCATAGATCAAACCGCGGCGACTGAGTGATTCCAGACATCTTTCGGGGAGTTGTACTGCTGTATTGCCTTGAGCAGGGTGTGATTTCAGCACAGGCGGTTCTTTCGTCTACTGTTTTGTAATGGGTTTTTTTTCTCTTCTTTTTTTTTTGTAGATGCAGAATTTCGCATACCTGAGGGCCAGTGAAAGTAAGTGTCTTGCCAGTATATGTCAGACGTTGAATAATGGTGTAAAACACAGTTTGGATAGACCACTTATACTTAAAACAAAAAACTAAAGTGTCTGTCTTTGGCCCGCAGGTGAACTGAAAAGTGTGATGCCGTGGGAATCCATCCCGTATGGAAAGGGTCACACCGTCGGCTCTCTCTTCAGCTATGATTCAGCTAACAGAGCCCTGACGGTGAAGAACAGTGGAAGCTACTTCCTGTACGTCCAACTCAGTCTATCCTGTACGGGAATCTGTAAGCCCGGCCGGTTCACTGTCAACTTTTTCCATGAAGCTAGCAAGGAGCTCACCTGCACCGTCTCTCTGCCTGAGGGGAACAGAGATGAGCCTGTCAGCCAAACGTGCTGGCGAGTCGTCACTTTTCCGGAAAACGATAACCGCCTCATTGCGAAATCAGAGTTTCAGGCCACACTGGGCGACTGGGAACTGCAGATGAACGACTCTGGATTTGGGATGTTTCTCGTGGATGGAGTAAAAGCAGCGCATCACACGTGACCGCTCGTGTGAGCCGTCTTGGCACTTTTGATGCACTCAGGACTGTTTTAATACTCTGATGAGCAGGTCCATTTGGAGTCCACTAATGTCCGCGAACTATCTTGGGAAAAAGACTGGCACTTTAATATTTTAGCCTCAATATTCAGATGCGTTCTGCCAAATTTGGCAGGTTTTCCTCTACAGCAAAAGCCCATAAAATGCAAAGACGGTCTGGGCCTGAACTGCGTCTGCAATGCTCCTTAAGCACTATTTATAATTTAAATATATTTATATGTGTTTAACATTTTAAAGACGTGTAATATTTATATTCATTTTTTTTGTTTATACTGTACATAATGTGTGTGAAACAGCTGTAGATATCACTACGTGTGTGCGATTTCAGACCTGATGATGGAGGTACGACTGTGCTGTATTAGTCCATCGCTGAAATAACATGAGACTATCGTGACCTACACATCAACACTTGCGCCTTAACCAGTGTACTAAGTGCCTCAGTTATAGGTCTGTAATGTCACTGTACGTTTAAGAACGCAAAAAAAGCTGCATGTGTGAATGTATGTGAGCATCTCTTCACACACAAGTTGTGAAGTAGAGCGTTATCTGAATGCTAACAAACTCAGGAACTCTAGAGATGAATGTAATGACAATGTGTGAAATGCTTTATTTTGTATATTATATTATATTATATTTAATAAAACAAAATGTTAATTTTACTTAACTGTGGGTTGTTTGTTGGAAAAACAGGCTATTAGCTCACAAGCATAAACTAATATAGCATCATGTTCCCAGCCTACAAAATGATGTTCTAATAACATAAGAGTTATGAAAATGTTGTTTCGGAATGTTCTAAGAACATTCAAAATGTCCAGTTTTTAAATGTTTTAAAAATGTATTGTTTACGTGAACTTTAAGGGAACCATTTTATCATTTTGATAACATTTTTAGAACAAGTAACGTCCAACTAAAACATTTAATGAAAAAGCGCTCCATGAATTATGTAGAAATAATGTTTTTGTGCTAATGTTTTAAGACTAGATATATTGGAACAAACATTTTATTAACGTTGATAGAACTTTGCCACAATGTTAGCCAAAGTGTGGGGTGTTTGTTGGAAAAACATTCTATTAGCTCACAAGCATAAACTTATATGGAATGACGTTAGCATCATGTCCCCATCTGACAAAATATGTTCTAAGAAAATTGTTCTAATGTTCCCATTAAGTTATGAAAATGTTATTTCTAAATGTTCTCAGAATGTTCAAAATGTAAATGTTATTCTTGGTTATGCAAACTTTAAGGGAACGTTCCATTTTAATTTTGAAAACATTTTCGTAATGTTACTTTTGAATGTTCGCTAAACGTTCTGAAGCGATTTAATAAATGTCCAACTAAAACATTTCCGGAAAAAATAAGGTATAAATAATGTTTTTGTGCTAACATTATTAAAGACCAGATAAATTTGAACGAACGTTCTATTAATGTTTCTGGAAGAACGTTTAAAATTACATAAAAGCTGCAAGCAGCAATGAAAGGGCCCTCTCACCCGGGGCCATCGCCACCTGGTGGCCTCAGGAAAGCAATAAATAGTGGGCAATTTAAATGGGTAAATATAGGAGAAATATGGCTAAGTCACTTCGATGTGCCACACTTCCTGTTGCCAGCAGGTGGCGCTTTGACTGTAACTGAATATAGGCATGTAGATATCTTCAGGTCAGAACTCTTATCAAACATGTGAAGTTTGGGGCAGATTGGACATTGCATGCCTGACTTAAAACAACTTCCTCTTTCATGGCAAAACATCAGATTTTGTGAGGCCGCCACGGACACGCCCTTCAGCGAAAACTCAAGATATTAACAATTTAACATCACCCAGGCCTTTAGGTTAGACTGACCAAATATGATGTTGATCTGATTAAATCTGTCGGAGGAGTTTGTTAAAGTATAACGTCTGGAAATAGCAAAGACTGCAAAAATTTTGCAGAGAAAATTAAAAATATCTGACTTCCTGTTGGGTTTTCAGATTTTGCACCTGTGGACTTTTTTGTAGGTATTGGGCTGATACACGTGTCTACCGAATTTCATACATGTACGTGAAACATAGCGGGAACGGCGCTTAATTGAAATGTTATAGGAGGCGCTATCGAGCCATTTTGCCACGTCTAATTCTGAAACTCATATCAGACGTAAATGTTCACCACTTCTGACATGTGTGCAAAGTTTCATGAGTTTTCGAGCATGTTTAGGCCCTCAAAAATGCAACCATTTCAGAGAAGAAGAAGAATAGACCAAGCTATTTCAATAGTCCTCACATCATCGGTTCTCTGGCCCTAAATAGATATATGTAACAGTGAAATGGATTTGTTGAGAAATGTTTGAGTTCATATTGAGATCTCTGACATTTTTATGTAAATTTATTAAAAAATCTCAGTTCACTCTTAAAAATAAAGCTTGACCGTCCATCGAACCGATCCAAAAAAGATTCTCTATATTATTAAAATGTTCTCCACACTAAGACAAAAATAGTTCTTTGGAGAACCAAAAATGGTAAATCTATGGCATCACTCCTCTCTGAACCTTTGATTTTAAGAGTGTGGGAGATTAGAGGAGCACACGAATCTCCTTTTAAATGTGTGTTCCTGTCTGGGAGAACCAGCTCTCATGGGAGACTTTCTTTCCTCTGGTGAGGTTTCATCAGACCCTGTGGGAGGAAAGTTCTGCCAGATCCAGGTCATCTCGCCTTCGCGTCACTTACTGTCAGAAGCGCTAGAGAGAGTTTCAGTCCTCACCGCAAACTGACACATCCGAACAAAACACAACAAACAAACAAACAAACATTTGGGGCCTTTCGAACGAATGTACTTCAAAATCTTATCAGTAGAAGAAACAAAACACGAAAGATTCTGAATGATACAAAGAGCTTCTCCAAATAAAGGTTGCAATTAATCAGACAAACTCGACTATCATCTCAAGGAGAAATTATTGTTTTGAGTCTCTCAAACGGATGTTAAAAATGTGGGCATGCTATGCAGAGCACCCGGAAACAACATGAGTCAGTGCGAGATTCACTTTTTAACGTCTCACTGGAACTGAGTACATGAAACTGAGTCTGCAGGAGATGCCACACAGAACTCAACATGAGTCAAAGTGGACTTTCTCAATACGTGTTCCTGGCCTGAACCCTTCTCACACGTTATTCTAAAGAACATAAAAAGGTCTCGCTCCACACACATGTTTCGTTTCAGTCTGGCATCATTGATCCTTCTTGATTTTACTGTTTCGCTTGAAAACATGTCTCATTGTGGAATGAGTTATTATCCGTGTTGGGGAAAGTTACTTTGAAAAGTAATGCATTACAATATTGCGTTACTCCCTTAAAAAGTAACTAATAGCGTTCCTTAGTTACTTTTTAACACATTTCTCCTTATAGGAAAATTATGGGGCATTTAAAACAGATTAATAGACCACTTGTAATATGTTTCTGCAGTTGTTTTTGAAATACAACCCCTCCTTGTGAAAGATCTGTAATGTTACATTATATAGTACCAGTGTGTAAGGCACACCTGTGCAATAATCATGCTGTCTAATCAGCATCTTGATATGCCACACCTGTGAGCCTGATGGATTATCTCGGCAAAGGAGAAGTGCTCACTAACACAGATTTAGACTTAGATTTAGATTTGTGAACAATATTTGAGAGAAATAGGCCTTTGTAGCCTAGAAATATAGACGCACCCTAGCGGCAGCAAATATAATTTGCTGCGAGTGTAGTCTAGCAACTCTCGGTAGACCTGCAAGCTGGAAAAACCAAACTCTGGTCAGGCCAATAGAGTCAGTGGGCGGGCTTAACATAATGACGGCACAGAACCGGCTTTGGCCGCAACTCTGGAAGACTTTGAGTTAAGCATTTCTTTGAGAAAAGAACAAAGAACGGCACTGAAGTCATTCTTAAGAAAGGAAGATGTGTTCGGAGTTTTGCCGACCGGATACGGCGAAAGTTTAATCCATCAACTTGCTCCACTTCACGTTGCTCTCTGGTTGGTTGTAGCGCTATCCAATTGCGTGCAGAGGGAATTTGAAAGACAACCGTTTGTCCCCACCCCCTCGGATTGAGCCCTGCCAATGGTGAGTTCTCAGACCCAACATCTTGATGTGGGTCTGGCTGGTCAGGCTAGGCCTTTTGTGTACAAAGCAAAAGTCTTAGATCTTTGAGTTCAGCTCATGAAAAATGCGGGCAAAATCTAAAGTGTTGTATCAGTTTTTTTCAGTTTATTTCCTTTTGCACAACATATCAAAATTATGCATATTATTCAAAATTATTAAGGAAACATATCAAGCCATGGACGGATCTTCCAACACTTATCCCCTGCTTGCCGATTTGACGAATCATTGTTTTCAGTGAAATGTAGACACGCTAGCAGAGTCTGAAAACGGTTGCGTGTCATCCACCATGGGACACCGCGTGTCATTTTCCCAAGTATTCACGATTGCATTTGGTGCAGACTCATGCACAGATCAATACCAATCTATATTTTCATTTCTTTAACAGTGCTGTTAACATTCTTCTGAGTTCCAGATTGTATAACACATAGACAAAATATATAACACTAAAATAACTGAATCAGCTAAATTAATTGAGCAGCTCATTACATTTTTTTCCACCTACTGTTTTAAAGGATTAGTTCACTTCAAAATGAAAATGTACTGATAAATTACTCGCCCCCATATCATTCAAGATGTTCATGTCTTTCTTTCTTCAGTACAAAAGAAATGAAGTTTTTTGCAGAAAACATTCCAGGATTTTTCTCCACACAATGGACTTCAATGGGAACCAACGGTTGAAGGTCCAAATCAATGCAGTTTCAAAGGAAGGGCTTCAGAGGCTCTGACCAATCCCAGATGAGGAATAGGGGCTGATCTAGACAAACCATCCGGCACTTTCAAGAAAAAATAAACGTTTATATACTTTTTAACCTAAATTGCTCATCTTGCGCTGCTCTGCGACACACCACAGATTGCGTAATCACATCGGAAAGGTCACGCTATACGTAGGCAGATTGAAAGGGGTGATTTATTCCTCTTCTAATCCGATCAAGAGGACATGTAAACACTTGCTTGGATTGAAAACCAAAACTGAAAGGACTTTGCATGTGCAATGGCGTAGAAATAGCGTGGAACGAATAAATGAAGTTCAAGTGCCCAACCAAATGGAACACTGATCACCATAATGGTGACTTCAAACAGAAACATTTTAGGAAAATCAACATCAGTTTATAAAGTCAGCTTATGTGATGTTCTCTCAAAGTTTTCTGTTGTATTGACAATTCCAGTCCAGAACACAACTGTCCAGCACAAACGGTTTGATAACAAATCCCATCACGTTTTACCATTGTTGAGAAACAGGAAGTAGAATGTTCCCGGGATGACTGATATTTGATCCGCCTCCTCTCAACCTGCTCAACATTTTGAATTCACAATGAGCATCACAGTGTGAGAATGTCACTTTGATCAGGGTAAACTTGGTCAAAGAGCACATTTTCCGTAATAATCCAAAAGCAATAGAAAAATCCTATTAGGGTTTTGTCCAGGGACGAATGCAAACTTTCATGTTTCTCTACAAAACCACGTCATCCCTTCAGCCATAAGAGTGTTACAGATTCCCATGAGAAACAGACAAGTTACGTGTAAAAACCTACACGTCTGAGCATAAACGCTCCAGACAAATGACAACAGCCTTACCTAATGCAGCAAAATCCTGTGTTTGGACCAGGCCCAGTTCCAGAATCAAATCACAGAGGGTGCTTCTGAATTTAGTGAGGGCACATTTTAGTCTCGTCTTTTGCTATATGGCTATCACCGTGTCAATCATTACAATTTCAAGAGTGAATCCCGCATTGATATGCGGCTCGGCCTACATGTGTTGAAGCGTGCACATGGCTGCTTGTCAAGCATGGAAAACAAATGTTTTATTCAAATGCTGAACATATATTAACTATTATATCACCTAGGGAGCAAAGAGTATAGGCCTATTATATTAATCAGTGAAGCTGAAGACACAGTGATTCTCTTATTTACATGACGTCTGCACTTTGTTAGAGAGGATTTGCGCCCGTGCAGACCTCAGCACCGGACAAAAACTCAAGCGGTGAGTGGATTCTAACGTCAACATCTGTGACTGTTGTCATCTTGACAACACCTCCATTCAGCTGTTTTCTATTCATTCACGAACCTGCAGGAACTGATGCCATTGGCAGTGAGTGTATTATCTGTGATAGACTCTTGACTCCCTGTGGTAATTCTCCTCAGTTTCTCTGGAAATAATTACAGCGCAGAGAGACAGTGAATGACTAAAGAGATTGAGAAAGAGTCGGACTGCGTCTCTAACCGCGGCTAACAGTCTTCCTGTTGGAAGAAACATGCCAAGTCAATTCCCATCAGTCTGTCGACTTTCAGGGGGGTTTCATGCCATTTTAGTATAATTAAGATAGCAGCTATGTTTACATGAACACTAATAAGGCGACAAGTACACATGTCAGAGCACACGTATGCAGAACACTGAGCAGCCATTTTAATGCTTTAATGGCCTTTCTTCCGTTCTGAGTGTGACATGGATATCACGTGTTTACTGATGGTCCAGAACAGACAAACAACAGAAGCAACAAGCAGCCAGTTGCATTTCAATTGACCTTTTGTGCTGCAGGTTAAAGTCACCATGGAATCAAAATGGACAATTCTTGGGGGAGGAATATGTCAGTGCACATCACTATTGTGTTAATAATCTTGAATCAGAATAACTTCATCTCTTCTCTGATGACAAGGGCCTACATTTGTTCTTGTTTGAGAAGCGTTTCACACAAGAAAAGACCAGCACAACTTCTGTTTCATGACGACTTTGCTGATGGCTTGTAAACGCCATAATCGAAGCAATTCCTCACTGGACATGAAAAAGTAGCAGTGACTGTTATAGATGCCTGTTTGTGGAGACCAAGAGAAGACGAACAAGCCACAGTTCTGAGACAGATGTCCTTCTCCTGCTTCAGAAATTTAAAAAACAGCTTAAAGACAAACAATATTCCTGATAATCACACTGAGAACAACAAATCAGGGGAATATGAGTTAAGTGGTTCGCTTCTGCCATCTGTTGATGGATGTGGAGAAGTGAAACACTCTCTTGGTATTTGCAGCTTTCATTTCAGCACCAACACATGCACATTGATGGTAAATCCCAAGCAAACACTGTTTTCAGACAGATACACTTACAGTAGCTGTATTCACTCTCCAGACCCTCCTAACAATGTTCAAAAACATGCACTGTAATTTAAATAAAAAGGTCATGTTCCTGGATCAACATCCGTGGTGCTGGAACAGCATTCCCAGTCATCAGATGTTTAAACTGGTTCTTATCAGCCCATTATTCCCTCTGGTTCTTAGGGCTTGTTCATGTTTTTGTCAGAACTGTGTTTGTTTGACAGGAATATTGTTCCGCACCTATAGTTGTCGTGTCTGGTTTTGGTCTCTCTTGTTACACTCTGAAAAATGCTGGGAATTGGGTTGTTTTAAGCAAACATTTAACCCAACTGCTGGGTTAAAACAACACATTCACTGGTTTAAAACAACCCAATTGCTGGGCTTGTCCATTTTCAACCCAACTTGGGTTGTTTTTAACCCAGCATTGCTTAGAGTGTATGGTCTTAAAAGGAACAGCCTGATGTTTGGAACGAAACTAGCACCCAGTTTTTCTTTCTTTCTCATGCCCTTTATCTTTTCTCTCCGAGTAACAGAGAGAAATGAGAAGAGAGAATGGTCTCGGTCGAGTCGATTGCGTATGAAGACAGAAGGTTTCTGGAAACTTCCACAAAGAAGGCAGAAAAGTGCTGAATCAGAAGCAAAGACTCTCACCGCCCCCATCTCTCACTCTCGTTCTCCAATCCCTCTCTCTCTCTCTCTCTCACCACTTCCTACCTCACTAAATTCACAAACTCTCTACAGGACAATCAAGTCAAAATCAGACAGACTCCACGTGTAGTCTATCTTATCAAAATTGTCCAATCAAAGTGAACAGAAAGGACTAGAAACGCTGTATACATGCCAGACAAGTAATTTGGCGGCCATTTTGTTAAGGAAAACTACACGCCTGCGCACATATGTATTCAAACGCGCTTGCCTACAGCCTAAACACTGTAATGTAATTCTTACATGTGTGCTGTCACCGTTCTCACAGATTCAGTTTTTTTTGAAGATTAGAAGATGATAACGGTATCGTTTCAAAACTATTTCAAAACCTGCATTCTCAAGCCACCAAACACTGTTGGCATGCAAATTAACAGAACGCATTGAGAGTTATTTTTGTTGAAAATGGTTTTGCGTAAGCGGCCCCAAAGTTATTTACAGCGAAAATGAATCAATCAAAAACTTGCTTTAGCTGGACAATACCTTTTTTCTAGAGCTGATCTCTCTTCCATTAATGTCTTATTATCACTGTAAAGCTGCTTTGAAACAAAGTATATTGTGTAAAAAACGCTATATAAATGAAGGTGACTATCTATTAGGGTTGTAGCGGTACATGTATTCGTCCCGAACCGTCACGGTGCATACAGTCAGACGCCGAATACAGTCCATCACAGGCGTACCACACCAGTCCAGAAGGGGACAGAAGAAGAAGAGACAATCTGCGCACCAACCCAAAACAAGATGCACGCTAGAGCTTGCTAGTAGCCTATACACTGGCAGAAAGTGGCATCCTGATTGTTTTCTTTATTTTACAAAATCAAAAATTTGTTTATATTGGTGAGTGCAGACCCTTTACCATTTCAAATGATGTCTTATCTGTGTGACCATAAGTGACGGAGTATTTCAAGTTGTTTCCGCTGTTATAATGAGGTGCTAGGCAGAAAAAGGAACTATCTATCTACCTGTCTGTCTGATATCAAATGAAGAGCAGGGCTGTTGGAGCATGTGACTGTGTTCTACTTCCTGTCGTGTACAGGTGCAGTGTGAGCGGCTGCTGAAGGAAACCACCAGGTGTGTAATGTACAGAGATGCCATGTCATCACGACCGCACGATACAATGACTGTACAAGAGCTTTTAGTGTGCAAGTGTCTAGATCTTACACTTATTCTCAAAGGGTTTTTCTATTGACAGTCATGTTTGAGATGTTTGCACTTGATAAAACACAGGAACTCATAACGTGTAACACTGAGGTCATGTTGATACAGATGAATGTGTATTAGAGTTCCCCGAACATATTCGGTTTTCCATTCCCCTCAGTAACAATGTTGATTGCAAGAAAAACAATCACCTGTGAGTCACATCCACCTTGTGGATCAGCGGCTCCCAAACTCTCGAGTGAACTGAAGCCCTGAGATCATCATCTGAAGAACACTCTGAGATAGCGCTCAAACCTTTTAAGACACGTTTTCATTTTAGGTTTGTATACATTTCTGTTAACCTGAGGTGGGAAAACCTATGGTAGTGAAATACTGCCCATGTTTCCCCAACTATGCTGATGTGTGCAATTTATGTTACACTTTTCGTTCTGCTATTTTCTTGTGACTGAACTGAGCTGTGATGTCAAAAGCAGCAGAAAAGGAGAAGAGCCTCCAAGGAAGAGGCCATCACTAGTAAAACATCTACTATAATATCATGACACATTTATAAATGGTGCTTGCATAAAAAAATACTGAATGTAAATACTGAATGTCTGAATGTAAATCATTTTTTTTTTTTAATCATTGCAACTCTATTGTGGGACATCACAACTCCATTGCATGTAAATGTAGTAACTAATGTTTAGTTACAAATGTAGTAACATATTTTTGTTGCTGATATAGAAATTGTTATTTAATTGTGTGTGCGGCAAGAAGTTATTGAAATTTCAGGATTTTCCCATTCAAGTACATTTATGCATTTACATTTATGCATTTTGGCAGACGCTTTTATCCAAAGCGACTTACAGGGACAATCCCCCTGGAGCAACATGGAGTAAAGTGCCTTGCTCAAGGACACACTGGTGGTGACCGCTGGGATCCAACCAGCAACCTTCTGCATATCAGTTCCATGGTTCAACCCACTGGACCACAATCTCACAAGTAGATGTAACTGGTCCTAATCGACCCACTCCAAGCGGGTTTCGAACCGTGGTCCCCAGCGTGGGAAGCGACCACAGACACTAACACATCTCTTGAGGTCAGAGAAGTGAGGTTTACACACATCGCTCTTACTGGCCTATGTTACACTCACCCCTAAACCTCACTCCCATCCGGGTCACAGCACCATATGTAACCGGTCCTACTTGACCTGCTCTAAGCGGGATTCGAACCGGGGTCTCCAGCGTAGGAGGCGACCTCTTGAGATCAGGGGAGTGAGGTTTACACACCGCGCTTACTGGCCTATGTTACACTCAGCCCTAAACCCCATTCCCATCCGGGTCACGGCACCAAATGTAACAGGTCCTACTCAACCTGCTCTGAGCGGGATTCAAACCGGGGTCTCCAGCGTGGGAGGCGACCTCTTGAGATCAGGGGAGTGAGGTTTACACACACCCCCCTTACTGGCCTATGTTACACTCAGCCCTAAACCCCATTCCCACCCGGGTCACGGCACCAAATGTAACAGGTCCTACTACAACCTGCTCTGAGCGGGATTCAAACCGGGGTCTCCAGCGTGGGAGGTGACCGCAGACACTAGCGTCAGTCACTGACACGCCTCTTTGGATCAGGGGAGTGAGGTTTACACACACAGCTCTTACTGGCCTACGTTAAACTCACCCCCCTAAACCTTATTCCCATTCGGGTCACGGCACCAAATGTAACTGGTCCTACTCAACCTGCTCTGAGCGGGATTCGAACCGGAGTCTCCAGCGTGGGAGGCAACCGCAGACACTAGTGCCAGTTGCTGTCATGCCTCTTGAAGTCAGGGAAGTGAGGTTTACACACAAAGCACTTACTGGCCTACATCTGTTACAAAGAGAGGAATTAGTTTTGGATGCCTAAAATGGCCAACTAACTGATGAGCTGACTTTTCTTGAATAGGAATTTCAAACGCGATGAGATTAGTGTGTTGAGGAATTTCAGGACGTCATATTAACAAACCCAGGCGAGTATAAAAACATCTGCAGGGATTCTTGACTGTCTTTCTCTCTCAAGACAATAAGACAAGTGAAAAGTAACTAGCCGTTTGTTTGTTTGTGGTGACAGCAGGTTTTTTTGGAAACTTCCGTTGTGAATGCAGAAATGCGCTGAGTCAGGAAAGCGCAACCCCCTCCCCCCAAAAAAACCCGTTCCTGCACACGGTCCCCTTTCTGTCTTTTTCCACCTTACTTCACCACATCCTCCACACTATCGCTCTGCTTATCTCGATTTCCCTCCATTTCTCTCTCTGCCGTGTTTTGTGTGGTTTTAATGTGTAGTGCTGCATTCAGCACAATGAGGCTGAACAACGAGAAAGAGAAAACAAGGTAGATAAGCTGGCTCAAGTGACTCAGTAGAA
Organism: Gobio gobio; assembly: GCF_949357685.1. Taxonomy (NCBI): domain Eukaryota; kingdom Metazoa; phylum Chordata; class Actinopteri; order Cypriniformes; family Gobionidae; genus Gobio; species Gobio gobio. Next base: position 67,442,664 of record NC_137099.1, read on the forward strand.
AAGACTCAGAGATTTCAGTATTTTATTATTATTTTTGAAAATTCAATGAATGCACATTCCAGTCAATGATACAATGCTCGACTGACACATACAGAATGTACTTTATAAATAACAACAAACACAATGTCATACCCCCACTCAAACTGGAACGCAAAAACGAATGTTTGATCTCGTTGTTGGCGTGTTCTCGAGGCCCGCTCACACCCAAGACGATAGCGATATAGTTTTAAAACTCGAAATGTTCAAAATGTAAAAGAATAGCAGAGTCCAGAGTGATTTTTAAACATTGAAAGCCAATCAGAATCCATCCTTCTTTAAAGAGCTCAAGCATTTAAAGCAGCAGACGTCAAAACTACTACACGCTTGTAATAAACAGAACGTGCTTGGGTGTGGACGCTAATATCGTTTTTGGTCTCAACAGGCCTTTAATAAACCTGAACTAACTTTCTCAGCAAAATGCTCTCAAACTGTTCAACTGTAGCCGAACTGGATTTATACTGCAATGCTGAGAATTTCAGTGCCCATTACATTTAATCGAGAAGCGTCTGCGTTCACATACTTGAGTACATCTCTGCCCCAACGATTCAGTCACGGACTAAATATAAAACATCATGGTAAATTTGAGTCGGGTGAAGGTGACGGTCAGTAATGATCAGAGGATCTAAGACGATGCACATGTACGTCACGGAGACGTCTATTAGATGTGTACATTTAGATCGGCAAGAAGTATTTTTAGAGCGCTTGCTCATCTGCAATACGTCTCGGAGAGACGTTTCCTGCATGTCAGATGTTAAATAGACATTTAGAAAACGTGTTCATGATTTAGAATGAATGTAAAACTGCTTTTTCCATAACGTTTATCAGATGTTTTCCAGATTAAGTAACATCTTAGAGACGTACATGTGCTGTCAGGGTAAAATCCACTTAAACTCTTGTAACAAAAACATGTAATATATATATAAAAATAGACATGAGCTTATAATAGATAAAAGATATATAGCAGACATGATGTTTACAATCATCTGACACATGATTTAACCCTCATCCTTCCCTCGCAGGTCAAAACCCTAAAATGAATAATTTTTTGGTTCAGAAAGCTTTTCATTTCATTTTGATATATCTTTGCCGACTTCTTGTGGAAAAATAATAATATAAGATGATATTTCATGACTCTTATAGCTCTATATGGAGCAAATTAGCTGTTCCGCTGGGTCCTAAAGTCAGTTTCTCCTCAGAATGCATTCAGATACACATGTAGACATTATAAATCACTTTTTAGTAAAGTTTTAGCATTTATAGTTTGAATTTTGAGCGTGTACTGAAGCATTTCATTCACTCGTATGGGGGTCAAATTGACCCGCGAGAGAAGGATTGGTTACTTTTTAAAATTTCAACCACAAAACTCCTCGCATCCAGTCTATTTTTTTGTGTATTCGTGGTTCAAGTGCAACAAAAGTCATAGGGTTTTGGACCACTCCGATGAACACAATTTTTTTTTAAATAAAATAAAAAATTAGTTTTGGGTCAAAATGACCCGGGGGAAGGATGATGGTTAAAGGCACTGGAGTGACTCCCGACCTCAGATTTATGCCTTTTTTAAACATGAATTTGAGCTGACACAGTAAAGCAGATCTTTCTCAGGAAATGGTGTGTGTACTACTGATATAATTAACAGCATGCTGAAATTCGTTTTATTTGCCATTTTGTATATCCACATTATCAGCATTACATTTGAATGATGATATACTATGAAAAACTAGATATTGCTTGTATTTTCACAGCAAATGCAGAATGTCACCCTTTAAATCGATGCTGATAGATCATATTTGATAGTGACATCTTAAAAGTCTTTGAAAAAAAAAAAAGAATACTGTTCAATGTGTTTGGTAAACCGGTGTTGGTAACACTTTAGTATGGGGAACATATTCACTATTAACTACGACTTTTGTCTCAAAAAGTTCCTAATTTACTGCTCAGTAATAGTTAGAAAGGTATTTGTATCGTTTAAGTTTTGGTGTTGGGTAGTACTAAGGGGTGTAGAATATGGTCATGCAGAATAAAGCATTAATATGTGCTTTATAAGTACTGATAAATAGCCAATATGCAAGATAATAAGCAACCCTGGTATTTGCTAGTAAATATTAGACATTGTTGCTCTTATATTTAACCCTAATGATCAACCATGAAAAAGTTTGAAGGTTAAAACTAAATCGTTTTTTAAACAAATTTTTCTCAATGTTTTCGATAATGTGTGATAAATTCTGATCCGAACAAATTGTATTTAGTTATCTATTTAAATGGTACAAACCTGCCTGACTATTTGTGCTGTATTGTGGGTAATAGTGTAAAGGCCCATTCACACCAAAGATGAAAACTATAACTATACATTTATAATACTTATTTTAATAGAGAATAGTAAAGTCCACAGCACAACTATAACAATATCAGCACAGAGCAACGATATCATTGGAATCGTTTTTTCCCCAGCTAATGAACGATAAAAACAATGACAACCAATCAGAGCTGGTGTGGACGCTAATATAGGTATTGGTACATTCTCAGAAAAAATGTACAGCTGAGATACCATTTTGTTCCTTTGGGAACAAAATGTATAACTGTACCTTTAAAAGGCACACAATTGGTCCTTGGGGTACAATTATACCATTGTTTTCCTCTACTGAGAGCAGGGGCAGGCAAGTTCAGTCCTAGAGAGTCACTGTCCTGCAGAGTTTGACTCCAACCCTGAAAGACATCTATAGAAGCTCTTATTGAGAATTAACAGAGGTTTAGATATTGATGTTTTATTGAAAATTTTCTATTATCACCATTATGGTGATCAGTGTTTCCTTTATTTGGGCAGTTTGACACTTTGCTTTTTATGTGAGTTTGTGGTTTTTGTTACAGTGCTAACAAAACACATAATCTGTTCAAATCAAAAACCATTTTAAGTACATTCTAGGGGGGAAAAAGTTTAGATGCACACAGATATCAAGAATCAGCATATGAATCTCAACAATGGTGACATACTTAATGCTGCAATGCATGCTGGGAGCCATCAGTTTTATACTACGGTGGGTTTGTAGGGTTGGAGGTAAACTCTGCAGGACATCAGCTCTCTAGGACCGAACTTGCCTACTCCTGACTTAGAGGTAGAAAAATGTACCCTTAAGGGTCCCGCCCCAGTGACGGCCACTTGTACCTTAAATGATACAATTTTGTACTCTTTTTTTTGCAAGAGTGTATAGTTAGCATTCTGGGTGTGTACAGGCCTTAAGAATCAGCCAATTGGGGGAAAAATATATTTATTGTTTAATAATGTGAATATTGGAAGGGTCTCAATAACTAATGCTGGGGCTTTGGACCTGAGGTGGAAAATGTGATTTCTTATATAATAATATTAAATGTATTTTAACATGGCACCGTCTCCTGAGAATGGGCATTTAGCACACAAACTAGCAGAATGTTATTTTACATTGACAGAGAAATTAATGGGAAATGATCTGATGGGTCACATTTCAGCAATATACACTAAATATATTTAAACACCCATAGAAATTATATATATAGTTTGGGGTCAACCGATATTGATTTTTTTTTTTTTATGGCTGATGGCCGATATTTTAATAATTTACAATTAATTTATTTAATATTTAATACATTACAAATAAATAATTTGTTAAAAATCTGTAAAATAAAACGACTTCTTGATTCTGTAGTCCAATTACAGTATTTTCACAAGTAAAGAAATTGTTCAAAAGAATGAATAAAAAGGAAGTGAACACTGAAAGCAACAGGGCACTCAGTAATCTGGTGAGTTTGTGCACGCTGATAATCATATTATTTCAAATAAAGACAAGGTAACACTAAGTTTACATACAGCACACAGTATAAATGCACACAAAGCAGCATAGTTTGAAACAGGGGCGGTTCTAGGATTTTCATTTTAGGGGGGCTTAGCCCCCAGTGAGGGTATTTTAGGGTCCAAATTGCGCTATTAACTAGTAGCTTACTAACATGCATATCCATAGGATGGCTGTTTAGTAATACTTATAAAGCTCCCCCGAGAACATTTTTATTTCTCTGATCTACATGTGCATTTTAAGATGTTCTGAAGGCCAAAAAATTTGATAACAGTAGCTTGAAAACCATGTCACTGGGCAGTAGATTATTTGTCTTTCTTATCTCCACATCTCTCTTTTTTCTCTGTTTTTATCTTGCCCAGTCTCTTCCCCTCCTAACGCTGAGCTTTAACTGATATAGTTTTTCCATTTTCGTCAGTGAAGAAAGTAAATATGGTTTACATATTAACATACTGACATTAATATGTTTTATGAATACTTTTCTTAGACACGTTAATTTACTGTTTTATGTTTTTTTAATTAATTCACAAAATAAACACATTCATTATTAATCTTATGCCCAATACAGGCTGAAATAGCTGAGCTTCTTTTTATTTACTGAAGGCTACACATGGAATAATATTAATTTACAATATGTATGTACATATTCATTATTAATCTTATGCCTAATCAGAAGAAAACGGCTTTGTTAATATTTCTTGTTTGTTAATTACATTATGAATCACATTGGCCTATTTTCCATTCAAAATGGCGAAATTAGACAAAAGTGTATTCATTTGCCTGCATATTTTTGTCTTTGTTTAACATTTCTGACTTAAAGAAGCAGCTGTTTTAGCTTACATTTCTCTCACTTGACGTTGAGTCGCGCTGCTAAAATTCGCGTTTAGCCTCAGCAGATTCTGTGTGAACATAAAGCCCGCCTACTCTGATTTGATTGGTTTTCGCGAATATTTTGACATTGACGACCGGTGATGGACCAATGAGGCTCAGATGAACGCACACACCTCTGCTTCTGACGTGCGCTCTGCCCGGCGCCGTTGCGGATTGAAGAACACGCAGACTGAAGGCCTGTTCACACCGGGACGATTTTCGCGCGTTTATCGCCGACGTTCAACGCCTCGTGACTAAACAATGGGCGCTAATGTGAGTGTTCACACCGACGCGTAAAACGCCAGGCGTAAAAGCGTCATTTTAAAAAAAACGCCTCGGTTTCGTTTTTTTTTTTTTTTTGACGCGGCGCGTTAAAAACTGGCCGACCAATGAGATCAGCGCTTTTGTTCACGTGCCTGGAGCTGCTGAAGTGACAGTAAAACACGACTGGGTGGCACTCAAGAACAAAATCGGTCTTGCCGAGCACACATTGATACGAAGAAGAAGTAGTAAGTAGACAAAGAAGAAGATGGGCTGCTAATGCTGCTTGCCAGTTAGCAAAAAGTGTGTGAATGGTTTTGCCATAGACATAATATATCTGTGGTTTTGGCAAGCACGTAAATACTGTCTCTCTTCTTCTTCTGTGTGACAAGCGAGTGTCCGAAGCGTAAGTGCCGCAGCACCACCTTGTGTACCGGGAGCGCATCTACTGAATGTGCACGTTCACTCGGCGCATCGCCAATGGAAATGGCTTGGGTGTGAACACTCAAAACGCGCAGAAAAACGTCACGAAAAACATTGGCGATAAGCGCGTGCGATATTCGTCCCGGTGTGTACAGGCCTTAAAAGACGGGACGAAGCCGAAGCCTCCCGCCAGTTTCATATGCTAATTAATCACAAATTTTTTAGGAGGGCTGGGGCAGAAGTTAAGGGGGGCTGAAGCCCCCCTAAAAAGGGTCTAGAACCGCCCCTGGTTTGAAAGAAGGGTTTAAAGTTTGTCGATCCTGCGACTACGGTGTTTCCACCCAAAGTTGCACATTTAACTTATGCGTAATATTCAATTTGAACAGACTGACCACGTTTTTATCCAGTCTACAAATACACATTTCAGATATACTGTATCTCACAGCTGGATTCGACAAATTCTGCAAGGTTTATTAAATGAAATGTTTATTAGATAGTCAAAGATTTGTTTAAATGATATAAATACTACTACTTTAAATAGAACAAACAAAAAAATGTATCAGCCAATGCCGATATTTTAATAATGTCAAATATCGGTGGATATATTGGCCTTGGCAATACAGTATATCGGTCGACCACTGGAAAAACAAAATCTAAATACTATATTGCAATGATTCACAAAAATAATATATTTAAAAACTGTAATGAGAACCTGGGATGCACGATATATCGGCCAATAAGAAAATTTGGCCAATATCTTAAAGCTGATAAATAATGTATTATTCCCTTTAGCTGAGACATTTTAGGTGCAAACTGTTCGCCATGATGGGTTTGAATTGCTTGAAATATTAAAGGAAAAATAGTTCAGTGCAACGTCTGTCAAATCGGCTACATAAAAATATGAGAACATTATATTTGTGTGTTTGGGACATGGCTTTTAATGGAGAGACTTTTATTTTTGTAATCAGGCTCTCAAAAATCATATAAAAATGTGGATTTAGATTCATCGGCCAATTTATCGGTTATCAGCTTTCAAATATAAAGAATTATCGGTTATCGATATCGGCCAAAATGTTCATATCGGTACATCCCTAATGAGAACCTGTGTGTGAAACCGTGTGTGTGTGTGTGTGTGTGTTTTTCTTGCAGCAATTTGTCAGTACTCAGACCATGAAGGCACCGAAGAAGTTCTCATAAGGATCATTGTGCACCAGCGAGCTGTTATTGACCTTAACAAACACACTGTCATCTTTATTCAGGTGGAAGATGCCGCCCAGGTAGCTGCTGTCCCGCTGGCTCGTCGGCTGCTGTTTATCGGAGACGCAGAGGTACCTACAGTAAAAACATTCATGACCTTAATGCTGATAGACGGGATCTAAAGAAATTTCTGACGTCAGATGGAGTACCTGGAGTTCTGCATCAGCTCGATGGGCTTGTTGTTGTAGGTCTCTGAGCACAGCATGACTTTGTGTTGGAAGAATTTGCAGTTCTCCAGGTGGGAGATCTTGGAGAAGATGAAATAGTACCCGTCCTGCTGGATGTACAGACTGTTGTTCCTGTAGTACAGACTGTTCATGAACACTGGGTAGCTGTCAGGCCTCCATTGCAGGATGCCATCGCCTCTGGGCACGGGCGAAGCGCCTACACACACACACACACACACACACACACACACACACACACACACACACACACACACACACACACACACACACACACACATCATGCAGGAACAGGAACCCACAGTATATTTAGCAAAAAAGGGCTGACAAATTTCCTCATACATATGAAGAAAAATTGTTCAATCAACAAATCTCTGAAGAGTTTTAGCATTTTATTGAATATGGCAATGTTGCTGTATTTGGTCTTGGAATAGATCTGCTAGTATGGACTTGCTACTGCTAATAGATACATATACATAGACATAAATCCCACAGCAGATCTAGGCAGGTGGAGCTGGGAAGGTGGAGGGGTTCAGAGGAACTCTGATTGCGCTTCACTACTAGCTTACAACAAACAATGAACCAGACTATTTACATGTTGAGCAAGCAATCTCATTGGTGCAGGATCAGAAGAGGCCAATCAGCTTGTGTCATTCGGTAATGGCATTACAGGCATAATTCTGTGCGTTATTGTTCGTTCAAGCGCGAAAGAGAACTCGATACTGGCGTATGTCTTTTGTGTGTGTGTGTCATAGTCAGGTCATTCACAGACAATGCGTTCTCTTTTGTCTTGTGGAGGTTGAATGGTTTAAATTCATTTGCATGAAAAAGTGTGATCATATAATGTAAATCTAGCCAAACGCACGTTTTTTGTTAGGAATTGCAATATTTATAACTAGCTGTACTGTATATAAAATAAAACGAAGTGTATGCAATGTCCCCATTCATTCAGATAGCTGAATAAACGTGTGTGTGTGTGTGTGTGTGTGTGTGTGTGTGTGGGGGAAGTTTTTCATACTTTGCAGAAATGCTGCCGGTTTGCTCTCAGCTTTGGGCTTTATTCCAGGTGAAATGTCATTAAATTCTGTTGAGAAAAAAAGCAGGATTAACACTAAACACATGGTGAATAGTAGTATTTCACACCTGTGTGTGTGTGTGTGTGTGTTTACCAACCATGTGCACTACTGGAAAATTGGTCCTTCTCTCCCTGCAGATAAATATTTACAGCATAATTAGGATCATCATCCAAGACGTGTTTATATACTCACAAACACACACCTGAGTAAAGATAAACTCACTTTTATGTATTCCACTTTCTGGATATCTGGTGGAATCTAGGGGAAAAGAGAAAGTATTTGACAACATGTTTTTTCACAACTATTTCCTGAAATATTTTGGCTTTTCAGACGTGAATTAACTGGGAAATGAAAGCCTGTTCACACAAACATTTGGTGCGATATATGAATAAACGACTTTTAATGCATCTATTCAGACTGACACAAACATATAACCAATAACAGTCATGCTTTTGGTTGCTGTGGTAACATACAAATACAACTTAGTCTGTCATAATTTAGATTTATTGTCATAATTATGACTTTTTTTAAATGAAGATTTACCCAAGAAAGATTATTGTTTCTTATGTGGATGAAATAGGCACAGATGTTTGTATAATCTGAACCTGATGTGCTTTAAGGTGTCTAATGTGTTTGCCTGCTCTCAGACCCTGAAACTAAGAGTGCAAACCAATACATGTGTTTACAGGAAATCAACAACTAAGAGTGCAAACCAATACATGTGTTTACAGGAAATCAACACTGTAATCCGAAAAAATGAGCAAAATACTGCGGGGGTTGTGTAACCTAGTGGTTAGCAATCTGGGCTAGTGACCAAGACTCAGAGGGTTCAAACCTTCACCACCACCAAACACAACCCCTCAGGTTACGTCTGAACTCAGATCCATTAGCTAAATGACAGATTAGCCAGTCATTAATGAGAGAAGAACATCAGAAGGCCGCCTATTATTAACAGAAGACACTAGCTATGACACAAATTTTACTTAAAGGGTAACTAAACCCCTGCTCAGAGCTTAACTCCACCCACTGGCAATTTTCAAAAAATGCTGGAAAAGTGGGCAGAGCCCGGCGGACACAGAGGGGCCGAACCGAGGGCGGGGCTGAGCGGAGGGTGTGCACCCGAGACCCGCAGTGACGGGTTGATTGACAGCTGTCAGACTCGCGAGTCGCAAAGATGGAGAATGACTGGAGTGACGCCAGCTTTGCAACAGAGCGGTCATTTCTCCTACCTTCACCTGAAGTGGAGGAGGGTGGATTGTCTGTAGACATAAACCCGGAGCCTTATCAATGCGAGCCGCTGCTCAAACTGCGTTAACTCCCGATGCCGACGATGCTAGTGAAGCAGCCGAGCAAGAGAACCGACCTAATCTATCTGCGTCCGCGGCAACCACTTGCGTGCCAGGGTTTGAGAGCGCGTCTCATGTATGAAAATTATCTGTACACATTACGGGCGGCAATAAAATCGCAAGAAAAGCCTGACGTGTACTGACAACTGCATTATTTAACCGTATTTTCTTCAATACAATGTTAAAGCAAGTGTCAAGTGAGTTTCATTCATAATGTTTACTTCATGTAACATGACAGTTCATACTGGAGTAAAGCCGTTCTCATCATGTGATTGGGGGAAACATTTCTGAGGGCGTGGTGAGCTCGTGCCAAGGGCGCGGATAGTGAGCCGTTGGAGGTGCCATCCTACGTCACGATGTACCACAACGTCCAATAGGAAAATTCAACTGCAGTAGCCACCGTTCAACCTTAAGAGGGCAGCACTTTGGCGGTTTTACACCATATTTTATAGAATTAAAACACTTTATACTCAAATGTCAAAACATTTACTCGAATCAATGAACAGCATTAATAAAGCCCCAGTATTACAGATCATTAACTAAAAAAAGTTGGTTTAGGGTTTAGTTACCCTTTAAAATTTGGAATATCACAAAAAACATTTGCGAATAAAGCGGGAGGCTGCACACTGCAGAGCAAATGGGTGGAGTGTAGCTCCTCCACACTAGAGAGGAGGAGCGAATGTCATTTGTGCCTAATGGGTGGAGCTAGAATATCCAACCACACCCTAACCCTACCACAACTCTATCCCTCTAGAAATCTAAATATTGAGAAAATCTCCTTTAAAATTGTCCAAATGAATTCCTTAGCACACATATTACTACTAATAATATCAAACAATCCCTACAGGATGTGATGTCAGCACTGGGGTGGGAGGGGGAATCTGGTCATCTGACCTACACTGATGATGTCGTGACACTTCCAGCATTGGCAACATCATCTCATTCTTGGGAAAATACTGCACATGATACAAGTTTCATGAGCTCATGTGTGACCCTGGACCACAAAACCAGTCATAAGGGTCAACGTTTTGACATTGAGATGTATATATACATCATATGAAGCTGAATAAATGAGCTTGCTATTGATGTATGGTTTGTTAGGACAAAATTTGACAACTATTTGAAAATCTTGAATATGAGCGTACAAAAAAAATCAAAATTTTGAGAAAATCTCCTTTAAAGTTGTCCAAATTAAGTCCTTAGCACACATATTACTACTAATAATACATTTATGATATATTTACGGTAGGACATTCACTAAATATCTTCATGGAACATGATCTTAATATCCTAATGATTTTTGGCATAAAAGAAAAATGGATAATTTTGACCCATACAATGTATTGTTGGCTATTGCCACAGATATACCTGTGAGACGCAGGACTGCTGTTGAGCTCCAGGGTCACATATTAACTCAATAGATGGAATATTTGTGCTATTTTAAAAAATTCACACTGCAGGACATATCGCTGAAAACATACAGTTTAAAGCAGCACCTAAAATACACACTTTTTCTCAGAATAACAACCCAAGTTAAAGCCGAATGTCTCAGTATTTGGTCTAAACCTGCCGATCATGACCTCCGGCAGGATCTGAGACGATTCAAGGAGCATCTTGAGCTTTACATATTCAATGATCTCACTGCAAATACTCATAACTCTGGACGTCGTATGTGCGTGGGGATGTTTTAACCCTGTTGTTATTACTGACTTACGGCTCAAGACCAAACACAATGGCCCGGTTTCACAAACAGGGCTTAGACTAAGCCAGGATTAGTCCTTGGTTCAATTAGGGCATGTAAGTAGCTTTATAAACATGCCAGAAAATAACATTACTGATGTGCATCTCGAGACAAAACAATGGCGCTGAAATATCTTAAGATATGCTTTCAGTTAAAACACGCAATTTAGACTAGCTTAAGCCTGGTCTGTGAAACCAGGGGCATAAGTGTTCAATTTAGTTTTGGATGACTGTACTATATTTTCTTTTATTAGGTTTTGCATTTAGATGTATATTTAGACTTCATCATGGCAAAAAAAAATCTCTGTATGTATGTTTTTACCATTCATTTTCCTACAGTGGCTGTTTCTGACCACGAATATCACAATTTTAACTATTATTTTGTCCATATTTTTTGTGTGCATAGGCTTTGTACCAAACCAATGAAGTAAGAACGTATGCATGAAGACTCACCGCGTGTCTGCTGTACAGGTGACAGATGCACACAGCCTCGATGAAGACGCCCAGCAGGGCCACGGCCAGCAGCAGGTAGACGAAGGTGAGCCGCGGGGCGTCCAACTTGATGGGCACCGGACGCGGGAACGCCTGGCTGTCCACCACGAACACCTGCGGAGAGCACTCCTTCACGTCTTTATTCACACTCTCACCTGCATCCGTCATGCTGCACGTCACAAGAACTGATCTAACGAGCCAGCCGAAGGACACTTTCAGAGCCTTCCTCCATGCAGCATTACTGCATGGTCACAATGAGCACAACAAACACACGACCATAAACCATAATCTGAGCTTCAGTCTCTCTCGAGAGAGCGAGCTGACATCCTGACCCTAAACCTCACGAGTGAGAGAGAAAGAGAGAGATGAGGGTGTGTGTCTCACTGAGAGAGAGAGAGAGCGAGAGAGAGAGAGAGAGAGAGAGAGAGAGAGAGAGAGCGCAAGGGAGGGGTTCAATAAGGGAAAGAAACTAAAATGAGGAAGTTTTGGCTTTATGATAAATCTATCTGTGACGTCATATGTACGCATGTCTTCTGAAATCATTTTGTAGTTGTTCTCTATTTAAATTGCTCAATGTGAAAAGTGACAACATTCTGCTTATTAAATAAAAAAATTATTTTTATTGTTGTTGTTACTTAAAAAGTCTGTTCTGTTTAGTTTCTTTATCATGGACTTTCAGTCTGTTTTCATTCATTACAGCAATTTCTTTGTTCTATTTTACCATTTCAGTAAAACATCTGTGTATTTAAGTTGCTCCTTCTCCTCTGTTCAGTGCCAGGTATTGTTTGTGCGTAGCACGAGGTTTCATGTTGTTTGCGTGTTGAATAAAGTTGACTGTTATTGGGAAATACTTATTCTGCCTTATTCATCCTCTTTGACCCGGGAGGGTTACAGAATACCAGACAAGAAATGGATTATGCAGCAAGATCTGCTGTTGGAGCTCAGGAGAGCCATGATTTTCCTGCACGTTTTTTCCGTCTTGCCATCACTTGCCCCTACGACGATGAGACCCTGAGGTCACTTGTTCTGGATTGTGGCAAATCACGTTGACCTCCCAGACACCACTGGTCTGAACTGGAAAGAAGCCCTCATCCGCTGTCTGGAGAGTGTCCGGTCCCGATCCAGGACACTGCCAGACCCAGAGTCCGTTCCACCACCAGCGACCGCGGAGAAGTCACACGAGCCCCCCGTAGACCGAGCAGCACCATCCACCACGATGAGCGAGTCAGAGCCCGAGGATAAGAGGACAAAGCTTGACATCGCCCCGGATGAAAAGTCCCAGCACGAATGATCAGGGAAGTGAGCCCGTGACACCAGTGGCCGAGAGAATGGAGACATAGGACTGGATGATAGACTTCAATGTGCCGATAAGGTCCGCTCTCTGAATCATCTGTATTGCTCAAAGAGAACTTTTCTTCGGCACCTCTACCCCAAAGAGAGTAGACCCTAAGTCTAGTGGCTCCTCCCACCTTAAGCTCTGCATGAGACCCTCAGTCTAGTGGCTCCTCCCACCTTCAGCTCTGCATGAGACCCTCAGTCTAGTGGCTCCTCCCACCTTCAGCTCCGCCAGAGACCCTCAGTCTAGTGACTCCTCCCACCTTCAGCTCCGCCAGAGACCCTAAGTCTAGTGACTCCTCCCATCTTCAGCTCCGCCAGAGACCCTCAATCTAGTGACTCCTCCCACCTTCAGCTCTGCCAGAGACCCTCAGTCTAGTGACTCCTCCCACCTTCAGCTCTGCCAGAGACCCTAAGTCTAGTGGCTCCTCCCACCTTCAGCTCCGCCAGAGACCCTAAGTCTAGTGACTCCTCCCATCTTCAGCTCCGCCAGAGACCCTCAGTCTAGTGACTCCTCCCACCTTCAGCTCCACCAGAGACCCTAAGTCTAGTGACTCCTCCCACCTTCAGCTCTGCCAGAGACCCTAAGTCTAGTGGCTCCTCCCACCTTCAGCTTCGCCAGAGATCCTAAGTCAAGTGACTCCTCCCACCTTCAGCTCTGCCAGAGACCCTCAGTCTAGTGGCTCCTCCCACCTTCTGCTCTGCCAGAGACCCTCAGTCTAGTGACTCCTCCCACCTTCAGCTCCGCCAGAGACCCAAAGTCAAGTGACTCCTCCCACCTTCAGCTCTGCCAGAGACCCTAAGTCTAGTGGCTCCTCCCACCTTCAGCTCTGCCAGAGATCCTAAGTCAAGTGACTCCTCCCACCTTCAGCTCTGCCAGAGACCCTAAGTCTAGTGGCTCCTCCCACCTTCAGCTCTGCCAGAGACCCTAAGTCTAGTGACTCCTCCCATCTTCAGCTCCGCCAGAGACCCTAAGTCTAGTGGCTCCTCCCACCTTCAGCTCTGCCAGAGATCCTAAGTCTAGTGGCTCCTCCCACCTTCAGCTCTGCCAGAGACCCTCAGTCTAGTGACTCCTCCCACCTTCAGCTCTGCCAGAGACCCTCAGTCTAGTGGCTCCTCCCACCTTCAGCTCTGCCAGAGACCCTCAGTCTAGTGGCTCCTCCCACCTTCAGCTCCGCCAGAGACCCTAAGTCTAGTGACTCCTCCCACCTTCAGCTCTGCCAGAGACCCTAAGTCTAGTGACTCCTCCCACCTTCAGCTCCGCCAGAGACCCTAAGTCTAGTGACTCCTCCCACCTTCAGCTCCACCAGAGACCCTCAGCCTAGTGGCTCCACCGGGTTCCCTCATCCTACCAGCTCCCCCTTGGTCAGTCATCACTGCTTCCACCATGGACTTGCTGGCCATTCGCTCCACCCCTCCGGCTGCAGCAGGTTCCTCCTTCCCGACGGCATCACCTCTGTCCTCGGTCGCACCGTCATCGGGTACTCTGGCTCCACCT